>NC_139544.1:37794490-38260719 GCF_965153285.1 Podarcis tiliguerta | reverse complement strand
ACAACATGCTTAATATAACGTGCAATTTGGCCCATGGGTAATTTTTATACCGAAAATTTTATACCCCTGTGTATAATAAAATGGCAGTCCTTTTTGCCTCGAATATTGCAAACATAACTATACTAGCTGGGGGGGGGGGGACGTTACCGTACATCAGTGAATTGAATGCACATTATATTGTGCAGGCAGCAAATAGAATTGACACATGACAGAAGAATATATTAGTAGAAGGAAATCTAGTTTTTTATGTTGAATGAATGGATCTCAATATGAATTCTGAAGAGAAGAAATGACTCAGAAGGCAGATGGGATGAGAAAGTTCCTGCAATATGAAAGATGAATTTAATTTTAAAATTGTCCTCTCTTTCAAGAAAAATCTCCAAAACAGAATAGTTTTAACTTGTCATTTTTCTGTATTCTGCACCAAAAAAAAGGTAATTACACTATAATAGACACAGAGAACACAAGGCTTTAACTAAAAATTGGAGTTTTTAAGTACGATACATTTTATTGGAGCATACTAGTTATGTGCTTTTGAGTTGCATGTAGGTTATTCATAAGATACAAATTTTCAGAACAAAAGCAGTATGATAGATTCTTCATAATTTGGGATTTGGCATCCTTTCTCAGCTGACTAGAATAAAGGAAATAAAAGGTAAAGATTAAATTGAATTATAATGCAGGATGATTCAAGAAATAATTCTCAATGGCTTTTAAAAGTGCATCTAGTGCAAGAATTGCCAATCCGTCGACACATTGCAAATTTTAATAGAGTGCTGTGGTGACTGTCCCCTCTAGTTGCCTCTCTAGATAGAAAGAAAAAAATACATTTTATTAACTTTTCCATAGAGTTGGGATAAAAGATATAAAACTAAAATTAAAGCTAATCCTTTTGAATGTGCATGATTTTACCCAGTATTCCCCCAAATCATCAGCAAATTAAAGCTTACAGTGGAAGATCATACAGTAAAAATCACAGATCTGATACTAGCACAAAACCAATGGTTCAAGGCACAGATTCTCATGGTTTTTACAAAGGATGATAAAAACATAAGTCACAGAACATATCTGTGGACTTAGGAGCAACCTATCTTTTGATGGTGCTTTGTAGGAGCTTTCAAGTGGAATGCCACAGGGTTTTGCCCTTTATTAATGGTTTTTAAGTTATAGAGTGGAGGAAATCTGTAAAAGAAGTTTGCAGATTGCACAAAATTGGTTTTGATAAACAAACCAGAAGGCGGGAATGACATTCAAAATGGCCTTGATAAAATGGGAAACTGGGTTGAAATGAAATATTAAAATCAACGGGAGGGGTGTGGGGAATAGCAAAGTTCTGTATTGAGGCTATATGAAAGAATGTACCCAGGTATATAGGTGGAGTGTACTACGTGTGAAGTTTGGCTCCTATGGAAACAGGCACGCGGTGGTGCACCTGTTGAATTTCTGCCGTCTCTTTGTGGACCGCAATACGGAGCATGTGCAGAGAGAGACTGCAATGAGGGATCAGCCCAAACCTCTTCCAACCCGCTCAGGGCGAAGGCGAATCCTCGCTGGCCTTCTTGCCGCCACCGCCATGAGCAACAGCCTCAGGGGTTTGCCCCGGCTTCTTCGCCCTGAGCAGCTCCTCCATGGAGGCCTTCACCTGCCCCATGAGACGACCAGATATGCTGCTTTACTGCTGCGGCGAAACGGGCAACCGACCAACCCTGTTCCCTGAGGCGCCTCCGGTAAAGGGGAAGAAGGGAAC
Organism: Podarcis tiliguerta; assembly: GCF_965153285.1. Classification (NCBI taxonomy): domain Eukaryota; kingdom Metazoa; phylum Chordata; class Lepidosauria; order Squamata; family Lacertidae; genus Podarcis; species Podarcis tiliguerta. The sequence goes on along the minus strand of NC_139544.1, from coordinate 38,258,972 downwards.
GCGGAGGAAACGCCTGGCGGGACCCGGGAAGAGGCCGGGGCTGTTGCCGGAGGGGAAAGCAGAGGCCGAAGCGACGTTAACAGGGAGCCCCTGGCGGGGGGGACTGCGAGGGAAAGTGTGGGGAAAGGGGGGCTTGGAGAATTCATGGAGGATATGGCTAGCCATGGCCTAGTAGCCCCGAGGGCGAGGCTCTGAATGCCCATGGCGGGAAACCGAGGGAGGGGAAGAGGGCTCTTGGGGCCCGGTCGGTCCCGCTTGCGGGTTTTCCTCAGGTATCTAAATGACCCTAGATGGGCCATTGGCCTGATCCAGCGGAGTTGTCTTACGAGAGAGAAGCAGAGATCTCTCTTCTAGTCACCGCCCTTTTTTTGGGCCTGGCCTCTTTAGGCCTGGATGGAGCTGGTAATGCCAAGTTTGCAGGTTCAATCCTCGTATGGGACAGCTGTGCCTATTCCTCCACTGCAGGACTAGATGGCCCTCAGGGTCATGGGCATAGCCAGGATTTTTGTTGAGGGGGGCAGAACCAGATTTGTATTGATTTAGATTGATTGGGGGGGGGGGCTGTCTTGGCTACACCCAGCAGCGGAGATAGCTGCTTGGGCATCCAGAGTGGCGCACACTCCATGCACCTGGGGGCAAGGCAATCCTCTCGGCAGCGATTGTGCCCAGGGGGTGTGATCTGGCGCAGCAGCGATCCACCCAGGGTTTCTTATGTCACACATCCCCCTCCCCCAGGGATGACACCCAAGGCGACACCCCCCTCCCCCAGGGATGACACTGCTGCGTCTTCCTATGCCCCTGGTTACACCCATGCTCTGGGTCCCTCTCATTTGCAATTGCTAATAAATAATAATAATAATAATAATAATAATAATTTATTTATACCCTGCCCATCTGGCTGGGTTTCTACAGCCACTCTGGGTGGCTTCCAACAAAATATTAAAATACAGTGGTCTGTTAAACATTAAAAGCTTCCCTAAACAGGGCTGCCTTCAGATGTCTTCTAAAAGTCTGGTAGTTGTTCTTCTCTTTGACATCTGGTGGGAGGGCGTTCCACAGGGCGGGTGCCACTACTGAGAAGGCCCTCTGCCTGGTTCCCTGTAACTTGGCTTCTCGCAGTGAGGGAACCTCCAGAAGGCCCTCGGCACTGAACTGCAGCAAGTTACTGCACATAATTATACAGACCATGAAATACAGTTTAAAGGCATTATAAACAGGTGGTCAAGAAGCAGAGCAGAATCAGATAAAGCAGCTGGTAAGGAAGTGGGGTGAAGTCTTTCACCCTGGTGGGCGAGATTTATTATGATTTGCCGGGAGAGGTGCTCGTGCTTTTGTTCTTTGATTGTATTTATGTTTTATTAGTCGCCTGCTAACCTAGTCCTCTCCTAGCGGCATAGAGTGATTTAGGGAGCAATGCCAACTCTGAACGTTAGTGAGGTGGAATAAATTCAGGGTAGAAGACAGTGGTGGAGACACTGAAAATGTCATCTGTTGCTGTGCTTACTCCAGGCTAGTACAGTAAGCCCACAACTTACGTGGGGGTTACGTTCAGGGGATAGCGCCTAAATTGTGTATAGTCCTGTGCAATAGCAGGTAGGATTGGCCAAAGTCTTTTTTCCAGACTTCTAACCTCTTTCCAATGTTTTATTTTATTTTTTGCCAGGCGCAAAAAGCTGAATGTGCACAAGTTAAATTCACATAAGTTGCAAGTGTACTGTATAGCAGAGGCTTGGATTGGGGCCACCACCAGTAACTGGATACACTCCAGAAAATCCTTAGCTTGTCCTGCCCCCTGTATGCACTGTGTGGGGCGAGAGGGGGCATAGCTTCTTCCATCACAGTGTAGTAGTGGTTAATTATAGAGTTAAATATTGTCTCTCATTATTATGGGTTGGCGATAGGACTGTGTAGCTTGCTCATATGGGTATTTTCATTGTGGTTATTTTCATTTTCATTTCCTATCCAATTGTGTTAATAGCCTCTTGTTCTGGGCTTACAAAGTGAGTAGCACTGTCTTATGTTAAATAAGAAATCAACAATTGGCATGCCTGTGTTATGAGGCAGTTTCTGATGTTTCTATGTAGTGGGGAAACATGTGATGTCTGAAGTGGGGAAAGGGTTTTTTTGTGAACCACTGAGAGGTTTTTACAGGTAAGCAGCATACCAATTCTGTTAAAGAAACTTTATACAATATGAGGATCAATGAGAGTGATGCAAGAAAGGAGGGTTTCTCTAGAAGCAGGAAGTAAGTACAGAAAAAATTAAGTCTAGGAAAGACTTTTAATGAGAAAATTGGTTTTGTAGAAGGACAAAATATAATGACATATGAAATAATTTATGGATTATGTTATTTTCACAAAAACATACTTTGTGAAAATAAACAACTCAAACCAAAATGTTTATTTTATTTAGGATTTTAAAATTTTGGGCTGCCTGGAGACAGAGTGGAATAGAACTGCAATAAATATTATCATATAATATTTGGGTCACATTGTTCCTTTAGGACATTGCTGTTTTGGAAGTGCAGAAACAGCTTATAGACTGCAAATTGAGGAAATGCTCACTATGTGTCATAAGACAGTAGGACACTGGTAGCTAATTTTATTAAATAGAGTATCTAATGGTGTGAAAAAAATAATATTTTATATTGATTCCACAACATTTAATGTTGCTGTATAGTCAGTATTTGTGCTTCTTTTTGTCATTTAACATGAATATAAATTATTATTCTTTTGTATTTCAGTATAGGAGCATTGGTTGAACTGGGGATTGCTGTGATGGTTTGCCTTGCCTTCATCATTAAGGTCTTTGTGTTTTTGTTACTTTTTGCAAAGCCAAGGAGATTAGATACTGGTCTAAAAATGCAACATCTGTAGATTATTTCTGCTCAAGAATGTAGGCATTGAGCCCTCTTGACGTTACAAATAACTTCTAACAGTTCCGTAATTATAAAGGACACAGAATGTTTAGTTGCCGTGAAAATTAATTATAACTTGCAGAAGTGTATGTGACTGTTTTCTTAAAGACAGAACATTTCACACTGCTTATTTTTACTTGTAGTCTTATACAAACACAGAATGCTGTTTTCTCATGTTTAACTCAGAAAGCATTTGTGCTAGACAAGATGGAACCAGTGGCGTAGCGTGGGGGGTGCAGGGGGGGGCCGGCCGCACCGGGCGCAACATCTGGGGGTTAGGGTTAGGGGGCGCAAATCCACGGGTTAGGGGGCGCAAATCCACGGGTTAGGGGCGCAAATTACTTGCCTTGCCCCGGGTGCTGACAACCCACGCTACGCCACTGGATGGAACAATATTTGTGTGGCCAAACTCTTGTAGCAAAAGCTTTATAGTACTTATATAGCACTTTAGAGCTTTTGTTGCATCTCACATACATTATCCTCCTTACAACAATCCTGCAAAATAGACTGGCATTTATTTTTATCCTACCCTTTCTCCAATGAGCTCCTTCCTCTTTTCACACTAAACCAGTAGGTGAGGTTGACTGTATGTGACTGGCTCAAGGTCATCCACTAAGCTTCATGACCAAGTGCGGATTTGAACCAATTTTCATAGTCCAGCCACTACATCCATATCATGGAAAAGTGCTGAGGATGAACTATAAAAGCACACCTCAGGCCACCTACTTTATTAATGGTTGAGGTGCAGTCTGAATCAGAACTTTCTGGCTCATAGCTCACACTACAACTGCTAGAGGCATGAAATGTTAAATAAAAAATACATTCTGCTCCCACAGAAACAATTTCTTTTTCTTGGCCTTCTCCTCACTTTTAGACTCAAGCCATTAATCTTTCTTAGTTGGTAGAAAATACAAAGGCAATAATAATGCATCAAATGGCTTTGGCAGATACAGTGCAGAAAAAGGACATCTTATCCTAGCATATGTCAGAAAACAGAACAAAAGATTAGGAACTAAACAATGCATTTTAAACATGTCAAAATCAAATATATTAGTTAAGCCAAGATTAGGCCCAGTATAATTTTCTAAGCTTTCAGTACAGCATCTTCTTTCACTGGCTTCTAATATATCATACACGTTCACTACTATTGAAGCAGAATCGATATCTTAAATGCACTGTTAAATCCTAGTTCAGCCCTCCAAGAACAAAGCAGCCTTCCCCTGGGCCTCCCCTTCCTCATCTAACTGTGGTTTGTGATGTTTTCAGAATCCAGATTAACTGCAGTCAGTCTTAAATCTGGCTGCATATGCAACATACAATTAAACCTCATTCGAAGCACATTATTTTTCCCAAAGCATCCTGGGAACAGTAGTTTTTTTAGGCTGCTTGAAGCAGTAGCTCTTCAAGCTATAAGAGCATCTAGGCTTCTTTGTAGGAAATAATGTGCTTAAAATGTATGGTGTCTATGCAGCCCATGATTAATGGAAACTGTTGCATATTGATTCAATACATGATGTCCAATCACAGAACATTATAGGATTTGGGCTTCTGCCATTGGCTCTTGAACTCTGAGTCGTGATTTGCAGCTTGGAAGTTTAGACAGCCAGTCACGTTGGGTGTGGGAGTGGCCTAGGCTTTCAGTTGCTTTGCCCCTGTTTCCCAGTTACGTAGTTCAATAAAGGTTCTTGTTGTTATCACTACGTCTTGCCCACCTACACTTCACAAACAAGTCAGCTAAACCAAAGCTGTGGAGCTATCTTGTTTTCACTAAGCACAGTAAAGGGTTCACACAAAGCACTTAAAACTAAAAGTGCAGGGGAAGTATGAAAGCCAAACACAGCCATTATCACTTTAATGCAAATAATATAAATCAAATATGTGAACACTTCGAGTCCAAAATCCTGTTAAAGTTTGAAACTATTCTCATCCTTGTGTTTCATTTCCTGCTAAAATTACTTTTTTTGCTAAGTGTCCCCCCCATCCCCTGCCTCAAAAAAGTATTAATTTCCTCTCCATATTTTGTTCCAATTAAGACAATGCCATCAAGGGGAAAAAACCAACTGCTCAAACGTAGCTTGGAATTCAGCTGAACAAAAATATATTTAACCTGAAGAATTAATTCAGGAAAGGTTTCAGGGATCCAAGCAAGCCAATCTTGTTAAGATGTAACAACCAAATGACTTTTATAAGTAGCATAATCATTTGTAATGACTAAAACATTGTGGATTTTATTTTCCAGAGAGGTAGATGTTTATCTGCTACTGTAACTAAAACAAGAAAGCATTGTAGTACCTTAAATATATTGTGCTATAAGCCTCCACAGATTAGAATCTCCAAGCAATGCCATAATTTTTTTCATTATAGTATGTGTGTTATTGATTGTATATTCATATGTACTGTATTTATAACTTGGCCATAGTAGCTGGATTTTATTTTTTATCACCCATTCACTACTATTGAAGCACAATCAGTTTATGTATAAAACTTCTCCCAGTAGCAATTTACATGGTTGAATTAATTGGCAATATGGACTACCACCATTATTCAATTCTGTAGAAGTAAACTGTTGAATATATTAATCTAAGGCAATCCTGCTTATGCTGACCTGGCAGAAATTCCTACTGAAATTATGGGGATTTAGTTCACAGTAAACACACATAAGATGGTACTCCACAAAACTTAGTCTTAAACAGAGCTACAAGTTGACCTCAGCTTAAAAAAAAAGTCAAGGTTTTAGTTGATTTATCAGTGGGGCAAATTTTAATCACCAAGGCTGAAATTGAAGGGACCCTGGTTTATTTTTTGAAGGCATTTCGGCTGTTGTGCATTCCTATAATTGAACATGGAGGAGGGAATCAAAATTTAAAGATGGTTTTTCTGTCTAACAGTGTTTCACCTTTTTTATTATTAAACTGTAAATATTCTTCCCACTTCCTCAATTTCCTTTATGGAAATTTAACACTAAATTTTTTAAAACCTAATATATTAAAACTAAGGACAACTGTAGTTTTGATAGAGAATACATGTGCAGTACTATGCTAAATGTGGAAATAAATGATACTCAGTTCAAATGAACTTACTTTCTAGTAAGTATGTTTAGGCTTTCAGCCCCAACCTTTTTGCCTTCAGCAAATACTTTTTTGTTCAAATAGAGTAGACATTTGTCCACTAACTGACTGTTGTTGGTCTTCTAAGGGAAGGTGGTATTCTCTTTTTTTGCTGTTAAATGTTTTTCCATGTTTTTCCGTTATGTTTTTAATGGGGCTACATATATATATATATATATATATATATATATATATATATATATATATTTGCTTTCGTAGATTTTCACGGGTACAGGAATGCAGGTTTTGGTGTCCTCGGGTGTCTTCCCGTGTAAAAGTTGGGGTGTCTAGGCGACGTTTCGACGAGGTCTCACTCGTCATCTTCAGGCTGGTGCTTTCGGCTTCTTGTTACTGGAACAGAGCAGGATCTCAGTGTTTGAGTTCCTATAAATACTGTTGAGGAGGTGTGGTGTATAGCCTCCAATGTTCTGGGCAGAGAGGAGGTTCCCAGGCTAGTGTGCCTTTTCTTCTTTTGTTCCTTAATTACTTGAGGGATATCTTGAGTGATTTCTTGAGTGATTTCCTGAATCCCACTTAGGTGGGTCATTAGGTGTGGATTAGTTGCTAAAGCCTTCGTGTCTTGAACTCTTGAACTTTGTGAAGAGTTTTTCTGAGAAGATGGCTGTACTGCACTTGGTTGTGCTCTGGCTTGGCTTCGTGTATAGGGGCGAGCTGTGGTTTTGTGGCCTGTGCCAGCCAGATCTGTGTAGGGATTGCAGGGGGGTGCAGCATCTGGAGGTGCCACCCTGGTTTGGCTACTGGATGGTGTCTGTAATTTATCTGTGGAGAGGGTCTGGGTTTGGGTCTGGTGTGGTTGATTGGTGATGGCGTTCTGTGTGCCTCTGGATCTGGTGTCAGATTTTGTGGGGAGGGCTAATTTCCAGATGTCTGGCAAGCGGGATGTGTCGTCACGCTTGTTCATGTTGTGAGGGTGTTTCTCTATCTCGATGGCTTCCATGATTATTCTCTTGTGGTGATGTTCCATGTTAAAGAGCAATTTGGAATCTGCAAAATTAATTTCGTGTCCTGTTTCTTTCATGTGTTGGAAAAGAGAGGAAGTTTTTTCTTCTTTTTTGACGGCATTCTTGTGTTCTGCGATCCGTGCATTTATTCGTCTGTTTGTTTGTCCAATGTACGTGGCTGGGCAGACTTTGCAGGGTATTTCATAGACCCCTTGGTTTTCCAACTGAATTTTATCCTTGGGGTTTCTGAGGATATTGGCTATTTTTTGGTTGGTGCAAAAGGCTGTTTTGATATTGTGTTTATGGAGGATTTTGCTAATTTTATCTGTAGTGCCCTTGATATAAGGAAGGAGGGCTATGCCATTGTTTTCTTCTGTGTCTTGGTTTTTGGGGGGTGTTTCTTTTTGGATTAGCTTCGTAACCCTGTTTTGCTGGTATCCATTGGCAATTAACACATTTGAGAGATTCTGTAACTCAGTTGTCAAGTGGTCTTCGTCAGCCAGGCGTTTGGTTCTGGAGATGAGAGTCTTGGCTACGGAGTTTATTTGTGCAGGGTGGTGGTGTGATTGTGCATGTAAGTAGCGGTTGGTGTGTGTTTTTTTCGGTAGATAGTGTGTCCTAGGGAGCCATCAGGTTTTTTGTAGATTAGGACGTCAAGGAAGGGAAGTTGGTTGTTGGCTTCTATTTCCATAGTGAATTGTATTTTGGGGTGTAGGCTGTTGAGATGTGTGAGGAAGCTATCCAGTTTTTCCTTCCCGTGTGGCCAAATTACAAAGGTGTCGTCAACATATCTGAGCCAAAGTTTGGGTTTGTGTTCTGACTTGTCTAGAGCATTGGTTTCAAAGTGTTCCATGTACAGGTTAGCGATGACCGGTGAGAGGGGTGATCCCATAGGTGCTCCTTCTATCTGTTTGTATCTTTGTCCATTGTGGATGAAGTACGTGTTGGTTAGGCAGTGGTTGGTCAGGTCCAAGATAAAATTCAGTTGGAAAACCAAGGGGTCTATGAAATACCCTGCAAAGTCTGCCCAGCCACGTACATTGGACAAACAAACAGACGAATAAATGCACGGATCGCAGAACACAAGAATGCCGTCAAAAAAGAAGAAAAAACTTCCTCTCTTTTCCAACACATGAAAGAAACAGGACACGAAATTAATTTTGCAGATTCCAAATTGCTCTTTAACATGGAACATCACCACAAGAGAATAATCATGGAAGCCATCGAGATAGAGAAACACCCTCACAACATGAACAAGCGTGACGACACATCCCGCTTGCCAGACATCTGGAAATTAGCCCTCCCCACAAAATCTGACACCAGATCCAGAGGCACACAGAACGCCATCACCAATCAACCACACCAGACCCAAACCCAGACCCTCTCCACAGATAAATTACAGACACCATCCAGTAGCCAAACCAGGGTGGCACCTCCAGATGCTGCACCCCCCTGCAATCCCTACACAGATCTGGCTGGCACAGGCCACAAAACCACAGCTCGCCCCTATACACGAAGCCAAGCCAGAGCACAACCAAGTGCAGTACAGCCATCTTCTCAGAAAAACTCTTCACAAAGTTCAAGAGTTCAAGACACGAAGGCTTTAGCAACTAATCCACACCTAATGACCCACCTAAGTGGGATTCAGGAAATCACTCAAGAAATCACTCAAGATATCCCTCAAGTAATTAAGGAACAAAAGAAGAAAAGGCACACTAGCCTGGGAACCTCCTCTCTGCCCAGAACATTGGAGGCTATACACCACACCTCCTCAACAGTATTTATAGGAACTCAAACACTGAGATCCTGCTCTGTTCCAGTAACAAGAAGCCGAAAGCACCAGCCTGAAGATGACGAGTGAGACCTCGTCGAAACGTCGCCTAGACACCCCAACTTTTACACGGGAAGACACCCGAGGACACCAAAACCTGCATATATATATATATATATACACACACACACACACACACACACACAGTGGTACCTCTGGATGTGAACGGGATCCATTCCGGAGCCCAATTCGCATCCTGAAGAGAACGCAACCCATGTCTGCACATGCGCTGGTTGCGATTTGCTGCTTCTGTGCATGACGTAATTTTGAGCGCCTGCGCATGCACATTCTGTTACTTCCGGGACACTGTGGAGCGCAACCCAAAAACGCTCAACTTGAAGCAACTTTAACCCGAGATATGACTGTATTTATATTTATGATGTGGCTTAGTTGTATCTGCTTTATGATGTGAGCCACCTTGGGTCCTACAATGGGAGATAGGTGGGATATAAAATATATGGATAGATCCATTGGCTAGAGAGCATGGTGCTGACAATACCCAAGGTTGCAGGTTCAATCTCCGTAAAGGACAGCTGTATATTCCTTAAGGTCCCTTCCAACTCTATGATTCCATGAGAAAAAAGGACAATGATCAAGCAGTGTTACCCAGAGAAAGGATAGAGATTTTCCACATTGGCTGGGCAACTGTTTGAAAGTTGCTTGAGAGGTTTTGTTTCAGCCTTTGTTTGACTGACATGCAAGACAATATCATGCTGATGAAGCGCCTTTGTAGAGAATGAGTTAACAGTTCAGTAGCCCATAAATTTTGCTTACATTTGCACTTAATACAAATGCATCCTGCTGGAAACTTACTCTGAAATATGATTTGGCACCTGCCTTCTATCTACACTTAAATTAACGCCATCACCAGATTCCTTGTCGACAGTTTGACAACTAAATTGTTTTTCAGTTGCTCCCTAAAGCATTAAAAATGTTAAGTTTTGTGTTTGTTTATGGGCATGATCCTGACAAAGTTCAGCATTTTCATTTTCAGTCTTTTACATCTTCCTGTTGAAATCAGTGGGACTTAATATTGCTAACTTGATCATGTTTTCTGCTTTTATATAACAGGTCATATTGTTATACCCTTGAATCCTTTTATTGATCTAAGAGTATATGTAACCACCACTACCCCTAAAGTTCTTAGAAAGTTTTAATTTGTTGGGCATCTTATATTGGGCCGACTCTCTAGGACTTCAGTGCACACCAGACATTAAAGTTGTGCATTGGGTTGGAACAGCATCCTGTTTTGAGCTGAATTAAATTAGTGGGGGTGGGGGGAGAGACATCACCTTGCCGACAAAGGTCCTTATAGTTAAAGCTATGGTTTTCCCAGTAGTGATGTATGGAAGTGAGAGCTGGAACATAAAGGCGGGTGATCGCCGAAGAATTGATGCTTTTGAATTATGGTGCTGGAGGAGACTCTTGAGAGTCCCATGGACTGCAAGAAGATCAAACGCATCCATTCTGAAGGAAATCAGCCCTGAGTGCTCACTGGAAGGACAGATCCTGAAGCTGAAGCTCCAGTACTTTGGCCACCACATGAGAAGAGAAGACTCCCTGGAAAAGACCCTGATGTTGGGAAAGATGGAGGGCACAAGGAGAAGGGGACGACAGAGGACGAGATGGTTGGACAGTGTTCTCAAAGCTACTAACATGAGTTTGACCAAACTGTGGGAGGCAGTGGAAGACAGGAATGTCTGGCGTGCTCTGGTCCATGGGGTTACTAAGAGTTGGACACGACTAAACGACAACAAAAATTAGAAAAATGGTGAAATACTTCTTCCTTCATGTGTATGACTTATTTATTCAGTGGAACCTGACTCAGGCTTGGATTGGATTCAGATGTAATCATGCAGAGAGTAGGCCCACTGAAATCCATGGGGCTTGTTAGCCATGACTAATGCAAGTTCTATAAATTTAAACAGGTCTACTCTATGAATGACTAAGTGTGGCTCTGACTCCTATTTCCTTATCATAGAATCACTATTGGCTTACTGTACCATTCATGTTTAATGCCATATTAGTAATCACAGAAGCTGCTTCCTTTAATGACAAGCAAGTACGTATGTAGCACTATTCTCCAGAATACAGCAGCTTCTGTATTCCGGACCAAAGTTCTGTTTGCTGGTTAATAAATACATTAATAAGTGCACTCATGACTGAGTAAAGATGTAACTGAGAGAAAGCCTTCCTGATCAAATTAGCTTTGAACTTGTTGTATTGTGTTTTTACTGCAACAAGTGCTGCAGAGTATTCATTTAAATACAGTTATCATTAATGACCCACAAGCTACTTTTTCATGTATACTATTGGTTTGCTGCAATAGCAGCAAATGTTGCTGCATGTTGCTGCAACATGGAGAAAGACAAATCAGCCTCACAGAATCATATGATAGCTTTTATCCCAGTTCAGATGCATTAGGGTGGGGTAGCCAATGTGGTGCCCCCCTGCTCCAGATGTTATTGGACTAACTCCCAGCAGCCCAAACCAGTGGTCAGGGATGATGGAGCTGTAATCCAACATCTGGAGGGCACCACATTCCCTACCCCAGCATCAGAAAAACAAACACTGGTATGTACTTAAAAGCATACCTTCTAATAGGAATGGAGAGCATGCCTTTTAAATTTTATCTTATGTAATTCCATTCATGATTCCTGTATTACTACACAAACATAGGTCTTGATCCAAAGATGCACCCACAGTTTATATGCACACTTGAGCTCTCCTAAACCACAGGGTGCAATGTACAAGAGGCTTTGACAAAAAAATCCTCTGTTTATGCTGATTCTTTTAGGAGCATTTCTACATTATGTGGAGAGGGTTGCAGTTCAGAAATGACAATCCTATATTGCTATTGACTTGTGGCTAATTTGAAATGTTTATAACATTCATAAGCATGCTTTAATTTCAGAAGTTTGAGGGCATTGGTGAATGTTACAAAACTTTCAAAACTAATAACCATAATGTCCCACAGATCAACTCAAATATTTTCAGTTGATTGTAAAGACATTGAACAATAAGGAAGTAAAACTAGTTCCTTATCCAATATGATGTTCAGATAAAACAGTTGTAATGCTTAGGGGGAAATAAATCTCTCTGAATTTCCAAAAAAACAAACAACAACAAAAACTTTAATGTAAGGTGAAATATTTATAAATAACAGGCTTTTTCAATAAAAATATACATATTTTAACTGGGCATCATTATACTCCTAATAAGGACTGAACTACATCCCTAGGTTTGGTCCTCAGTCACTGCTGGAAGAGTCTGAGCTATCAGAAGATGAAGAATCTTTCTCCTTTTTTCTCTTCTTTTTCCCCTTTTTGTGATGTTTTCTTTTCTTGGATTTACTCTTTTTCTCCTTCTTTTCCTTTTTGTGGGATTTCTGCTTTTTCGATTTAGGCTCATCCTCATCTGTGCCACTTGAGGAACAAGACCTTTAAACACAAGAACATTGATTTGTTCAGTTATACACCAATGCCCTATAGTGAAATATTGGAATCTCTGAGAGTTCTTTAACTAAAAAGAATTAACTTGGCTAAATACACCAAAGAGGGACTTTTCTCCTAAGCTCTATTGTTCTAAACATGGAGGACCCTGAACACTAGGGCTGGGCAATATTGGGTTCTCAACATTACAATGTATCACCAGCCAACATCACAGTTTGGCAATAAACCGTGATGTTGAAAGAAGCTGCGTTGGCCCCAGCCGGCAAGATGCCAGATGAAACTACTGCAACTCTCATTCTGGGAGCTGAGGCGCTTTCACCCCAGAGCCTTGGGGGCTGTGGCCAATACAGCTGGCCCCAGCCTGCTGCTCAGCTGGGGGGTGGAAAGGCTCCTGCACCCAGCTGAATGAGCCCCAATGTCCCTGCTAGTTAGCGGGACGTCGGGGTGCCTTTGTAAGCCTCCCTTTGCAGGAGCAGGGGGTCGGCAAGCTACCTCGCCCCCCACTCCCAGAAGACAGACCAGGAGGTGGTAGCCAAGTGCACAGAGCCTGTCAGGCTCCGTGCTTTTGATCTCTTTCGTTGTGGGATGGTCGTTCACCCTAGGAGGAAAGACGCAGTCACCCTCCCAACAAAGTCCACAAGCTGCCTTATGGAGCGGGGCTGCCTGAGGCTGCTGGTGAGTGCTGGGCCCGGCAAAAGCATCAGAGAACCGCACCATCTGGCTGCCTTGGACCAGGAGGGTTTGCTCCATCTTTCCTCTGGAAAGATGCAGCCAGGCAGTAGCCAAGCTAAGCTCTCTCCACCCAGAGCCCACACCTGGCTGCTGGCTTGCCCAAGCCGGAGGTGAATTGGGGACTCCTTTAAACTTCTCCCTTGAGGGACGTGCAGCAGAGGACAATGGCAGTTTCACTCAGTGGTATATCGCTGGTGAAACTGCCACTGCTCCCGAGTCCCTCTGCCTCCATCTCGCGACTGCCGCTTGTTTTTTCCTGGAGGCAGTGGGACTCAGGAATGGCAGCGGTTTCACCAGCTGAGTGAAGCTGTCTTTGCAGTCTGCCTCTCATACTGGTCCTAGGCAATATATTGATATGTCTGTGCTGTCTGTGAGAGGAAACCTGTGGGAAAACCTTGGGAGAGCATAAAAGGTTTTTTCTCCTCCAATGACCAGTGAAAACCAGTGAGAAAAGGGCATGTACTGCATGAAGCAAGATTTCAATGAGCAAAGGAATGGAAGGTGCCTCTTCTGGTGGATCTGCCTGGCATAGCATTCCACAACCATCAGCCATTAGAAGCAGGTCCAGCGTCACCATCCCAGCTGATCTCTGGAACATCCGAATGGCTCAGGACATTGACACAATAACCACAAGTGCTCTCTCACACTTTGCAGAACCTGTTTGACTCCCTGGTATGCTTTAGGCGAGGAAACAAACTGGAAGACAGCTCAAACACGAGTGGAGGAAAACTCCAGTAGAATGCAATTGAACACTGATAGGGCTCATCATCATACCTAACTAGTGGCAGTGAAGGCAGCAAAGAAGGCCTACTTTGCTGCCTCAATTGCATCCTCACTCCACCCAATACATGCTTTTACTTGCAGAGATTCGTGCAGGATTTAGTAGTAACAGCAATTCATCTTTGAAAAGAAATAAAATTTCTGTTTCTATTATAAAAAACTTTTTGAACATACAAAATCTTGGATTAGAAAAAAAAAGCCCAAATGGTTTTCCACCCATCTTTAAATGGTGTCATTACATGCAGAGATTAAGATTTGAAGACAATCTGAGCACAATATGTTTCAAGCTTCTCCCTGTTTTGCAGAGACAAAGCTTTCAAAATTATACCTTTTCCTTGCTTTCTTTAATTTTGATTTTTCTTTGCCTTTCTTTTTGGTCTTTTTCTTTTCTTCTTCTGCAGAAGTTCCTGTGAGTTAACAAAGTAAGATGTTACCCCTCCAAAAAGGAGATAATACATTAATTGTTATAACCCTTTAAGAGGTAAGAACACGAGAACAGTGCTGGATCAGGCCAATGGCCCATCTAGTCCAGCAGCCTGTTCTCACAGTGGTCAGCCAGGAAACTCGCAAACAAGAATCAAGCAGAAAGCACACTCTCCTCCTGTGGTTTCTAGCAACCGGTGTTCAGAAGCATTGCTGCCTCCAGCTGTGGAAGAAGAACGTAGGTATTGTTGCTAGTACTCACTGAACACCTTATTATCCATGAACACGTCCACTTATGAAAGCAAAGATAATCCAGGCAAAGCTTTCAGGATAATTAAAACTAACAAATCCATGTACAATCAGGAATGGGTGATAAAACAGTAAGTAATCTTAAAACAGGGACGCGGGTGGCGCTGTGGGTAAAAGCCTCAGCGCCTAGGGCTTGCCGATCGAAAGGTCGGCGGTTCGAATCCCCACGGCGGGGTGCGCTCCTGTTGCTCGGTCCCAGTGCCTGCCAACCTAGCAGTTCAAAAGCACTCCCGGGTGCAAGTAGATAAATAGGGACCGCTTACTAGCGGGAAGGTAAACGGCGTTTCCGTGTGCGGCTCTGGCTCGCCAGAGCAGCTTCGTCACGCTGGCCACGTGACCCGGAAGTGTCTCCGGACAGCGCTGGACCCCGGCCTCTTGAGTGAGATGGGCGCACAACCCCAGAGTCTGTTAAGACTGGCCCGTACGGGCAGGGGTACCTTTACCTTAATCTTAAAACGCAATAAATGGTCGTTGCAAATTAAGCAGTGAGATTAACAATTACTAAAACCTTGAGTTAAATAACTCTAACCTGAAGTCACAATGCAAAGAAGGTTGTCACTAGGAGAATCTTAGAGGCAAGGGCATTCCATAAACGGGGCACCACTACAGAGAAGGTCCTCTCTTGCATCACCAAGGATGGAGCTCTAAGGGGAGCCTTCCCAGAAGATCTCAAAACGTTATTCACACCTAGAACTGGGCAGCTTTTAGTTCTGTGTGACTGTAAAATTTAAAAAGGATCATTCTTTTGCTTGGTTGCTATTCTAGTAACACATAAGCAACCAGATATTTAGGTAGGGTGGAAGACTGTTCTAAGAGAAGGAAGACAGGAGATATAGATATATTACACAAGGACACACAGTTTTTTAAAAAGCACCTTACCCTTTTTTTCTGGAATGGCCTGCAGCTTTCCCAGCTCCTCTTCTTCGCTGTCCTCGCTGCTTGTGCTGCTGACATCTAAAACTATGTCTCTTTTAGGGTCCACCCGAAGAAAGTTTCGGCATTCAAATGTTAGGTGACCAGCTGCATATAATTAAGCAATGGGGGGGGGGGGGAGGAAAAGCCAACAAAATAATTAGCAAGAGGTTGCTGGGATTGTATTATATTCTTCCTGGCACTATGTGTAACAAACATTTTATTCTTAAAAAGCAATGCGAATGATAATGTTGTTCCAGTGACTTTTGTCAGAAACATAGCCTGGCTAAGGTCCAAACCCATCAGCATTCTAGGCTGGGGGGACATACTGCTTGGTCAGCCATATTTTACTAGGATTCTTGCAATGTCTGTTTGCACCATTTACTGATCCAGTTTCTCAGCTTTCATTTAAAAGAAAAAGCAAGGGTTGTATCCAACAGAATGACCTCTGCAGGCTTAATGGAACTCTCCCCACACTTGCTGGCAGCACCCAATTTTTCCAATACAAATGTAAATGCTATTATACCAATACTGGTGGGATGAAGGGTGGTTCTGTGGCTGAAAGTGCATGAGTTGTATAAATCTTGCATCGTAGCCCAATGCTGTTATACCCATATTGCTGAGAGGGGCTGAGAATTGTGTAGCGGTAGCCCGCTGTTATTATCCAACCTACTGGCATGTTGGATTTTGGAGGGGGGGGGTGTTTGCGCAGGGGTTTGGAAAATATATCTGGGATGTGTGTGGAGTTGACTGTTGCAGCTGTGCCTGGGGGAGGAATGATTAATGCCTTAATGGGGTCAGGAGGAGACAAATGGGGGCTTTTGTGGGTGGGTGGATTTTAATTGCAAAAACTCCCAAAAGGAAAGGGCTAATCACTCCTCCTTCCTTAGTGCTGCTTCTGCAAAACTATGCAGCTCTGTGCCGCATTTCCACAAACAAACAAACCTAAAACAACTTTGTAGTATGAGAGTTAAAATTATTAACAATAACTCTGTTTTAAAATGCTGCAGTAGAAGTCTGATCAGCAGTGAACAAAATGCTTTGCATGCTTAAAATATTTCCCCCTCTCTTGCATTAGCACTATCAAATCCCCCAGTCTATGGATTTTCTCCCACCCTGTGTGGGCTTTCAACAGTCACGAAATATGACTCTAAGCAGTGAAGTGTGTATGCATGCAATGCATGTTATAATGTGCACATAAAGATAGCATTCCACCACTCGGTTCTAAAAATTTCATGAGGAAAGCCTCTGGGCATAGTCATCTTTGTGTGTTATGTATGGGCATGAATTCATCTTTTTGGGCATAGCCCCCTCAGGTGAACTTACAATGTAAAACAAAACCAAAAACCAAACCCATAATACATCCAGCAGTAGCAAATCATTTAAGAGCATAGGCCAGTTGTAGTTCCAGGCAGGATCTCACTATTACTGACAAATACTTGCAATGCTTGGTAAGAGATCCCATTTCTGAGGGAAAATGGGTTTCTTTCATGAAATGGATCTTTTCATAAGACCGTTTTTCTGGCAGGCAAGCTGATGATGGGTAACACTGGTTGAAGAAGAGTTGTTTAACAAAAAGATACACAAGTACAGCTTTAAGCACACAAACCGTGGAAAAAATATCACCCTAATATGAATCTGAGACATTTTAACAGCCTCTGCCCTCCCCTATTTTGATATTACTTTCAGCAATTTGTGTAACAATTCACTGTGTGTGTGTGTGTGTGTGTGTGTGCACGCACGCCTTCCTTCTGTTCACAGTTCTCAGGATCCGAATCAGTGTCTTTTGCTGTAGATTAAATATGCTCCTACTCAATTACTATACACTGATAATGGCATTGCCTGAGTACAACAAACTGGTGATGTTTGTGGTAAATATTAGGAAATAATTATATCTTCATTTTTGTAGATACTTACGATAGCCACATTTCTTGCACCCTGCTCTGATGTTATCTTTATTTCCACCTGGAAAGGCAAAATATATTTCATATTAGTTTGAGGTAGATAAATGTGGAATATAAAGGGTAACAGTTGATCTGCCATACACATCAGTATTGACAATGTTTTCATATACCGTATTTTTCGCCCCATAGGACGCACCGGCCTATAGGACGCACCTAGTTTTTTTTTTGGGGGGGGGGGAATAAAGAGAAAAAAAATTATTTCCCCCCCAGGCCCGAGCTTCCCCCAACCCCAGCCCCCAGAACAGGCAGCTCTCCGCAAGCCTTGGGAGACCGGCGCGACTTCCCGCCAGGCTCTCACGCTTGCGGATATCTGCTTGAAGCCCAAACCAGGTTGGGGAACAGCGGGATGGCGGTGCTCCGCCTCCCCACTGTTCCCCGAGCTTGTGGAGCTGGCATCGGGGAGAAACACGCTTCTCCCCGCCGCCAGCCTTCAGACCAGGTCAGGGGACAGCGGGAAGGCCAGCCTCCAAACCAGGTCGGGAAACCGAACCCCGGGGCGCGCTGCACAGCGCGCCCCGAGCTTCGGGCTGCAGGCTGATGCCCGCAAGCCTTGCGAGCCCGCAGGAACTCCAACCGGGCTTGCAAGGCTTGCGGATAGCTTCTTGAAGCCTGGAGGTCGAGAGGGGTCGGTGCGCACCGACCCCTCTTGCTCTCCAGGCTTCAGCGAAAGCCTGCATTCGCCCCATACGACGCACACACATTTCCCCTTCATTTTTGGAGGGGAAAAAGTGCGTCCTATAGGGCGAAAAATACGGTGCAGAATATCAGTAATTGTATCAGCCACATTTGTTGTTTAGTCGTGTCTGACTCTTTGTTACCCCGTGAACCAGAGCACGCCAGCCACATACTATTACCAAAATATATGTTACGCTGCATAACTTAGCATAACTTACCCCTACAGCCAGAGAAGTTCCCAAAGTGTGATAAAGGCATTATGATAGCTGACATGCCTTTTACATCAATCCCTGCCATTCCAGTTTTGCAAGGCTGGATGCTTGGCCAACTTAAGATGCCATTTCCCCCTTATGAAGAAGCAGAGTTTGGATTTGATGTCCCGCTTTATCGCTACCATAAGGAGTCTCAAAGCAGCTAACAATCTCCTTTCCCTTCCTCCCCCACAACAAACACTCTGTGAGGTGAGTGAGGCTGAGAGACTTCAAGAAGTGTGACTGGCCCAAGGTCACCCAGCAGCTGCATGTGGAGGAGCAGGGAAGCGAACCCGGTTCACCAAATTACGAGTCTACTGCTCTTAACCACTACACCACAGTGACTCTCTTACAAGCTATCAGTGCTATCTTCAGTGGGCCAAATATGATGTTTACATACATCATTTCCCGGCATAGATGGACTAATGGCAGCCATATATGAGGCTGGTGAACCTGCTTGATCAAGAACTGCCATAAGATTCAAGGAAACCTGAGTTAAAGTTAACAGCTAAGCCTCTGTCTACCCCAGCCTGAAATTGCTGTTCCTTAGGTTGCAAAGGCTATATTAGCACACATTCAACAAGCTTCTTTATGCATGTAGATGAAGATTATTCTAATGGGGGGGGATTGCTTGGAATATATCAGGATTTCATATTCCTTTTTGTTTTCACTTTTAAAGATTAGTAATATTGTGGAGGTTAACCAGAGGGCAGCAGCTCAAAATAATATAATGGTGAACATAAGCTAATTAACATGCAAACTAAGCAACACTCTAGTTTGCATGAAAAAGCTCCGCTGAATGAATTCATTTCCATAGAAACTGCAGGGGCCAAAATAAAATTAACAGAATTGTACTGATGGTGGTAGGTACATAAATAGCCCATTACTTAAAAGATAATTCAATTCAAAACTCTCCCCATGTTTATATCTAATGAGCTGATTAAGGTTTTGCAGATCATTTTGAATAACCATTGCAATAGCAAAACAAAACATCTACTGGGATATTTATTTATTTATTTTATTTTAAAAAATCTAATTACTGTACAAACTAGATTCTGAGGTTTAGCAACTCCACTCAGCTTATCCATACTATTCAAGTATTACTGCATGCAACAGAAAAGGTAGATTTAAAAGTAAACTTTCACCTTGGAAATATGATTAATAATCTTTATACAGTAAATGGATTTCTACCTGGGATAAAAATGGATCAAATGTTCATTATCTCTAATTATCCTATTGTATCACTTATTGGAAGGAGAAGGCATTGCATAGGATTTGTACTGTAAGCTGCTTCGTGGAGGATTTCCTCCAAAGCAGGCAACGAATCCCGCAAATAACTAAATAAATACAGAAAATACAGGGGTAGCCTATAGCAAGCTCCAGGTGTTACTGAACTCTAGCTTGCATCATCCCTGGTCACTGGCTATGCTGATCAGAGTTGGAGTTCAACAACATCTAGGAGGCTCCATGTTGGTCCCTTGTGAGATAATATTTATAGTGGTTGTTGAACTTGTTTATATCAACTTAAGCCAAACTGTAGGATATTAATATGAACTTCTAACTTGGGACAACAGTTTGTTACATCATACTCCACGCTCAAAGAAGATTGCTTTGTTGTTATATTATACACTTTTGCTTAGTTTAGTATGTGCAACATTTCTGAAGGAAAGAAACTAAAATGGTGGAAATGTCAAAACAAATGTACTATCAAATCCTGGCATAAATATGGGACTTTATCATCATTCACAATTGTCATGCCCATAAGAATTTCTAAGGAATAAGATAAACAGAACTTTTCAAACTTGGTATGTAATTCTGGCTTAGGGACCATTCAGCTTTACTTGCTATATCCCACAAAGTTTTGACATAACAATTATTTGTGTTGTATTTTTACACAGCATTGTAACATGAACTGTATTTTGGGCTTGTAAACTTGGTTTTTCTTCTTCTCTGTTTTGTTGTTTATATTTTTAGTGGGGAGATATCAATAAATAGTCTAAACCAAGTGTGAGGAACCTGTGGACCTCCAGATGTTGTTTGACTACAACTCCCATCATCCCTGAAGGCACTAGTTCTTACTTCTGGTTTAGAAAAAAAAAAGAGATTTTCCATCTCAACTATAAATTCAAGGAAAGGGGAATAAATTTTCATCCTTTCCTAAAGGAAGTTCTATAATCAAATATGTTTTTTTAAATCTATTTTTCACATAGTCTTTGGAAAGCATTACTGATATCAGAATCTGCACAAGTTTATAAGAAGCAAGGATTGCTGCAGCCCCCTTTTTAAAACCTTGCACAGTTCTAAAATCCATTATGTCACTGTTTATTCAAGTACTCCACCCACTTAATAAGAAGAAACTAATTATATTATGCTTTGATAATATGCTATTATCAAAATCATCATTATATTGTTATGGGGCCTTTTTGGTAAACAGTGCCACCACGGGGGAAAACATGCAACCCATTAGCACTTCCGACCAGAAGTGGATTGACAAGCTGTCCGCACTTGGGTTCCGGACAATTGTGGTACAAATTTGATGCAGCAGCTGCAGACCTGCTTATTTAAAACTGGGTCTGCCCCCATCACATATAAATATGAAGCCCAATGTTTAAAGCAAAAAGGCATGTGAGTAGTTCTAAAGACTTCTCTGTCCACAGGTGCCTTCCCACCTGCTTCTTCCTTGATGTCACTCCCCAACCCCTCCTGATTGGACCCTAACACCAAAAGCAAGCCCAGCTTGGAGAAAAGCCAGGTGGAGGGGGGCAGAGACAAGAACCAATGGGTCAATAATAGCAGACATATTCCAACAACCATTAACCCAAGCATGACCTCTTTTGTGAACTTTCTTATCTACATGCACCTGAATGCTCAAAGTAAATAAATGCAGGTGGCAGTAATATTTATTCTTCCTTGTCTAAGTCAGGGGAGTGCCAAAGAGTGATTTCTCAGTTATGTGTGGGTCAAATAAAGGAAAAAAATATTTGCAGAAGTTTCCCTCAAAGGGCTTCAGTAAAAACTTTCGCTTTTTCCTCATATCAATTCCTAGAAAGTTACTAGGACTGAATGTATTTGCTGACAGCTCAAAAATCATTTGAAGGCAGTTTCTTCTGCATGTGTGTTCTTAAAATCAACTCTCAACTAATCCAAGGTGTCACCTGTCCCCTCTCCTGTCGACCAGGTGCTGGAAACCGCAGCAGGGCTAAGTGCTCTTGAGCTCAGGTCCTGCTTGTGGCTTTTCCATAGGCAACTAGAAGGCCACTGTGAGAACAGAATGCTGGCCACTAGCTTGATCCAGCAGGACACAGGACACTTGATGTCTCCTGGACACAGTAGCATCAGAGAAGTTCAGCTAGTCTAGGAGCAGGCATTTGCCTCTTTCCTCTCATAGGGCACAACTTTACATGGCCAGAGTGATCCAGCAGGAGGGGCCTGCTGTATACAGCAATAGGAAGTTGCCTTATCCCAAGTCAGTTTATTTCTCCATCTTGCCTGGTATTGTGTACTCTGACTGGCAAAGGCTCTCCTGAGTCTCCATATTACAATTGTAGGAATCCACCCCTCCCAACTCTAATGAAATTATTATCTTTTAAGTCATATTTTCTCTCCCCCTTTATTAAAAACGAATCACAAATTCAGTAGAAAAGGGGAGGCATGCAGGAACAGGGAAGTAGTGGGAGAGACATTTTACAGTTTATCATGATATGAATACTGTCACCTAGGGTTTTTTTTACAATAACAGCAGCAGAACACTGCTCGTACCTCTTTTAACACTTGGAGATCAGATTAGACTTTTGGTGAACAACGGGCACTGTGAAACTACACATTAAAAAACTATACAGATACCGTAATCCAATTCCTATTATTAATTTCTTTTAGCTAAACCCGGTAAATTTACACAACTGAAACCTTCCATCTGAAGTTCTTGCGTGTGTAAAGAATGCAAAGCAAAACAAGACTATTCAGTTTGAAGTTTCAGAAGTTCCGCATTTTAGCACACATTCCCTCCCGGACAGCACAACTCTACAAGCTCCACTGAGTTCGGCAGGATTTAATCCCCAAACTGCAATCCCGACCCCTTATTCAGAGCAAATCCCACTGAATTCAGTAGGGTCTACTTCTGAGTAGGCATACACAGGACTGCAGCTACTCTTCGGGACTCCCACTCGAGAGCACGTTGGGCTCTTCCTCTCGTCCTCGGTTTGAGCGACTTCAGATGCAGCAGCGGTGACTTTCCACACGGCCACGATCTCGCGCGTGGCCCTTCCGCGCCCCACCCCGTTTGGACCGCTCACCTGGCAACGCCATGCAGCCCCCAACCGAGACACCACGATGCCCCGCTCTTGGCCGGACGAGGTAGCAATGGCAGCGTTTCCCCGCCGGAAAACTTTGACCCGAGCACGAGCGGCGCGTACCATCAGGCAGAGAAGGGGGGGGGGAGGAGAAAGAGGGGCGGTATTGCCATGGAGACAAGTGAAGGAACTGCAGATAGGGAATCCATTTCTGATTTCTTTAAGAAAAACTTGAAGGTTGACAGGAGAGGCCCTTCGCTCATCCTTGGACGAAGGTTTCTCAGGCCACGCAACTAGAACAGAAACCCTGCAGTAGTCGATAGTCCCCTTCCTATGAGCCACTCCAAGCCAAAGGAGGCGGGCTGCCTAGTTGATTGGCAGCGCTTCTGGCCCTTGTCACTCGGAATGAAAGTAGCCCAGTAGCTAAAGAGGGGGGGAAAACCACGTAAAGGACTTTTCTTTATTCCCACGCATACTGTGAAAGTTTTTCCATCTCCACCGTTCTAGGGCGGATAGAAACAGTTGCGGCGCCGCTACCCGGCCGGAAGACTTTGCACATGACGCAGCGGGTTGTACCACTATCCCAGATCTGCGGGGGGATGCCCCTCCCTTGCGATGAGAGGAAACAGCACAGTTCCCTTCGTGGAGCGGATGCTTTAGCTCAGAGTCCTCTTGAAATAGGTTTGTGTGGGTGGGGGAATTTTTGTTTGGCCTTCGAGGGTGCGGGTGGGAAGATTGGTTTCTTTTCAGCGCTGTTTCCCCCCCTTGGGTAGAAGTGGTAGTTTCCGGCTTCCAACATGGCGGGAGCTTCGCCCTGGATTCCCGTTTAACGGAGTTCCGTGCGTCCGCCTTCTCCCGGGTCCGGGGACCGCCGCGCAGTGAGCCCGCTGCGCCCAAGCCCACACCATGAGTAACATCTACATCCAGGAACCGCCGACGAATGGCAAGGTTAGGGAGGGGGTAACACGAGCAATCATTCTCATACTGAAATTTTGGTAAATTGTAACTACTTGGATGCAACCCCTGAGGATAAATTTAATGTAATCTATGATATTTTTGTTTATCTATGTGGTCCAGATCGTCCTCAGTGCACGCATTTCCCAGTGTTCCAGATTAAGGAGAGTTTACTTCTCTGAGAAATGGGAGAAGTCAAAATGGAAATTGGAAAAGTGAAAATGGGCTCTGGTCTGTGCTTGGTGGGCTCAAAGGACTCAGACACTACCCTCCCTTTTTAATGTTGTTTATCAAGGAATCCTGGCTTGTCTGGAACATTAATAGAGCTGAAAGTGAAGAGATACTCTGTTTCCAACCTCTGACCAAAATGTAGCTTTGGGAATTAGGGACTGCCTGTGGTTGCCACTCCAAACACCAGGCCAGGTCAGCCCCAAAGCTGAGTAGCTGCTGTCCTTGGAAAGGGTCTTCTGATGAATATGCTATACAGATGGCACTACACTCCCCCTAAAACTCGCTATACTTAAGGCAGGTCGCCAACATGCTGAAGATGTAAAAAGGATATAGGGTCATATTTCCATATGTGGTGGAACTGCGTAGTTATCCATGAATTTTGGAATAACATCTATAGTGAACTTAAAAAACTATTTAAATTTACATTTAAAAAAAGACCAGAGATCTTTCTATTAGGAATACTATCAATAGAATTAAAAAAAAAGAAAAAGACATTGTTTATGTACGCAATCACAGCAGCGAGAATAATAGTGGCAAGAAACTGGAAGAATGAAACCTTACCAACGATAATAGAGTGGCAAACTCTTATGATAGAATAACTGCAACTAGCAAAACTGACGGGAAGAGTCAGAGGAGTGTCAAACCAGAAAGTATATGGAGAATGGAAAATATTTAGAGAATATCTAAAATCGTACTGTACAAACAATAATATACTTGCAGAACTAGATTGATACTTGTAAACAAAAAGTGTATTAGATATCATATCGGATTATATATTTATAAAAAATATGAAATACATAAACCTGTGCAAGAAAATATAGACAATATAAGCAGTATAATGAAAATGATTGGAAGTTTTACATTTTAACTTGTTATTTAATTGTAATATATTGTATTTTCTTTTCTTTATTCTTTATTCTTTTTTCTATTT
The DNA here is from genome assembly GCF_965153285.1 of Podarcis tiliguerta. Classification (NCBI taxonomy): domain Eukaryota; kingdom Metazoa; phylum Chordata; class Lepidosauria; order Squamata; family Lacertidae; genus Podarcis; species Podarcis tiliguerta. The sequence goes on along the minus strand of NC_139544.1, from coordinate 38,234,252 downwards.
TTATTGCTTTTACTTTGTATGATTTGTCATCTATGTATTTATGTCTATGTGTGGAATCAATAAAGATTAATATTTTAAAAAAGGAAAGGGTCTTCTGGTAGTGAAGGTAGCCTCAAGATGGGAGATAATCAGTGACTGGCTGCTGACATTGTAGCAGGTGGAGAAAATGAAAGGATCAGGTTCACTTTTAGTATGAGGGACTGTTGATTAGTGGAAGAAGTTGAACAATGGTGGGCAGCTGTTGTTTGGAATAGTTCTGGCATTATCCATTGCTCCTGTGTACACTACTCAGCAAACTTGACATGGATTCGTATAGTTTATAAAGAAAACTGAGCAGCATGTGTGTGCTTAGACCCATTAGTGTGGAGTTTGGGAAGGGGTTTGAATTGGAAAACCTTTTTCTAGATAATGTTGCATGAAATGTTCTGTTCCCTTAATCAATGGGGATCTAGTTTAGCATGTTACACTTATATTTGGTAAACAGATTTTTTAAAAGCATGCCTTGTTAATGTGCTATATCAATATCTCTCCCCCCCCCAAGTCATAATAATTTGAACTGAAATATTTGATAATGGTGTAGGAAAATAAATAAAGCACACTTACAGTTCAGTCTTGTGTATGGCTACACAGCACCGCCTTCCGAGTAGACATGCACAGGATCACACTGTTAATAGAATGTTCAATGCTGTCGTCAAACAAATTTGAAGATTTCCTTGATTTTTTTTTAAATATATGTGACTGTTTTACAGTTTGTCAACACAATTGAAAACTTAATATGCTAATTCTAGCATACTAAATAACCTGTGTGTTTCTGTTTACTATATATGCATGGATGCTTGCCAGAGACAGTTGATTAGTGTTGCATTCTAACACACCCATTACATTACCACTTTGTTTTTTGAAATGCTAGAATAGGGTTGGTTGAGGGGAGGGCAAGGGTGGGAGAGCTCCAAGTTGCTAGTGACGGCATTTGTATGTGTGCTCTCATCTGTGTGGTGTCAGTTCACCAACCCAGAGCTTGCCTGACCGCACCTCTCCCCATTCCTGTGAATACAGTGCCACCCCTACCGTAAGGGTATTGTTGCCGCTCCTTGTAATAGAATCCTTTACCTGTACACAAAACTTACTCATTTTCTTGTTTTTAAGACAGTACGCTGAGGCAAGATGTATTTCTAGTGGCAGCCAGGAAAGTAGTTAAGTCTGCAGAATGCAAACTATACTTTCTAGGAGTACGTACTGTATATATTTATAAAATAGACATATGCTCTTCTATAGGTTTTATTGAAAACGACAGCTGGAGATATTGATATTGAGCTATGGTCAAAGGAAGCCCCCAAAGCGTGTCGGAACTTTATTCAGCTTTGCATGGAAGGTAATGATTAAGACAGAAAATACCTAATTACGTTGTGCATGCAATTTAAGGCACCAAACATCTACAGGAACGCCTAGTCCTTAAAGTGGTGTGTGTGTGTGTGGACCATTAAATAACCTATTTGTAGTCTGTTGCAGTTTCCCACTATTTACCATGATTGGAACTAGTCTAGGGCCTCCCTTGGCTTGCAGGTTTCTCCTATGGCGTGACCATAAGGAGGACTTTAATTAATTCATCTGAACCCAACAGTCTTCTGTTAACTCTGGTTTGTTTAATGCTGATTGTTTCAACAAAGCATAGTTAATGTAAACCACATTTTAGGTTTTGAGTGTAACAGCGCACTGTGGTTAATTGAAATCAGAAGCAAAAACTTCTAGCCTCCTTGTGGCTTCCTGGAAGAGGTGATGTGAATGATGAGCATGCAAAGTGGAAGGGACAGGCTGGGCTCATTCCTTGCACAATAAACCACGGTTTATCGTGATGCCCAAATGCAGCGACTGTCATATTGATTGGTAGCCAAGAGTCATAGTTAGAAAAACAGACAAAAACAGTATTTTAAGATATGGAAACAGTATTTTAAGATATCAGCACTCTGCACTTGTAACACCACTTAACAGAAGTGGACCCATTTCTCTTGCATGGAGGAGGTTTGGATAAACAACGGGAGAAACACTTAATGTTTCTTTGATCTCCAAAATTACATGCAAGTGAAAGACGACCTCCGTTTTCCCTTAAGTCACCTGATAAACTCAGGGGGTTTAGAGAGGATTCATTTTAGTTTTAAGGAGGGTCAGAGAACCTTGGGAATCACCTCCGTTGTTTCTTATCCAAACTTCCATGCAACTGAAGCAAGACTCTGCCTTTCTCTCAAGTCCTCTGAGATTAGCAAAGGGCTTGTGGGGAGATTGGGGTTTCTCTCACTTGGGATGCAGTTTGCAGAAGGGGTAAAGCAGCAGTCAAGTCACCTGCACTTTCCTTCCTTCTCTCCTTTCTGCTGCAGTATGAACTAACCTCAGCCTCTTCCCAAAGTCCTGTGTGCATGTGCTAGAGAAAGTGGGGAGAGCTGGTAATGAGGACTAAGAGAGGCTGGCTAGTAAACCAAGCCAATGCAGTAGTACCTTGGTTTACGAACAGTCCTGTTAACAAACTATTCGGTTTACGAACTCCGCAAAACCGGAAGTAGTGTTCTGGTTTGTGAACTTTACCTCAGTCTAAGAACGGAATCCGAATAGTGGAAGGGCACCAGTGGTGGAAGAATAGATTTGGTTTAAGAACAGATTTTGTTTAAGAACAGACTTCCGGAACGGATTAAGTTCATAAACCGAGGTACCACTGCATTTGTGGACAACAGAATTTATTAACAGTATTAAAGATAATCCTTTTAAATTTCATAACTGAACTAAGTGGTTTTGGCAGTTTGGGTTTTAGCTTCAAAATTAGCATATGCAGCTAATTTTAAGAGGAGAGAGATTTTGAAGGAATAAAATTTTGGCGAGAAACCAGAATGCTGTTTATAATGAAAGGTATACAGTCCATGCTAGCTACTCTAATGCCGGTTTTCTTTTCAGGTTATTACAACAACACAATATTTCACAGGGTTGTACCTGAGTTTATAGTGCAAGGAGGAGATCCAACTGGTACTGGGTCAGGAGGAGAATCTATCTATGGGGCCCCTTTCAAGGTAAACCTCTGTTTTCAGTGGGTTTTATTGTCCACGTATTCCACTGCTGTTGAACTTTGGTTAAAATAGATTAAGATTTAATAAATGTCCCAGCTACAGTTAGCTGCCCACCTCATGCACACATAGCTTGCAGTAGGCCCCATTGGACTTGGTGGGATTTGTAAAAGTGTGTAGGATTCAAAAGTTAATCATTTTTAATTCCCTTTATTTCTTTGTGAGATAATTTGAGCACATGAGATTTGAGTCCTATTGAAACTGGCGGGACTAAAATGACTAACCTGTGGCTAGATCTGGGTCAAAGTTTGGGATTATTTAGGGTCACTTTTGTGAGGAAAGCAACATTATTATTATTATTATTATTATTATTATTATTACTCCTGTCTGTTTTTAGAACTTTGCATATAAAATGGCATTCCAAACAATTGTAGTGAAATGTAGGCTGTTCATCGAATGAAAGGATGGGACTTAATTGCCAAGCTTGGAAGGAAGAACAGATCCTCATCTTTCAAGATTTCCTGTATATAAGTACAAATAACCACGAGGAAGCTTTAAAAAAAGTTTCTGAAATAAACAAATAATTATGTTGTGCTTCTAGAATTAAGAACTACTGCTCCTATTTGCTAGCTAGGATAGACCCTCTTGAACTTGTTACTTCTGATGTAATTTTCAATATTTGCATTCTTCCAAAAGACACCACTTTTATCTATATCACAACTCCTTAAAATTGGGACAATTTTTTTTATTGTGTTAATTAATGATTTCTAGTTTTTCCATGGAAGATAAGCTGGTGTCGATAATGCAAGTGATTATTGCTTTGGGATTTGGCTGTAAACAGTGTTTTTGATGTCGTATTCCAGAGGTGCATCAACGGACAAGCTGTGGAATGAACAAGAGCAGATTAAACTTGTGCACTAATTGCTCTTCCTCTTTAATTTGCAGGATGAATTCCACTCACGGTTGCGCTTTATTCGGCGGGGACTGGTTGCCATGGCAAACGCCGGGCCTCACGATAATGGCAGCCAGTTCTTCTTTACTTTGGCTCGGGCAGATGAACTTAACAACAAGCACACCATCTTTGGAAAGGTCTGAAAGACTTCTATCCCAAGCCCCATTATTTGTCTGCCTGAATTTGGTTCTAGGAGCAACCTTGGCGAAGAAAATCCACCAAGAGCTGTCAGAACTCATCAAATACAGTCTCTGATGAGCGGGAGGGCTAGGTGTTTGGATACCCTCATCATAATACCGTATTTTTTGCTCTATAAGACGCACCAGACCACAAGATGCACCTAGTTTTTGGAGGAGGAAAACAAGGGGGGGGGGAATTCTGAATCTCAGAAGCCAGAACAGCAAGAGTGAGCGCTGCGCAGTGAAAGCAGCAATCCCTCTTGCTGTTCTGGCTTCTGAGATAGCTGTGCAGCCTGCATTCGCTCCATAAGATGCACACACACATTTCCCCTTACTTTTTAGAAGGGAAAAAGTGAGTCTTATAGAGCAAAAAATATGGTAATTTTATTTGTACGCTTTGTTTCCATAGTTAAAGCCATGTTCAAGGCAGCTGACAGCATGAAAAGGTTTACATAACAAAAGCAGTCATAAGCAATAAATAAAACACTTCTAAAAGATACACATCCAGATTGAACAATGTCCATATAAATCATACGATCTAAAAATTAAGATACTAAAAATGAATAGCAACAATAGCAACAAACCCCTGTAAACAATTTCCCAACCCAAGAGTGTTCAGCAGCCTCAGCTTTTGTAGCTGGAGTCAGTCAGGTCCCCACTCCCCACCCTGCTAGGCCATGTGGAAAAAGGCCTACAAGGCAGGGAACAGAGCCTCCCGTTAAATGCATTTGTTTTGGCTTAGCCCTAGCATATATATCTCTTACGTCAGGCGTTGGGATACCCATATGTTTGTAAACTGCACCTTTTCCAATTGCATTTCTCACTGTGGAAAAAGGCTACATTGATCTAAAGTATAAATTCATTTTATGTGCTGTCAAACTGATAATGACTTTTTAACAGAAAACATACAAGCTTTCTAAAACTATCCAGAAAGTACTTTGAAAATAATTTAAGCTTTAAAAAACCCTCTTCTAATTTGACAGATTACTGGAGATACCATATATAACATGTTACGACTTACAGAGGTTGAAACAGATGCAGATGAAAGACCACTCAACCCACATAAAATAAAAAGTACTGAGGTAGGTTTAATATTGTCTAAAATGGATTAAAATATATATTTCATTGCCTTCAAACCACCACAATTATATGTAATTTATTCGTATCTTTGTTTATCTCAAAGCAGTGATCAGAATGAGTATTTTACACAGTTATTTTAGCCTATTAATATGCATCTGTGTCTGCCATTTGTAATATCATTTTAAAAGTCGTATATTTAATACCTGCAGTTTTGGAATTGACTATGTGTGGTATTCAGCTATGTTTTACTTAGAGCAGACCTATTGAAGTTGATGAACATGATTAAGTTGGGTCTATTAATTTCAGTATGTCTACTCTGAGTAAAATTTAGGGTGATATTAAACTACGTCAGTTGCCAAAGGTTGTAAGACGGACACATACTTGGTTTTTTTGCAGCTTTTGCTAAGGCCAAAGGAGCTTGTATAACCATAAAATACTTAAAATTACACAAAGCATAAAAGGCAATAATTAAGAAATCTATTTCAGCACAATTCCACAAAAATCCATAGGCTGCTAATGCAGACTGTAGCCCATGGCAGTGTGGCTCATTTTTACTGCCAAAGGCAATATAGAATACCGTACTTTTCTGTGTATATTTGGGGACTCAAACTTAAGAAAATGGGAGATAGCACAAAGTTGTTGAGTTTCTCTTGCAGAGGGTTCCCAAGAGTTATTGAGATTTTGGATGGGGGGTTGCCGAAAATTGCTCACCCGCACGGGTTGCAAAATCTGCCTGTAGTCTCTCCCCTTGCCGGCAGAAGCTGCCAATCACCTGCCCAATTGCTGCAGTGTCAGCCAATCAACACCACCCATTGATGCAGCTACCAATAACACGCACAATAGCCGCTAACAGCCAGGGCAGCAACCAATCAAATGTTCACCCTATTCACTACCCTTGTATAAGACATTTTTAAGCAAGATTTTTAAAGGAAAAAACGTAGTCTTATACACGGAAAAGTACGGTAGATGAAACCGTCTGAATGCCATCAGAGAGATTTAATTTCTGAACGCATTCAGGGAGTCGTGCAAGAATTGTGGAACAATTAGTGAAGGTTCTACAGAGCAGGGCCTGAACTGATGATGACCATGTAGTGGGTTTAGGGTCCTAGGCTGTGAAGGGTTTGGAAGTTAAGCTTGCAGGCAGCAAATTCCGTTGCAGCAGCAGAGCTGGGAACATGTGTTCTCCTCTCCCTCATGCCACAGCGTTTTACATCTGATCCAGTGTGAAATTTCCTCAGGCTTGTTCCAGCTCATGCATGTTATGCTGAACCATGGTGCAAACTGGGTCTTGGTACGTGGTGGTTTTGTACATTGTAACCCTTGGAGTTGTAATTCTTCGCTGTCTGTTTTACTGCAGCTATTGGGTGGTTTTAAAATCAGGATTACTTATCACAGTGGGAAGTCCTAAAAGAGGGTTTCTGAAATATTTTTTCTTCTAGGTTTTATTTAATCCTTTTGATGACATAATTCCAAGAACCAGTCAAAAGCTGACGAATGAGAAACCAGCCGAAGAAGCGAAGAAAGCAAAATCCAAGGGCACAAAGTAATTATAGCCTATGATGGTGAACAAAAACTAAGATCTATTTATATATCGCCTCTGAATGATCAAACCCTTATTTATACCCTGTGATATACCCTGTCTATAAAGCTCTATACATTTTAGTCCTTTGAATGGGATATTTTGTTCAAAAGTATTCTGAAATGTCATTTCCAGGAAAACAATCTGTATAAGATAATACTGTTCCCCCCCTTTTGTTTTTTGTTTTGTTTTTAAGGAATTTTAGCTTGCTTTCATTTGGAGAAGAAGCTGAAGAGGAAGAAGTAGAAGTCAACAGAGTTAGCCAGGTATAGATACAGGCTAACAATATATTTTTGTGACGCTTCTTTGCTTGTTTATATTTGTGAATAACTTACTTTCCTCTTGGAACCTTCACCTTACAGAGCAGGGGTGGGTAGTAGGCCAGATACTTATCAAACCCAGCCTTGTGGGCCAGATTTGACAGGTGGGAAAGGCTGTCCACATGACAGTTCACCTGACATGACCATGACATCAGGTATTGGGTGCTTTGAAGTCCCGGCGCCGGGACTTCAGAGCACCATGCAGGGCTTGCAGATTACTACCAATCACTCAAAGCCTTCTTCCTGCAGTTCCTCCACACACAACCAGTCCAGGATGCTTTGGATCTAGCCTTATTTCTGCAAGCATCAGCTCCATGTGCAAGTTCCCCTGTGGATGATGAGCAGTTGAGCCAGAGCCTGCTTCCTTTGCCCCATGGGGAGCGCACTTTAAGATGCATTGCCTGCCACATCTCTACCTGTCCCATATCTAATGTTACATATGACATCAAGCGTGGGGCAGGTGGGGTGGTTCGGGGGAAACTGTCTCTCAGGCCTACTTTGAACCCCTGGCAGGCCACGTTTGGCCTGCAAGCTGAAGCCCTTTGGTAGAGCTTTGTGAACCAACATATCACACTTGATACAAGACACTGCCAAGTTCAGATAAAACATGAATATAGAGATGGATGTGCTTACCATGCATCCTTATAAATGTTGTATTATTATAATAGTTTGCTGCTAGAGAATTGGTCCTTCACAACTGGCTCTTGATTGGTTTTCTGTCTCAATGCAAAGTGCTGATTATACTGAATATGACCCCTGTAAGCACTGCGTGGTCTAGTACCTGATACCTACAAACCACTTTTTTCTACATGATCACATTTATATATTTAGTTCAGGGATGGGGAATTTGTTTTACTCGAGGTGTTGTAGTCTCAATTCCCATCCCCCCGACTCTTGGCTGTACTGACTGGGGTTGATTGGAGCTAGTGTCCATCTGTATCTGTAAGGCTACAAGGTTGTGCATCTCTGCCGTAGCTCATGTAGGGAAACTTTGTTTTATGCCCCCCTCTCTGTTTGAGGTGGTGACTTAAGTGTGATAAGACCTTCTTGGTGGTGGCACCAAGACTGTGGAACTTGTTCCCCAGCAGAGGGAGGGAGTTTACATTGCTAGTTTACTGCAGTTTTTTAAGCAGCACATCACAATTGTTTCATTTCAGGGCACATTTGCAATGAACAATATTGGAAATTTATTTAACTGCAGTCATTCTGTTTTGATTTTAGTCTTTTGGAGTTTGATTATGGTACGATTTTTATTAATTGTTATAAGCCCTCTTAGGATAAGAACAAATGTGTTTTACAGGAGAGTGATGCTATATTTTTTCAGTTAGTTTGTGTGAGGTTAAAACAGTGATTCCTCTCCCCCTGACCCCTTTCCCCCCCTACTCATTGTTCTGCATCTCATCATCATCTTTTTCTTTTTTAGAATATGAAAGGAAAAAGCAAAAGCAGTCACGACTTGCTGAAAGACGATCCGCATCTGAGCTCAATACCTGCCATTGAAAGGTTAATATACTACTTGCTAATCAGCAGCTATGTCTACTAGGGGGAGGCTGGATCTCTTTACCATAAACTCACAACTACCTGTCCACTTGCCTAACTCTTGCTTTTTAGATCTAGGGGGTTATCCCTAGACCTTTTTTCTGCCTCTGCTTTGTATGCAAGGTACATATGTAGATGTGTGGATCTCAATGTTGTTGTTTTTTTTAAAAAGTTTGTATCTCTACCTGTATACTTTTAAATTCAGTTTTTATTTCATTAAGCTAATTCAAGTAACGTTAGAGAAGAATCTACTTACATAAGTTGCATTTCCTTTCAGTGAAAAAGCAGATGACAGTGATATCTCGGATGAGGTGAGTAGCATTTCTACTTCAATAGGGAGCCCATTTTGCTGTGAAGTTGTAATATTCTCAGGAAAGTCACACACTGAAGCTTATACATGTTGCCACCAGGACAGTGCTTCTGGGTGTGGGTGATTCCTTTAAGTCAAAACAAGCACCTTGTGTTGAAGTTTGCTGCTTTGAGTCCATGTGAAGTACACAGCACAAAGATGGTTTAAACTAAAAATACCCAGTGGAGAAGAACCGTATACAGATGCTCAAATTTTACACATAGTGAAGAATAGGGGCTGTTCTGTCCCATCCTTCTAATGTTTTGCCACTCACTCTGATGAAATGGACCTCCAGGTGTACTTTTTATTGTGCATTCCTGTTAATTTCTGCTCATTATAGTTGTTGTTTAGTCGTGTCCGACTCTTCGTGACCCCATGGACCAGAGCATGCCAGGCACTCCTGTCTTCCACTGCCTCCCGCAGTTTGGTCAAACTCATGCTGGTAGCTTCGAGAACACTATCCAACCATCTCGTCCTCTGTTGTCCCCTTCTCCTTGTGCCCTCCATCTTTCCCAACATCAGGGTCTTTTCCAGGGAGTCTTCTCTTCTCATGAGGTGGCCAAAGTTTTGGAGCCTAAGCTCATTATATTAGCAGGGCTTTAAATACTGTCCACACCTTCACAAGTTACAGGGTGGGCATACAGCTTCGTTTCCAGTTGGTGCATGTCATAGAATCATAGAACTGTACAGTTTGAAGGGACCCTGAAGGTCATCCAGTCCAACCCCCTGCAATGCAGGAATCTCAACTAAAGCATCAAGTACAGATGTCCTGTAGCTTCCTACTGAAAACCTGATAACTTTACACATCACAGATATTTTGGGATTGTTGGTGTTCTTTTGTCCGGCTTTTGTTTTGTTTTAGCATAAGAGTGCCCCTCCAGACAGTGATAAAATTGGGGAAGCATTGCAGAACAACTAATAAAGCAGAATGCTCTGCATACAAGTTCTCTATAAATTCATTAAGAACGCACCAATGACATGTTACATAAATGACCATCAAAAACCAAATGCTAGTCTGAAGAGGCCTCTATGAATGTAGGTCCTTCACATCTAGATCTTGTGGTGTATAGGTCCTGTGGATTTGGCCTTTGAGCATTGGGCTCCCCTTTTGCATATGGGCCACAGGCATAAATTATACCTCACAGATGTTGAGTGGAATGGTGCACAAATACAATCCCGCTCTCCAACTTTGTATATACTGTAATCTGGATGTCTGCACAGTGCTGAGGAATAAGATGAGATTACAGTGGTACCTCATGTTAAGTACTTAATTCGTTCCGGAAGTCCGTTCTTAACCTGAAACTGTTCTTAACCTGGAGCACCACTTTAGCTAATGGGGCCTCCTGCTGCCGCCGGAGCACGATTTCTGTTCTCATCCTGAAGCAAAGTTCCTAACCTGAAGCACTATTTCTGGGTTAGCGGAGTCTGTAACCTGAAGCGTATGTAACCTGAGGTACCACTGTATAGTGATGTGGAAAATGAAAGAAAGATGCTGCTTTGAACCAGCTTGGTTCGAGTATTGGTTCGAGTATGCTGGAGAAAAGGAAACCATATTCTGTCACATTTAAAAAACTGGAGTTTAGTAGATCCTAGGAGACCAGGGCTTGAATCCCCACTGCTCCATGAAGCTCACTGGGTGACCTTTAGCCAATCACTATCAGCCTAATCTACCTCACAGGGTTATTGGGAGAATAAAATGGGGAGATGGTGAAACCATGTACTCACTTGCTACCGCTAGCCCCTTGGAGAAAATATAGAATAACAACAATAATGAATAATAATAATAATAATGAATAATAATAATAATATAGAACAGGAGTTTTAACTACCTCTTGAGGAGAGCTTAAAATGATTAGAAATCTCATTTCTTCATGTAAGTATCACATTGTTTTAGACAGTTGTGTTCTCCAATGTCTATTGTCTTTGAAATACTCTTCCTGTGATGAACTGAAGTCATGTGTATGGAGAGCAGTGAATGGATATTTTCTCAGACCAGCCTATTTGCTTGGCAGGAAGAGGGTGCATATTGTGAGGAAGATGAAGAAATTGATAGTGATGAGAAGTATCAAATGAAAGAGCGCATTGTGAAGAAGTTAAAGAAAGATGCTGATCTAACAGCTCAAAAACCAACTAAAGAGAAGGAAACGGAGAAGAAAAGTAGCCGCAGGTGGGTAATGCATTATTTTGAACTTGACTGTAGTAAAGTAACGTTTTCAAATATTCCACCTTTGACACTTAAATAAAATGCTGAGTAAATTGATCTTTAGTTTGTTCTTCAGATGATTTTTTTTTTTTGGTTAGCAACTTCTTCATATTTTCATTTTTCTCTCTGGCCCCACCATAGAAAGCTTTTGATTAGCTACAGCATATATGTATACCGTTCCCCCTATTTCCAGTGTTCAAGCTGTGAGTGACATTGCTGAAGTAGCCAAACCAGTGTCAAGCCTGCACAAAAAAAGGATATATCAGCAGGCTTTTGGGAACACTGCAGTTTGTAGAAGTACAAAAACTACGCAGGAGAAGAAACACAGCCCAGGGTGAGGGGCAATAATGACCCCAGTGAGGACTGAGCATGCTCATTGGCCGTGGAATGCTGATCGTTGCAGTGGGGAACAGGTGGAAATCTAGAGTGGGAGATGAAAAATGAAATGGAGAGGCTGGAATTCTGAACAGAGAGCACGCCACACTACAACACTTGGTTGCAGATCTCATTTGCAAGCACACATTTTTATTTTTCTAGATAGTTGTTACAATGAAGTAATAAGCAAAACCTGGGTGTTTCTGACCTCAGTAGCAAAGTGCTTATTAACCTTGTGTGTGTAAAGAGTATTATCATAATGTCCTCTGCTTGGCTTATGTTTTATCATATTTTATAAGCTATTAGCTGATTATAGAAGTGGGCCCAGATCCATGAGTTATCGCCACAGCTAAGAAACTCGCAGGATATACCTTTGATGTACCATTTGCCGTGTAGTTGTGCACTGACACAAGGTATCTTATTGGTAGAGCTGCTTAGGGTAGTGCTTTTTAATTAGTAATGGTTACCATCTTCGTGTGCTTAGTGTGCAAAGCTTTGGGGCAGATTGAATGGGCCCACCTGGGACCCAGTTGCATCAGTGCAAGAGTTCATGCCTGGCATGTGGTAATACTAACCTGTTGTACATGGGTGCTTATAGGTGTAATCCACATACCTTGCCCTGGAAGCCAGAGGAGTGTTTGCAGAAGTCTGTTCATTTCTCTGTCTGTTGAGAAACCATCACAACATTAAAGCATATACTAAGCAGAAATGTACAGCATGCATAGGCCCAAGGTCTTCTCGCATGACCATAACACTTAGCACAGTTCACTAAATAATCAAAATGTTACTTACTTATGACATTTCCTAATACTGATTTCTCTTGGCAAAATTTTGTGAAGGGCAGGTAACACCTTTTTTTGGGATCTTTGAATTGTTATGAGTTTTTGATTAAATACCTCTCTTACTCAAGGAATATCAGTGTTTTCTTTTTGTTTGTTCCAGCTTTGCTAAGATCTTTCACGTTGTTCTGGTGAACCCAGACCACAGCCTCTAGCTGTTGACTAGACGATAAATACTGACTTGTACACTTCCATAGTAATCATAGGTGCAATATGCTTTTCACAGCATTGCACATCCATCACTTTTATACAGCTGAACTTGAGACAGTGCTCTGTTTCTAACTTTTGTTTTTTGGTGTTTTTATTTTTAAAAAGAACTTACAGCCTACCTAATTTTAAAAAGAAATTCAAGGTGGCTAACAGATCCCAAACCTCACAATCCCTATATCTGACCCAGTCAGAAAACCAGCATGATTAGCACAACCTTTATAAATTACAATAATTACTTCCTAAAGGGCTACTAAAACAAGAATATCAGCAATACTGTATACCAGAAAAATGATCAGCCAAAAAACTTTTTTAAACTGCCATGGTTTTAACAGCCACCTGAAACAATACACGTGAGCCCAGGGCCAGGCTGGGGCAGGCTAGGAAAATTTTGGACTAGGAAAAATATGCAGTGATTGAGTTTGGGTAAAAAATAAAAAATAAATCCAAGTACATGTGACTGGAATGTCATGTGTAGTTTTGCCATAAGAGCAATTTTGTTTTTGTTTTTTAAACACTATTTTGACATCTGCTAGTTCTTTTAGACCATATGTGATCTATTTAAATGTGCTCTCGGTTCCAATTTGGCTTTAATACTTAAGGTATCTGTTGCATGGCCACACAGTTTATTAAGATATGTTGTATTGTATGTACCTCAGTCATTTTCTCTTTCTAAATTTACCTAGTCTATTTTAGTTGTTATTTTGTTATTTTTGTTGTTGTTAATTAAATTTAGTATAGTTCTTCCTAGGAGTTTAATTTCAGCATTTGGTATGCTACAGCCTAAATACCACTTCTTTAAATCTTTTGAAAATCAATGTTTCTAATCTCAAAAGTATGGTGTGATAAAAGCAATTGCTGCAGTTCTTAATGTCACTTCTTAGATACTGGCAGTGAGTTCTGTTTCATTTGAAAACTGTATGAGCCCCCTAAGCAGTGGCAATGCAATTACGTATACACTGGAGGGTGTGTATATGGAATCAATGATATAAAAATCAAAGTACTCATAATTTACAGGGAAGCAGTAGCTTTTCTACTAAAAGTAAAATCATAGTGACGTAGGCTGAGAGTCAAAATATTTATCCACTTCTTCTAAATTTCCTTTTAATAATTTTTTTTAAGTCGCTTTTTTCCTGGACATGTTTCATCAGCAGACAAACTTTTAAAATAGAAGAAATATACATTTTAATATTTCTGTATTCTCCTGTTCTAACATGGCATTCACAATGGTCTTCTATTCAATAAGATGATCGTGTCCCGTCCCACCCCCCTTACTACTTTCAGCAGAATTTCTGCCTCCGGACTGCCAGTCCTTTCACTAGGCTCAGAGGCGGGGAGTTATGAATTCAACAGGGATCTGTTGATTCCACCAAAACAAAAATTTAATGTGTTTTGCCAAACAGTTTGACCATTCTTTAAATCAAATGAATAAGCTCTGAAGAATCTACTTCTGGCTGCGTAGGACCTGGTTTTAAAGTAGCAGCACTCAAATCTTCCTCTAAAACATTTCACTTATTTGTATCTAATTTATTAATGTGCCCTCCTTTCCACAGTGCCTTCGTTAAATATTGTGGGTTAGTCAAATAAGCCATAGTTATCAGCTTATATAATTAATTATGCAAGCCACTGAAGTATCTGTTATGCTTGGAAAAGCCTGTCACAGCATACTACAGACTTCATTTAGTAATTGGAAGCTGAACTTCATGTCATCTTATTTCAAGATGACTCTTGCTTTATACAGATGTGCTGGAAGCTGGCGATACAGCACATTCCCCAGAGAGAGTTTCAAGGATGCTGATTCAAGCATGCGTTGATCAAAGCATGCAGTGAATCATAGGTCTGGGGTGTCAACAGCCACAGAATGGAATCCATGGTGTATGACTTCAGTGGGAGGTTCAGGGAATGTTTTGTCAAACATCTGATAGCTATCAAATTTTTCATTTCATCTGAAAGTTAGATCAGCAAGTGTTGAAATGTTAAGTACTTTATTTGGAATAGCAGCTTATATTTAAGATGGCACTTAACAGCAAGTCTGGTGCAATGGTCAGACCCTGTGCAAATCAAATGCACAAAATAAAACAACCGCAGTTTGCTTCTGACTGTTCATGAGGGAGCCGTTCTACACTGCTAAGAATTGTGAGTTTCAGGGCAACTGCTTGTTTTGGTCTGGTACAGAAAAGACATACAGTGGTACCTCAGTTTACGAACTTAATCCGTTCCTGAAGTCCGTTCTTAAACAGAAACTGTTCTTAAACCGAGGTGTGCTTTCCTTAATGAGGCCTCCTGCCACCAGTGCCCTTCCACTGTTCGGCTTCCGTTCTTAGACTGAGGTAAAGTTCGCAAACAGCAACACTTCTTCCAATTTTGCGGAGTTCGTAAACCAAATAGTTCGTAAACAGGGTTGTTCTTAAACCAAGGTACCACTGTACTCCATGTCTTACATTGAAGGTCTCATAAGTAGGTGAACTATTTCTTTTCTGTTTGAAGCACCTTGGAAGCAGCAAACACCAAGAATTGGATGCTCACTTCAGTACGATCTTCATGAGACACTTGTGCTTCAGTTTGCCACCCAGCCTAGTACACAAATTTATTTTGTTCTTGGCTATCCACTCCAAGTACAAAATTTAACACGCGAAGCCACCCTAATTCTGATGTGTCAGCACTGGAGTTTTGGGGATTGTTTGGGCACAGTGCTAAGCCTTCTACCATGGATAAGCAAATGTACCTGCATATGTGTTGTGGTATGCAGTGCCAGTTGCCCTACTTTCCTCCTCTTCCATTTTTCCGGCAGGGAAACAAATCCAAAAGTTTTCTAGCGTTTGTGTCTGAATTAGCACTTGTGGTTTGTTTCACTTCAGTCAAGGCAGAATCGTAAGCAGGGCTGGGTTTAGGTTTGATGAGGCCCTAAGCTACTGAAGGTAATGGGGCCCTTTATATGTCCAGCTGTCCTTTGTCAACAACAAATTGTTGCTGTTTTTTGTGTTGAATACATGTTATATAGTAATTTATGGACCTAATTGGTATCTAAAGCCATTTTATTTGTTTTTTATCTTATATTTTAGAAATGTACATCCAGTTTTCTTCCTTTATTTTTTTGGGGGGGCCCTAAGAGAGTGGGGCCCTAAGCTATAGCTTGTTTAAAGTAAAGGGACCCCTGACCATTAGGTCCAGTCGTGACCGACTCTGGGGTTTGGCCACTCATCTCGCTTTATTGGCCGAGGGAGCCAGCGTACATGTGGCCAGCATGACTAAGCCGTTTCTGGCGAACCAGAGCAGCGCACAGAAACGCCGTTTACCTTCTCATCAGAGCGGTACCTATTTATCTACTTGCACTTTGACGTGCTTTTGAACTGCTAGGTTGGCAGGAGCAGGGGCCGAGCAACGGGAGCTGACCCCGTTGCGGGGATTCGAACCGCCAATCTTCTGATCGGCAAATCCTAGGCTCTGTGGTTTAACGCACAGCGCCACCCGCGTCCCTATAGCTTGTTTAGCTTGTACGTAAATCCAGCAATGATCGGAAGCTATGGCTTGTTCCCAGTTGCATGCGTTTGAGAGAAATAAACCACAAGTGCTGGTTCAGATGTACTGCTAAACTAGCCCTTCCATGGTTTGTTTCTGTATTGGAGGAAATGTGGAACTGGGGGGGGGGGGGGAGAGCACTCAAACTGTATGCACAAGCACACAGTTCATGCACAGACTCGATTTACTTAACGTGGTTTGTGTCTTAGCATTGTGCCCAAGTGTGGCCTTTGTAAAGAGTCTTGAGTACAATAGTAATCGAGTGTTGGGCTGGAATTGGAGAAATCTGGGTTTGTAACTACTCAGCCATGAAGCTTGCTGCGTGACCTTGGAACAGTTGCCACCGCTCAGCAAAACCTACCACATCGGGATATTGTGATGATAAAAGGGCAGGGTGGAAAACCCCTGCAAAGTAAAGGAAGACATAAGCCTCAAGTTGGTGCTAGAATGTAGCCATCGATCTTGTAATGTTTGCCAGTGCATTTCAACAAAAGTCTTTCCGGGGGTCATTAAAGCAAATCCCACACTCTCCTCTTTTAATCGATCATTAAAAGTTCCATTCAAGCCTTTGCCCTGTAGGTGGAGCTCACATGCCACAAATATATGGATAGACCCTGGCTTGATTCTTCTGCTGTTTGTTGATATGGCAGCCCCTAAGCTCAGCTGAAGTATGTAAGAGCAGGGAGGTGGTGATTGCTAACAACAGATGATAAAATAAAGGCTTTACAGTTTATGGCAATATTTTGTAAGACTGTGGCCAGCCTACACAATATTGTGTTTCTTCAAAGGTTTGTAAAGTAGGATTGCAACATTTTAATTGGTCCATTAATAGGCAGGGACCAGTTTTCTTAAAAGGCCCTCACTCATTTTAAAGTCACAGTTTTTGTTTGTTTTTAGGCTATTTTGGTTTGAGCAATGCATTAAGAAATAAAAATGCATTTCTTTTTTAAGCAATGGCTGTCTCCTTAGCTTTTGTTATTTCACACACTTCACCATCTCGGAAAGGTTTAGTGAAATGATCATTTATTTATATTTTGTTTAAAGTTAATTAAAAGCAGCATGGAGCAGTTGTGTCTTCACTGGGATACATTCACTATCCCTTGACCCTCTGTTGCTTCTAGGCAACAGACTCTGACTGAAAACTAAATGAATGTTGCTCTGTCCCCCTCTACCGCTGTTCAGTGGCAGCAGCTGGTGAATACTCTGTTCTGTCCCCCTCCAACATCTGCCAAGTTCCATGGAAATTTATCTTTCCAAACAAATTTTCCTTTGGAAATCTTTATTCAGAGCCAAGTCCACACATGGAGAGAACTGTGCATGCACAGTGCAGCCCAATATATGTCTCCTCATAAGTAAGCACCACTGAGTTCTGTGAAAACTTATGCCTGTGTAAACGTGTACAGGGTTGCAGTCAAAAGGGCTAGATGGTTTTTTTCCCCTCAGCCTTTGCAGGGCTGAAAGACAAGCAGATTTTAAGGTCAAAAGCAACTTGCTTATAGAGTTTACACAAATAGCCCCATACTTTAAACCGGTGTTTTTCTCCAGTGTAGGAATGGGATTTAAAGAATTAATGAATTCAGGATCTAGAAACTGGAAAATGTTGCAATTTTAAGTGCCCTGCACATATATATATGTGTGTGTTTGTTTGTGTGTGTGTGTGTGTGTTTAAAATATCTTAGTAGTGAACACCCTTTAATTCACATTTCAGTCTTGTTTAAGAAATGAATGGATATCTGATTCAGTGACTAATTAGCTAATCAAATTATATCTGTGATCTTAGCGCTTCTGTAAGACAACCTTTAAAACTGCATTCTTTAATTGGTTTATGGAGGAGTTTTTTGGAAACTGAAAGCATGAATCACAGTAAACAAATGATGCAGATGGTGGGGGGGGGAGAGAATCCCCCCCCCCCAGTATCATTTCACTGTTTGAATAAAACTGTGTCTTGCGGTGCCAAAACATACTGCTTTTAGGGAATCCAAATTGTTATTGGTAGAGTCTCTTGTAAAAAGCTTCCTATAAAAGGTAACATCATTTTGATTCTGAGCTGCTGCTATTGCTGCTGCTGCTGCTGTTGTTATTTATTTTCATGCAAATGTATATCTAATTGTGGTTCCACAACTACGTAAGCAGAATAGATAACACAAATATTCCAATATAGTGGCACAAGATAATCAGACTTATGACGTTGTTCAAGATCGTAGAAAGCCAACTATTATGACTTACGTTAAAAAAGAAAAAATGTATTGGTCGATAGAACAAGCAGAAATTATTATTTAAAAGCCTTTGAAAGAGTAATGTCTTTGATGCCTTATTTTTAAATGCAGAGAAAGAAGGACATAGCACAGCAGATTTCCACAAATGTGGGATCTCTGCTTCAAAAGCCCGGCCATGGGTTTCTTGCCAATCTGATCCCCCAAGTTTTAGAAATTCCCTGTTGTTAAAGGTGAAGTTGATAATGGTGAAAATCTGTGTGCTTTCACACCACCCTGTTCCTTCCCCTGCAACTGTTTTCAAAGAGTTGTAAGGAGCGCTGATTCAAACAGACTCACAAAATGAGTTGCTGGAAGTCAAAACATGGCGTATACTTGAAGCCTATTGGAATGCTCTATTGCTTTTCATCTGTTATTGCTAAATAGTAAATTTGAGGTGAATTGATTATTCCTCCCCCCCCCAAAAAAATATTCCAATGCCTGTTTAAAATATTGTAAAGATCAGGTCGCTAGATAATTCCTAGAAAAAGTAGGTTGGGTGTGTACATTTGGGGAAGTTCCTATGTTCAAATACCTACAGGATTTCTCAGTAGTAAAATGTACCAACTAGTTCTTGATCTCACCATCATCAAGAAAGGGTAGCGAGTAGTGGGGGGAGCAATGCCATAAGGAACCATAACTACGCCAAGTGCAAACCATATCTTGTGCAATTCCCCCCGTTACTATTTGATCAAACAAAAAATGCAATTTACAGGGCAGTCTTGTTTTTTATTGGTAATCATGATATTCATTAACTGTTGCAATAAATATACAATAAATCACACAACGAACATTATACTGTTTGTTTAACACCAACAGCTGGGGCAAATATTGCGCCCAGTTGTGGGATATGGGCTGCCGATGGGAAGGGAAGTATCATATCTGAACAGCATCAAGGGAGGCTATGTCAACAAATCACCATCAGCAAAGCGTTTGGGTTCTGTTTTTGTTTTGTTTTTTAAAAAAGTTCCCATGTTTCTCTCCTGCACTATTAATTTCCAGTAGTCATTAATGAATGAATACATTTTTCCCCTTCTACGTTCGATAAAGCATGAACATAAACGGAAAAATGACGGGACTAGCATATTTAATCTTGTTAGCAGGGATTATCCTGCGTAACCCAATTTGTATTTTACCTCACTCATGTTGGTGGGCTGATTATATTTATAAAATATGACAGTGTTTTCCCCAGTTTACTCTGTGTGAAGTCACTAGCTGTGCTTTCAAAATGTTTATTATTTCAATTTCTTTCAAAATTTGAAACGTGGCCATTACTGCATCTGTATGTGGTATTTGCTGTTGTCATGTATAACCTTCTCTTTCTGGAAGCTCAGCGGGCTAATTGGTCAGCAATTTCAGTCTTTTTTCTTAATGGGTGGTTCTGAATTGTTAGGCAGCTGTGGCATAAAGATGATATCCCGGTTCATACATTCACTGGGGCCTATTACCCTGTTTTTGTGGAGATGGAGCCCTTTGTTCCAACAATATATTTTGTTGATTAGTGTTCCCTGTGACTACTTGATCACATACGAATCTCATACTCTCCAACATGTCTCCGATGAAAATAGGGACGTCCCATTTCATAATGACAATTTTACTATTTATACCCCACACAACTTACTGGGTTGCCCCAGACGCTCTGGATGGCTTCCAACGTATATAAAAACATAATTACACATTAAACATTAAAAAAAACTCCCCTGCCTTCAGATTTCTTCTAAAGGTTGTATAGTTACTTATCTCCTTGGCTCAGCGGTCGGACAACTCCATACCCTCCCACATAGGGACATCCTAAGGAAAAGTGGGACATTCTGGGATCAAATCAGAAACCAGGACAGCTTCTCTAAATCAGGGACGTCCCTGGAAAATACGGACACTTTTAGGGTCTGGAATTTCCCCCCTCAAGGAACAGAGTTTCTTCAAAGTGCCTGAGATAGGATTATAGTTAGCTGCAATGCTTTTTTTCTAAAAGTTTATGGGTACTCTTATTTTCCTACTCATATTGAAATACTGCCCCTCAATGAGGCCAAACTTAGATTCACAAAATGTTTAGGGGTATGCGTCCCCCCAGAAAAAAGCACTGGGTAGCTGCCGTACACTGAGTCAGGGCTGGGTCCATTTAGCTCACCAAATAATCTCCTTTTTTAAAAAAATGGTCTGTTGTCTTCTGTTTGTTTGTTTGTTTGACTGGCTGACTTCTTCAAATTATATTTTTGCAAATGCTAAAAGACCAGTTTTGTTTGCGTTTAGATTCATTTTAGACTTTTGTTTATCCATGTGGGAACATCCAAATGAGACACAGCAACCTCACTAATGAAGCAACAACATTTAAAAGGAATTGTGCAGTGTAATCCTGTACATATTTACTCAGAAATAAACCCCACTGTGTTCAGTAGGGCTTACTTCCAGGCAAACCCATATAATACTACATCCAGAGTTTCACTTTCGTTGTAAAGTATCTGAGACTGGAGACCCCATTACGTTTCACTTACCCTGTTCCTGAAGATATGTACTCCTTTGAAAACAAGGCATCTAGGACTAATTACCGTATTTTTCGCCCTATAGGACGCACTGGCCCATAGGACGCACCTAGTTTTTTGGGGGGGAATAAAGAACAAAAAATCTTTGGAAAAAATAGTTTTGAGCTATTTTTCAGGAAAATAAAACTACACCTCCGACATGGGTTGCCATACGTCTGGATTTTCTTGGACATTTAGGCGATTCCCACCCAGGCACTGTTTAAGAGGGCTGAAATTCGGGATGTATGGCAGCCCTATTTAAATGCTATGTATTGATACGGCCTTAGAGATTCTGAGCAGTTATCAGCAAAGAGTCTTGTAGTACCTAAAGGCTAACAAGATTTTATTATGGAATAAGCTTTCATGAGTACATTTCATCTGATGTGAGGTACAATGCTATCAGATATGAAACTAGTAATATAAAACCTACTGCTCTAACCCAGCAGCACAGGTCTATGGGCTCAGTGGGTTGGGTTTTTGGGTTTTTTTTTGCTATTTCCTCTAAGGTGGAGCTGAGGTTGGGACACCTTGGGTGCATGTGTGCCTGATTTGAAGAACTGGAATTTTTACGTTCTTCAAGCATCTTTCGTTCATCCTTAGTCTGTGGCTTATTTAGTGGTGCCAAGCAGAGCAAAATAGCTTTTAAACACTGTCCAACGCCATCTCCTTTCCCTTACTAATATTTAGGTGCAAGTTGTTCTCTGAGCACCATGTAGATACTTTTTGAACCTCCCCCCCCCCCCCCCCCGTACGCTGTTTAGGAAAAATGGCTTTGGCAATTGCATCCACCATTTTGGCTTTAGGCATGATCCCCAGCACATAACATAAGTTGTGGGCTTGCTGTATTTTAAACGCAGGATATTGTGCATATCCTGCATTGAAATTTTCTCCAGAAATGTATGTTATTAATATTGTAACACTGGAGGAGCCTTGCTAGATCAGAGCAGTTTTCTATTATCTCAGTGGTCTGTGGAAGATCCACATGAGTTCAATAGGCCAGTCTTACTCATGGACCATGGCAAAATTATCTGTTTTGCAGCTCTAAAATAGTAGTTTTTCTCTTCATTGTTTCTAGATTGCTTGGGATCCTCTGTGTTTCATTGCTCATAGAAATTTTGTTTGATTACCTATAAAGTACTGCGTTGTGCATTTACACTGCGGGGTAATCTGTAAGTTAGCTCTCTTTGTTTGGTGTTGAAGGTGAGATTTAACTAATCTTTAAACTCTGAATTAGTTGCCTGAGAAGATTGAGATTGTGGTACTCTGTATTAACCAGTGGGTTGTTATTTATACTGTGGTGCGTTGTGAGGGAGAATCAGGCTTTGCTCTGGGCCATGCTTCCTGTGTTGTCCTCCAGAATCAATTAGATGCAGCATTCATTATCGTATTGTGATGGCACCAAGGGGCTGAAGGGCACATTGTTTTGCTAGCCACTGTACAAATACAGAACAGGAGGATAATCCCCAGCCTAAAGCACTGACAAATAAGATGGACAAAAGGAGAAAGGGGAAAAGATTAACATATAAGTAGAGTAAATAAAAAGAGGGGATGCTGGGTTATTTGAGTTCCAGATTCTTGTAGGCTCTTCCCCTACCCTTTCTGTTTAACCCTTTACATTCATTATTTCAGTGTCCATGTAATTTATTTTGAGAATTGCAGCCCAGAGCTCTCAGATGGACTAATGTTTAGATTGAGCCAAAGATGAGTAGTTTTTTGGTTGTTGTCTCAAGACTATAGCATGACCTGGAAAAGAGTTTGAAATGCAGTGTTTCTCTTGATCAAAGCTTTTGAGACCAGCTAAGGTGATGTGGTTAGGTTTTTATGATCTTGGTTTATAGGAACTACAGTTTTGATTCTATTGTTTTTAATGTTACAAGGCACCTGAAGCCTGTCAAAACATGGGGTAAAAATTGATGGCGTAAACAAAAACAAGGTTCATATGTTTGCTCACATCACTCTTTTCATCATAAGGTTGGAAAGATTTTGCATCTGTTCATTGGAGAAATAGACATCAGTATTCTGTCAGGCTGAAAGTAGCTCAGAATGTTTGTGTCTGACTCATAAGTAGAAACAGGTAAAAACTTGGGGATTACCATTGCGGTTGACCTCAAGGCACATGGTGCCGTTCTGCTACTGAAGTTGAGTGAGTCAGGCTCTGAGCATTGCCTAGAGGAGAGACAACGTGAAAACCACATGTAGGTCATTCTGTGCTCTTTAAAGGAAGAGCAGGGTACAAGCGGATTCAATAAAGGAAGTATCTGTACTGCATTACAAATATTTAGCCATCTAACTGCTTTCCTGCAAGCTTATTTTCCCCTGCTTTAGTTGCTCCAGGACCTTTCTGTCATGTCGTAATGATGCTGCCATTAAGCTCACATTTTTGTTAGCAGTTTTGGTTTGATTATGGTGTGCGGAAGGAACACCTGTGTTTTACTGCGTGGTGAAGCATACTTCATTACGAAAAGGGAACAGTTGTGATGTTTGCTTTACCCTCCAAAACTCATCCACTTCCCCTTGTTATGGCTCTAGGGTCTGCTGCACATAAACTTGAGTGCCTTATGTTCCTGAACATCTGGGAGAGTAGGAGTGATGGGGGGCGGCGGCAGAAGAGAGTTGACTTCCGATGGTCAAAGTTGCTCTTTAGACATGCTATACCTTTTCAGCGGCTGAGTCAGATCCCTTTGAAATATCACATTGTTCCAGGAATCCTTTATTTCAAAAACATACTGTACAAGTTTTGAAGAAATATCTCCTCCTGGCCCCCATTTAGCTGCTTGCTAAACTACACGACTATACTTTGTCCATGAATATTAACTTAATTGCATGATTTATTCTTTCACAGTACTGTACATTTGTCTCTCTCCCCCCCCCCCCCATTATTGGGCAGTGGGGAATCTCAGCCATGCTCTTCATGTAGAGTGCATGATTGACAGGACCTTGAAAAGAGACTATAGTATATTAAACACAAGAACAGATTGTTTAGGCGCAAAAACTGTATCCCAGCATTGAGATTTTTATTGGCTCAGCTTCAAAGCATGTTAATAGGTATAGTCTTGGCCTGAGACAAAGGCTTGATTGTTACAGTGGTATATTTCATCCTGCTGCTACTTGGCAAAAGCCAGTGCGCTTTTAAAGTGAAATTTGTGCGTGCACTTGTCTAGTCACCTGGAAAAAAAGGATACTTAGTTTCCCCGTGAAAATGCAGCTAGTATGGTAGAAGGTGAGAATGTGTAATCCTTATTATGCAGTAGATTGTTAATGCCATATGGAGGGAAAATATATCATTTCAAAGCACTACAATGCTCTTGATTGTTTAGCTGTACATTCAGTTTCTGTAGTATATCTGGAAGGATTTAGTAAAGAGTCCTTGCGTGCATTTCTTAAGTGCCAAACTTTTATCCTCCTCCTTGCTCCTGTTTCAGTGGAGTTGAGTTAACATGGAAGTATGCGCTTTGGGGTTTTTTGCACCTTTAGCTATGGGTAGAAGCACAGAAATGGGGAGAGGGCTTTTTTATTTGGTTAATCTTTGTATCTGTGCCAAGATGCAAAGCGCTGTATATTCATTCGAACCATCAGAAGCATATGACTGTTTTAATGAGTTGCCTCCGTCCCTTAGTTTTGCTCTTAATGCTTTTTGAATGCACAGCAGATTTAGTATGATAAATAACCTAAATATATTTGTGCTTTGGTTGTCAGCACCGTTGTTTGAGGGGGGTTATATCAGTTCCTAGTCAGGCACATAAATTTAAGCAGGATGAAATATAGGACTCGGCAGAACTAGTGGCCAGCTCTAGCTGAAAATATAATAACAACAACAACAACAACAATTTATTATTTGTACCCCGCCCATCTGGCTGGGTTTCCCCAGCCACTCTGGGCGGCTTCCATAGAAACAAAAAATACAGTAAAATATCACAGATTAAAAACTTCCCTGAACAGGGCTGCCTTAAGATGTCTTCTAAATGTCAGGTAGTTATTTATCGCTTTGACATCTGATGGGGGGGGGGGCGTTCCACAGGGCGGGCGCCACTGCCGAGAAAGCCCTCTGCCTGGTTCCCTGTAGCTTTGCTTCTCGCAATGAGGGAACCACCAGAAGGCCCTCGGCGCTGGACCTCAGCGTCAGGGCAGAACGATGGGGGTGGAGACGCTCCTTCAGGTATACTGGGCCGAGGCCGTTTAGGGCTTTAAAGGTCAACACCAGCACTTTGAATTGTGCTCGGAAACGTACTGGGAGCCAATGTAGGTCTTTCAAGACCGGTGTTATGTGGTCTCGGCGGCTACCCCCAGTCACCAGTCTAGCTGCCGCATTCTGGATTAGTTGTAGAAGGAAGGTGGTATTGGCTATAATCCAATAGTGGGCCTCAGTCAGTGTTTGAGGCATAAATGGAGACCCTGTGGCTCTCCAGATATTGTTACTCAAACCTTCATCATCCCAACCAGCATGGTTGTCAGGGCTGGTTCAGATGCAGATAAGTACACAATATGCAGAATTTGGCTGTGTAGTTAATTCTTTATTCAAGAAAACGGCATGCAGCTCAGCAATACTTTCCAACAGGACTTGCCCCTATAGAGCAGTTGCCAGGACAGTCCTTGCCCTCTACTTCCTATAGGTCTCCTTCTCTCCTGGATGTTTCCCAAACACCCTCAAACTACGTCAGGGCACCTGTAATCTCTCTTCTGCTGTATGCATCACCCTGCGTGTCCTTGAAGTCAAGGGGGGAGGGGAACTTCTTGCAAACTCCTGGGATTCTCCTGTAGTCTTTTGTCTGAGCTGCTCCCTGTCACAGCCTGTCCTTGCTCACCAAAGCCCATTGTTTCTTCAGCATCCAACCACTCCTCCCGCCTCTCCCCTTCTCCCTCTGACCTCTCCTCAGTGTCCCACCAAGAATCCCTGGACTCTGAGCCTTTCTCCTCTGTGGCTTCCCTTGGGGGTCCCCCAGCTGGTACCTCACATCACTCCTCATCACCTAGCTAGTCCCTGACAATGGCCCAGCGGTCAGGGATTATGGGAGTTGAAGTCCAACATCATCTGTAGGTCCACAGTTGATCACCCCTGATTTAAGAGGTGCTGGTGGGATCTCTGGCTCAAGGTCAGAGTTGGGACAGTAGTTAGATATTGCAGCAAGGTAGTGCAGCAGTAGCTTCATATATGTTTTAGTGATAGAGAAAATTGTGTCTGCACATCAGTGCTTCTCCCATCCCCTGAACTAGATGTCAGCAAGGTGAAATGTGGTTGGAATGTGGCTGCTAAGGGCACGCACCTTAAAAGAACTCAGTATAGCAAATGGTCAAAGCCTCTGACCCATATTTGAAAGAACAGGCTAAAGCAGGAGCTGAGCTTGTTCACCAGCATTTGATCAGGAATTCTTTCTTTCTTTCTAGCACCCTTTCTAATGCTTTTGAGATCTCTAGCTGCTACCTCTTCATTTTCTTCCATTTGCACCTTTCCCGTGAAACTTTTGGCACAACCTAGATTGTAACTAAGCCTAAGTATGTGCAACCTTATGGAATTCTGTCCCGTCCCCCCCGTCCCCCGTTTACTGCTTTACTTCTATTTCCTTTCCTTTCCTCCGTATCTCTGGGGTCAAATCATACCTAGTAAGCACCTTGGGGTAGGTCCTGTGCTCTTGCAGTAAATAAATAACAAATTCAAATAGCCCAGAGATGTGCTTTTCCTCTCTGCCTAGGGTGGTAATTTTTTAATGCTCCCCACCCCCACCCCTTTCTTGATCCAGGAAGCTTGAAAGTGACCAAGTATTTCTAGCTGCTCTCAGACTCTGAGTCGCTGCCAGGTTGAAATAGCTTTGAATGGGAATTGCTCAGCCAAATAGCCCAAAGGAAACCCATGTAACAGGGCAACTTCGGTTATTATTTTGAGAACAGGAAATAACCATTAGGTGCAAGAGTTCCAAAGAGTGCAAGTTAGACTTGGCACTAGGCAATTGACCACAGCCAAATGCTGTACAAAGACAAATTTCTGGTTTAAGCCAGCTTTCATGTGAGTGAGTAAGGCTAAGTAAAGTAAGTAAAACTAAGCTAAGCCCATCACCTTGCCTTACACCAGGTCATACTATTTGTTCATCCAGAACAGCCTTTCTCAACTTCAGGTCCCTATATGTTGTTGGACTACAACTCCCATCATTCCTAGCAAGCATGGCCATTTGTCAGGGATGATGGGAGTTGGAGTTCAAGAACATCTGGGGACCAACGATTGAGAAAAGCTTATCTAGATTAATGCTGCCTACAATGGCTGGCGGTCAGGGGTCCCTTTACTTTTACAATGGCTGGCAGCAGCTTTCTGCTTATTCTTTCATCTCCCAAGTTTTATTAAAAAAAATAATTGTTTAAATTTGGGGTGTTCCTCATGCAGAGCATGCAGTCTGCCACTGAGCTATGATCCTGTGTAATTTTCCACAATCTGGCATTAATTAGTTAATAATTAATCTGGCAAATTGACTGGCGGATGGAATGTTCAGGCAACCTTCAAGAACATTAGCTAGCCTGCTTACAAGCTCAGGCACACAACTCACATACAGGTGATTCCCCATTTATGTGGGGGTTACATTCTAGCCCCACACTTAAATGGGGAACACCCCGCTGTGCCTCCAGCTCAACAAACCACCGTTAAGAGAAACTTCTGATGTCACAATAAGGTGTTCAAGTCTGCACCAGAGGAGGATAGTTGTGCAAGAAGTAAGTACCTCAGCCCAAGGCTCATCCTTATAATATGTCATACCTTGGTTTTCGAACAGCTTAGTTCTTGAACGTTTTGGCTCCCGAACCATGCAAACCCGGAAGTAAGTGTTCCGGTTTGCGAACTATTTTTGGAACCCAAACGTCCAGCAGGGCTTCCACAGCTTCCGATTGGCTGCAGGAGCTTCCTGCAACCAATCAGAAGCCGCATTTTGGTTTCCAAACATTTTGGAAGTCAAACGGACTTCCGGAACAGATTCCATTCCACTTCCAAGGTATGACTGTACTATGCAACACATAACCAAAAATTTAAGAAGAATAAAATCAGTCTTCAAAATTAGGATGGAATAAAAAGGATTTCAAAGCCCAACAGGAAGAAAGTGGTCTTGGCAGATTACCCAGCCACAGTCATGGTGCTATGAGAGAGAAGGCCTCATTTCTGGTTCACAGCAAGATGGGTTAGAGAACAGGTTCTTCATCCTCAATCTTAGCACTTAGATAGATTCCTATGGATTCATTAACCTGGCTCTTGACTCCATCAAACATCATCACTGTCCATGCTACAGGATATTTTCATGACAAGTTTGGAAGACCAGTTATTCTTCTCCACCATTTCCGAATGCGAATACTCTTTCTAAGGCTTATTATTGCCCCTTTGTCATTTTATTCCCCAGGCTTGCTTTTCAGGGCAAATTTGTAGGCACTTGCTGTTTTTGATTTAGATGCCCTGGTACCAAATGAGTTAAATCACACTGTTTTGACAACTTTCCAAATTAAAGAATAGCAAAGCATTCCGCAGTCACAGTTGGATAATTTTACAACAAAATCACTTTTTAATGAGAAGTATATCAGCAGTACAGAGCTTTTGAAGTTCTTCTTAGGATTGAACTGATAAGCAGCCATACTGAGCTCATGAATGGAAAAGCATCATTTTCCGAAGAAAACTCTTGTTAAAGACTGGAAGTCGCAGTTACGTCATTGCTTGGTTAATTGACTGCACCTGTCATTTGCTAACTGCCATAATCCAATAGTCTCTAAACCACTTGTTGAAAGGTCAGAAGGATCAGGAAAGAGCTCAGTTTACTGAGGGAAAATTATTAGATGTTCTAGCTTGGCTGCCCGTTGTGCTTGTTAGGTTCAAACTGTAATTTTTAAATCATAATGTCTGCTTCCCATACAAAGGCATTGCAAATAATAAAGGTTAAGTTAGTTAATATTACCCCCCCCCATTCACAGTTTATTTAGTACTCTTACACTTTACATTTTAAAAGTTGATTTTTCTCTCTTTTTTAAATTTTGATTTGAATTATTTTAAAGCAGGGAAACAGGGTTGGTCCTCAGCATAAAACCAGTGAATGACTCTTCTTGTTGCTCTACTGGCTGAGTAGCTGATGCTACTGAGCACATTGAGCGTTACTAGCCATCAGAATATATATTTCTAGACTGGATGGACAAATAGTCCAGTCTAGTATATGGCAACTTCTTACTTTATCAGAAAAGAATTATTATAAATAATGTATGGCTTCTTTACTTCAGTCTATGAAGTTGATTGTATTCATGGAACAGGGGTAGGGAGCTGCTAGGTTCTCACAAGACCATTCTGTCATATATGACATCGAATGTGGAGCGGGTAAAGCTCAAAGGCATGTTTGCAGGCACCACTGATCATTCCTGCCTGCAAAGCCCCTTTCAAAGCACACGGCAAAGTACAGTGGTGCCTCGCAAGACAAAATTAATTCGTTCTGCGAGTTTTTTCGTCTTGTGAATTTTTCGTCTTGTGAAGCACAGTTTCCCATAGGAAATGCATTGACGGTTTCCCATAGGAATGCATTGAGGGTTTTAAGAAAAAGGCGCAAGACGTTTTCGTCTTGCGAAGCAAGCCCATAGGGAAATTTGTCTTGCAAAGCAACTCAAAAAACAAAAAACTCTTTCGTCTTGCGAGTTTTTCGTCTTGCGAGGCATTCGTCTTGCGAGGTACCACTGTAGGCAATCGGCTGATGGTCAGGTCTTCAGAAGCCGAATTCAAAGCACAGTGGAAAATAGTGGGCACCTAACATCATTATATGGGACGCGGGTGGCGCTGTGGTCTAAACCACTGAGCCTAGGGCTTGCCGATCAGAAGGTCAGTGGTTCAAATCCCCGCAATGGGGTGAGCTCCCGTTGCTCAGTCCCAGCAACTGCCAACCTAGCAGTTCGAAAGCACATCACAGTGCAAGTAGATAAATAGGTACTGCTCCATCGGGAAGCTAAACGGCGTTTCCGTGTGCTGCTTTGGTTTCACCAGAAGCGGCTTAGTCATGCTGGCCACATGACCCGAAAAACTGTCTGCGGACAAATGTGGGCTCCCTCGGCCAGTAAAGTGAGATGAGCACTGCAACCCCAGAGTAGTTCATGACTGGACTTAACTGTCAGAGGTCCTTTACCTTTAACATCATGATGAGATTATGATACTGTTTTAATGCCATCTGTTTGTTTTATATTTCTTTGCTGATTTGCTAATTCTTAACAACTGGCATTCTCTCCCTTTCCTGCATGCCGAAGAATGTTTACTAGCAAAAGTTCTGCCATTTAAAGCTGGGGATGGTCTGGACCTGGCATCCCCAAACTTGGCCCTCCAGCTGTTTTGGGACTACAATTCCCATCATCCCTGACCATTGGTCCTGTTACCCAGTTGTCCCAAAACAGCTGGAGGGCTCTGGACACAGACAGGCTTATAGATTTCATCTTCTGCATTTTCCTATCTCATGTGCTTGCTCTTTTATGAACCATGCCTGTTTTTTAACATTTGTATGCCTTCACTGTCAGAGTGAGTATGATAGCAATCTAGGACAGGATCTTTTTAGTGGTGGGATCACCATTATTGAATCTTCTCCCTGTGGAGGTCCACTAGGATTGATAGGTCTTTAGTTCAGGGAGGCAGCTGACACTTTTGCATCAAAATCAAAAGTCACATAGCAATCGGTTATGGTATAGTGCATATTCTTGCTTTTAAATGTGTTGCAAGTCTCTTGGAAGCCTTTGAGTAACAAGCTACTAACAAGTCTAATAAATAATGAATCAAGCCGCAAATCTTTAATCGGTTCAGTAATCAGTTTAACATTGCAGCCAAGGCTCTAGGCCTGATTTGATTTTGTTTACACGATAAATTATTGTTTCTATTCTTGTGTGTGATAGCTTGATTTTATTTTGTGTCTTAATAATCCTGAACTGCTGAGAATCCTTTGGGAAAGCTTTACATGATAAATACAGGATTTATATAAATGCAGGATTACTATCATGCAGAAGGCTCTAATACTTAGACAATGAAAGATAGGATTGGCCTAAGGGAGCTTTTTAAGTTGCAACTACTGTTTTTCCCCCTGCAGAGTTCTGAAGGTTAAGTAGCTGATTTGATGTGACTGTAATTAATAAATGTATTGGCAAACATTTGTTTCTCTGTGTCACTGTGCTCATTCAGGGTATTTATTTACAGATTCACTGTTCCAATCCCTTTGGCTCACTGAATTGTTTTTTCTTTAACGATTGCTGAAATGATAGTTCCTGTCTGTTGGCAGAGAAGAACAATTTTGAATGGTGGCTATTGTTCTCTCAGTGCTGGACCCCTCTAGCTACAGAATCAGCAAGATTGCCTGCTAAGACAAAGTGTCAATGTTGTCTCCTGATCATGGGAATAGCTTGCTGCTAAATTATAGTTATAAGAAAAGCCGGACGGGGGAACCTTGTTATGTTATCCTTTGTGAATTCCACATCTAAAAGCATAAAGTGGCTTCATGCTTCCCTTAAATCTTCTCACAAATGTCACTGATTCTAAATACTGTATGCATTATATTCTCCTTGCCCTTCGTTAAACATGATGAGCAGCATGTATCACAACAGAGGAAAGTCTTTGCATCCGTTTAACCTAGAGGCAGGAGATTTCTAGAATTTATTCTTCCAAGACACTCTGCCACTAACTTGAAAGTCACCATTATTCAACAAAGGAACTAAACTCTGTTTACATTTCTAGAAAGCTTTCAAAGACATGACATAAAGGTGGCATGGGTATAGTCTTGATGGAACAGCTGAATGTCATGAAATGTGCCCTAATAAAAGTTCACACCTCTTGCTTAGGAAACCATTTGACATCGGGGGGGAGGGGTTTGAGTAATTTCTTTTGGGGGTGCGCGTGAATCTACAGTGTAATAGTTGGACTGTAAATCTAGGATTGGAGAGACGTAGGTTTAAATCCATACTCAGCCATGAAATGGTTTATTTATTTATAGGTTTGTTGTGAAGATGAGTGGGAGAGCAATGTTATTCCTTAGAGGAAGTGTAGGATATAAATCTAATACAGTGGTATCTTGGGTTACATACGCTTCAGGTTACAGACTCCGCTAACCCAGAAATAGTACCTCGGGTTAAGAACTTCAGGATGAAAACAGAAATTGTGCTCGTGCAGCAGCAGGAGGCCCCATTAGCTAAAGTGGTGCTTCAGGTTAAGAACAGTTTCAGGTTAAGAACGGACCTCCGGAACGAATTAAGTACTTAACCCAAGGTACCACTGTAATTAAAATGACTTGTTTGTGTTTAGCTATCAACATATTACAGCCATACCTCAGAAGTTGAGCAGAATCCGTTCCGGAAGTCCATTCAACTTCCAAAGCATGACTTCCGATTGGCTGCTGGAAGCTCCTGCAGCCAATCGGAAGCCCCGCCGGATGTTTGGCTTCCGAAAGGATGCCCGAAAACTGGAACACTCACTTCCGGTTTTCAATCGTTCGGGAGCTGAAATGTTCGACTCCCAAGGAATTCAGGAGCCAAAATACGACTGTACACGGGCTCACCTGGACACAGCAATAATGTGTCTTTCCCATAAGTTGTTAAATGGCCCTTTGGTGTGCAAGAAATGTCTAAGAATTGGGGCAGGATAAGTCGGTAAAGAAATCCAATTTGTACTGAACCAAGAGAATTCATCTGTGTGTCTCCTGGTCTGCCATCTAAGAAGAACATTCTGTAAGGAACATGTGCAGTGTAGCTTTTGAAAACTCAGCAGCCTCATAATGGATTTTCCTCTGAATGAAAATGACCCTGCTAGGGTGTCCTTAGTATGAAAATATTCTCGGAGAAGGGTTAAGTGCCTTCTACTTTTTTCCTCACAGGAAATCGTGTTTTCTTTACCCTCAAGCCTAGCCAGGCTATTATGACACAAGGTAGTTCCACCCTCAACTATATCGTAATCCAGTGTTGCATTCGTTGTGTTGCTTGTTATTGTTGTCATGGTTAAAGTATGATTGTTGCCTAAAGAAAGAATCACTTAATTGTGTGTGTGGCCAAGATTCCTCATTTTCTGAGTTTAAATACTGTACAGCGTAGAGTTAATTTGGGAAATAACATTTACAGATATGTTGGTACATTAATATATGTTGTTTCAAAATCAGAAGTACATGTTTTTGCTTAAGGGTTTATTCTTCTGAGTTCATATCATACCTTATGTTTGTTATCCAATAGGCATTTACTAGATTGTCCTACAAAGTAAATTTACTCACTCTTGAGTTCTTGAAGATGTAAAATAAGCATATTTGCACCATAGCTTTGTGGTCCTGTGGCTTAAAAAGAGCCTTACACATATGCTAATTGTTGCATCAACTAATACATGAATGCACGTGCCAGACTTTTGTCATTCAGTAAAAAGAGTTGACATATTTCCTGTAGACCTAGCTTTGACATACATATGAACCAACTGCTATGATGCTGAAAAGAGGGCAGAACAGAGTCCCTCTTCTGGTTATTTTATTGTGCTAAGTCGTCAAATTGTCACAAAACAAACATTGTGGGTTTCCAGCCATACAAGCAAAACCAAGCATGTCCTTTTGTCCTTAACCTTTGTCTTTAAAACTTCCTGCTGTGGCCATGAACACAGATCACAGGGGGCTAAAAATTGTATGTGAAGCGATGTGGAGAAAAAAGTATGAGAGAGGAAATATATCCTATGTCTGAAGGGGAAAAGTATCATTCATATATTTTTAGTTATTTAGTTAAAATTAGTCTACTCAAGTTCTGACATCAACTATGTTTCTGAAACTTAATTCAACTAAGTTTGTAATTAGACCTCTAAATTGTCTATATGTTTGTTTTTAAAGAACATGGTGTATGTGATTGTTATCTTTAATCAGATAAAGATAAGGCATTTCACTCTAAACAGAAGGAACATAAACCACCCTTGGGATATTGATGTCATACTCAATAGCTGGAGAAAAGGTTTTCTAAAACTCTGTGTTGATACAGATTTACAGGTGCAAGTTCTATTGATTTTTCAACTTAAAAAAATATATATTTGTGAGTGAGTCACAGATACACTTTCTTATTCACAACTCTTGTAAAATGTGAGGGCATTTTGGGTCATACTTCTCTCCTTTTTCAAACACTGATGGTAAGATAAGCCACCATATTTGGCAGTGAATTCAGAAACAAATTTTATCTACCGTACCTGATTGATTGCCTTTGCCACTGAAAAAAAATGCACTTTTCCTCTCCTGCCTTCAGGCACAAAGTTAGAAATTCCCACTCCGAATCTTCTATGAGGAGTCCTGTCCTCACTACAGGCAGGGTTCTGTCTGCATAGGGTCATACAGTGGTACCTCGGGTTACATACGCTTCAGGTTACAGATTCTGCCAACCCAGAAATAGTGCTTCAAGTTAAGAACTTTGCTTCAGGATGAGAACAGAAATCGTGCTCCGGCGGCGCGGCAGGAGGCCCCATTAGCTAAAGTGGTGCTTCAGGTTAAGTACGGACCTCCGGAATGAATTGAATACTTAACCCGAGGTACCACTGTATAGGCTATAGCAGAGCTTTCCAAACTGTGTGTCACACGAATGCTCTCAGAGCTGCTCCTGGAGCTAGAAATGGTTAGTTTAACCTCTGGTTTGCTAGTACAGTCGTTACTTGGAAGTCAAACAGAATCATCTGTGTGATCATCAAAGAATTTAGATGTCTGTTAAAGGAATGGTCGATATGATACCAAACGGTTCAAACAATTTTTTGAGAAATTTCTTAGTTGTCATGCTAGAGCTGCCTGGATTCAGTAAATGTACTTAATTGAAAATCAGGACCAGGTTTCCAAGTCTCAGTGGACCACTTTTTTTCATCAGGGAATAATTAATGTTTTCCCTTATTCTAAAGTTGTAAAATTTAAAAGATGGAGTGTGTAGTTCGTGAATATTTTTATGACAACTAATTCATTCTAATCAGTCTGTGATCAGCAAACTATATTCCCTTATTTTTCATGTTAAGTACATAAATAGATTTCTCGACATTCATAACTTGGTTGGTGGATTTGTACTTTTAAAGGCAGCCAGAATTTCTGACCTTTTTATGCAAGCTTACGACTTTATATTTTTTAAAAAAACACTCAAATTAAGTTAACTTCTACAGTTTTAATTATAAGTATTCAAGTACTTCCAAGTATGCACTGTAAGTAATGGAAAGAAAGAGTCAAATGCTAGGTTTGGGATATTTCAAAGACGTTCAGCAGTACAAGACGTTTTCATTTTTTTTACCACTTTTCATAAAAGATCTGTGCATGAATCAATATAAAACAAAGCAAAAACAATGGTACTTTTAACAGTATAAAACGAGATATGGCAGACAATTTTAAAAGCCTAAATCTAACTGTGAGTTTGCCTTTCCCTGCCAAACATCTAAACATCAATATAAATATTGCAGGAAGAGACAATGGAACAGCAATTATGCACTAAATACAAGAGACTTGGCAGAACATAAATGTTCTTAAACAGCTGCCTAAAGCTGTATAAGGAGCTTCAATTTATACCTGCGGAAGCTAAAATGGAGGAGGGGGAAGAACCGGGGGGGGGGGGGGCGCGGAGGTTGCAGCATCTCTCCCACAATGCTATGGCCCCAACCCAAATCCCCTGCCACACACATATACAGCTGCATCTTATCAAAGAAAAATGTTGCAAGATCTATCCCACAACATGTCTTGTTTGGCCCCACCGTCTGGGAAACCTCACTATTTCCCTCTTTCTCTCCTTTTCTGCAAAGAGCAGCAGAGGTCTGCTAAGAAGAACCAAGCTAAGATCAGGTCATTAGCCCATCTAGTCCAGCATCACGTTCTCACAGTGGCCAGCCAGATGCCTCTGGGAATTCTGCACGCTGGACCTGAGTGCAACAGCACTCTCCCCACTTGTAAATCCCAGCAACCGATAAACAGAGGCATTCTTCCTCCAACAGCGGAGGTACAGCACAGCCTTTCATAGCCTTGCCCTCCGTGAATTTGTCCGATCCTTTTTTTAGAGCCAGGTTGGTGGCCATTACTGCATCTTGTGCGAGTGGATTTCACAGTTTAATTGCGCACTGTGGGGGGGGGGTATTTTTTTCCCCCAATGGTCTTTCCTAAATCTTCCAACACTCATCTTCACTGAATGGCCCCTGGTTCTGAACACGTCAGAAAAAAAATTACAGAGGTACCTTGGTTGTCGAATGTAATCCGTTCTGGAAAACCGTTCAAATTCCCAAAACGTTCGACAACAAAAGCGCAATGGGCGGTTGGCAAATTCCATTGAGAAAATGGAGAAACGCGCCTTGAAAGCCATTTGACTTCTGAGGCGCATTCAAAAAAGGAAGCATTCACTGTGGGTTTTCGGCGTTTGGGTTCTAAATCGTTTGGCTTCCGAGACGTTCGAAAACCGAGGTTCCACTGTATTTCTATCCACTTTCTCCCCACAATGCACAATGTTATACACCTCTCTCATTAGTCCCATTTCTCGCCTTTCGTCTAAACTAAAAAGACCCAAATGCTTTAACTATTCTTCATAGGGGAATTGCTCCAGCTCCTTGATTATTTTGATTGCTGTTTCCTGGACCTTTTCTAGCTCCACAATCCCCTTCTCGAGAGGAGCTTACCAGACATGTGCACAGGATTCCAAGTGCAGTCACACCATAGATGTGTTCAATAATACTGGCAGTTTCGTTTTCGGTCCTAACTATCCCTAGCCTTGAAGGATATGTGGGTTTTCTTTCTTTCTTGTTTAGTTTTCCATTTACATACCTCACCTTTAGAATCCTGTTTGCTTGAGACAAAGCCTCTGTGGCTCCCATTTTTCCATGCTGACTGGGCCTGATGGGATTTGGCTGCCAGGCTGGGGAAGTCCTTGACTCTCAAAAATGACTTTCTTGTAACATAATATATGCTATAGAATGCGGTAATTAAAGTATATTCAGAAATAAGATCTGTCAGTCACTTAACCCTGGTGTTCCGGACAGACTGTGAACTCTACTTTCATATTTAAAATGTCTGGCTCTGATATTGTATAGCTTTTAAGAACAGTGCATACATTTGTCATTGTTGATATTAACAGTTTGTTCAGGGTGAGATACGGAAGTTTAAACTTAATGCCCCATCTGTGGCACTGGCTAAGTGCTGCTGTTATCTTCTAAGGGTTCTTAAAGGTCCTTTGGCCTCTTGGATGAATAAAGGACCAAAAGACAAGTCAGAGGGATAGCTAGTTGAGCTTTCATCTGAATTTAGTTACACGCTTCCTAGGAACAGTTTATATATTTCCATGTGTGGCAAAATGCTACTTAGAACTGTTGAAAAAGCAGTTTTAAGTTGCTTTGGCATTAGGTTGTGTGGGTTATGTGGTAAATGAAACTACGATAAATAAAAATAATTTTATTTAAAATTTTATTAATTTTATACACACACACACACATGTGTATGTATGTATGTGTATATATATATATATATACACACATATATATATACAGAGAGAGAGAGAGAGTATTCTATTTTAGCTTTATTACACTTTTAAGAGGATAGTAAATGATAAAATTATTAAATATAGCATGCAAAAATAATCTGCATTTCATTATGCAACAGGGATTTTTTTCAGCTGGAACTCACCCGAACTCAGTTCCAGCATCTCTCAGGTGGGCACCATTGCTATTATAAGAGAACAAGAGAGGCGTTCATGGTGAGTTCCAGCACCTCTTTTTCTAAAAAAAAAAGAAGCACTGATTATACAAATGGTATCACTCCTGTTATAAGAAAACAAACCTGCTTCTTTTCCCTTATGGGGTACCCAGGAGCCCATATAGAATCCTTTTGTAGGTAGGAGAAAATAACAGAGGCCAGCCAGAGACTATTGAGAAGCAAAGCAGCTAGTAAGCCTGATCTTTATTAAACTGTTGCAATAGGGTGCTCACTCACCACATACCGGAGGGAGGAGAAACCCAGAACAATGGTGTGCAAGCCCTTATATAGACTGCTGGAATTGCCCACCCTGGACTGTTGGAATTGCCCACCCTGGAGCCCAAGACCACCCCCCAATACATCATACATACATCACAGAAGGGGCGGTCTACAGCAGAATCCTGTCTGGCAGGAAACCTGTTGATGGGTTTACCTGGAGAGCCTGGCCATTCTTTTGTGATGGTAAATACTTAATTCCTGAGTCCAGGTCACAGGCTCACCCTATTCATACACAGATACTCCCTTAGGATTTGTGAGCAAAGAGGCAATGAGGGGGTTCCCATTTCCTTCCTCCTTGCAGAGAAATATTTGAGGTCACTGAAAGAGTCAAAATGGCTTTAGGACTGTCTTCCTATACATGTTTCAGACATGTGGTTTATATATTTATGTATGTGTTTGCTTGGTACGTTTTTGAACATTTATTTTATATCTTAGACCTTACAATTCTCATAACACTCCTGTTACACTCCAAAGGCTTGCTGGAACAAATAGGCTATAAACTAGTTACAATCTGAATGAGCATAGCTAGGGGGCAATATGACCTCTTTCCTGGAAAAGGGTGATCAGGGCAGTTTCAATGCCGTATCTAATCATGAAACCAGACTGAAACCAGTCCATGTAATCTGTATCATCCAAGACCACTTGCAGTTGGTCCGACACTACTCTCTCGATCACCTTGCCTAGGAAAACTGCTATGGTAGTTGCCTGTAGAGCGGAATGGGCAATGTGTGGCCCTCCAGATGTTGTTGGACTATAACTACTATCATCACTGACCATTGGCCTTGAGTTGATGGAAACAGGAGTCCAACAACATCTATGCCCCTGCTGCAAAGAATACAGAAAGTGCTCTATAAGTCAGAGATGGGGAACCTGTGGCTTTCCCAATGTTTGACTACAGCTCCCATCAGTGCTATCCACTATTGGAAATGGCGAGAGATGGTCCAGCAATATCTGGAGTGCCACAAGTTCCCCATTTATGCCTCTCATTTGCTATGGAATTAGTTGCTACAGCAATCACCGGGGGAAGCTTTGATTATTGTAGAATAGATTATTTATAGAAAAACCTCTTAAAATGCTTTATTTTCTGATAAATTGTGCTGAGCTGCAACTCTCAAGATTATTCTAGGTGAACGTACTGAAATAGGATGCAGTGGTTGGAAGCCAAGTGTTCCTCACCATTGAGTCCTGGCTTCTTTCACAGCTGTGCTATGTGCTGCATTTAGTTTAATACGTAATATTGGAACACTTTGTAATGGTACACACCCACACAAGCACATCCCTTGATTACTCAGCGGCTGATGACTTGCAGCTGAATGCATGAACTGGCTGGTATCAGAAGGACACGGTGACAGGTTATTGATCATATATTGAATATATGCCGGGTTTGATTAATGAGTAATTGTCATCCTAATTACTGTATTTTGAGGAAATTGCTTGTATTACCTGCCCTGGAGGCAGAATTTCTGTGTTTTTGTGAAAAGAATATAGTATGTTCCTGGAAAAGGAGTATTAATTTAAGCAATGATGTCATGCTGTCAAAACACTATATCATGCAGTGGCATGTATAGGTACAGGTGTGGCTACTTATTTTTTAATGCATAGTTTGTTGGGGTTTTTTTTTTAAAAAAAAGGCACACTGCAACAATACAAAGAATGTATGTGAACAAGAATGGAAAAGCAAAACATAGCAGCAAAACATGTCGATTCAAAAAACCGGTAGGAAAAGCAGACACATGTAATCAAAGCCAAGAAGAAAAGAAAGAAGATTTCAAAATAAGAATGAATAAAAAACAAATGAAGAGAAACAGAGAGTTAGAAAGGGAGAGCCCACATGGCATACAACTTCTGCAGACAGCTCTAAGTAGGAGTTGCAGATGTCCCAGAATTTATTCTCTTTGCACCTGATAAAAAAGTAGTTCTTTAATATGCTACAAGGAAGAAAAGTCCTCTAATCAATGAACAGCTAGGGGAACCATTTGAATCTAGTGTTGTAAGACCAGTCACTTGGCTACCAATAAAGTGGGCAGTGTTCAACTATGGTGTCCCTCAAGATACCATGAACATCTGAAAATTTTTTAGATTTCCCTAGGGCCAAGTTAATGTGAATAAGAACTTCTGCCTCAAGCAGGACCACTACAGGGCAAGACCAGATCATATGTTTCAGTGCTGCCCCTGCCTCACCACAACGCTAACACACATCAGTAGATATAACACCCATGGGGAGTCAGTGTGCCCTAAAACAAGCTTATGTTGGATAAGACTTAGCCTAAAATTCAGGGAATGAAAGGACTGCCTTTTTAAAGTTCTCTGGTCTGTGTTAATTTGTAACCAAAGTTTATCGGATCACTGAAATCTTTAAAGATGGGTATGAAGCTCTATAGGCAGGAAAATAAACGAAGTCTCAGTTTTTCCGTTTGATAGGAAGTCCATTACCCTGAATGATATCAGGAAATGTTTTAGTGAAAAATAGATGTGAGCTAATGTAATTAGTTCTACTGCACATGACAAAGCACTTCCATTTTTATTTTGTTTAAATATTTCTGCCAATTGAGGCAGCAGAAATATAAAACCAAATGTATCATTAGACATAAAGACAAATACCTCAGTCTTGATTAGACTTTTCCAAACATTGGTGTAAGATTCCCCCCCCCCGCCCCCCAGTTTTAAGGCAAGTCTATTAATTTCTCTTTTTTGAATAGGCACTTAAGGTACTTTTAATTCTAAGGCGTTTCAGAGAGGTCATATTTTTCTTACTTAAGTAAACGTCTTTTCACAGTTCATCCTTTTGTCAACAGTCAGTCCCTCTTTTAGGGAACTTGTAGCTTGGTGAGGGGAATAGGGGTGTCTCCTAATGACTCTCAGCACAACAGTTCCCAGGATTCATTGTGGGAAGCCATGCCTATTTAAAGTGGCATGATATTGCTTTAAAAGTATAGCGAGGGTAAGACTTTACTCCCTTTGCCTTTGCCTCAATTGTCACCTAGTGGCAGCCATGACATCAGGCAACCCAAACTGTTTCCATCCCAGCTGGTCATTATAATGACCATAACTTCAAGAACGGGTTCCTGTACTTGCTTTTTCCCTTCCTCTCTTTTTCCTAGTGTGTCATGCCTTTTAGATGGTAAGCCCGAGGGCTGGGACTGCCTTCCTCTAATCTTGTAAACTGTTCTAGGAGCCTTTGGAGCTGAAGGGCAGGGTCAAAATGCGTAAGCTAAATAATTGCGAACATTACAGAATTCCTTAAGTTTTTCCATTGATCCTTTTGACGGAAGCAAAACTTGGATCAGCTCTGTACCCCTTGAACTTCTCACCTTTTGGGAAAGTAGGTTGAGTGTATTATTATAATATTTTATATTTTGTGCCTGGGATCCATTCATATATGCCACAGCTGCTTGCCCAATTCTACTGAGAGGTTTGAACTATCCCCAAGGATTCTGGCCTTCCTGCAGTCTTGGGATTTATTCCCTTTTATTAGAGGTGCTCTTGGATCCTGGAACTAAGATGGTAGCAGCTGTTAAAGTTGGTTCTACAGTTTTGGGGGTCCTTGGAAACTCCCTATTGAATCTTTTACAATGGTGCCACATTCACTTATAAGCTGTCTGAAATAAGCTGATAACAGCAAGGTCGTATACCTGCATCCTGAACCAATTATCTAATATGGGCAGGAGGAAGTAGGTGCCCTCTTGGAGCTCTCCAGCCCAAATCAACTCTCAAAGATGGTAACTGATCTGCACACTCTTATTTTGCGTACATAGATTGGCTCCCTCCTTTGAAATGAATAGGACATTGCAACAGCTCTGTGTGTGTGCAAAATGCACATGGAACTTTGGATAGGGTGCTTTTTAAAAAAGCATCTATGCCTCTGGGGAACAAAATACTATTATTTTGCTGTTGGTCTGGTAAATGTTTGTGCACATTTTGTTGGCGAAAACTCCTTCATTCCCTCACACACATCCCTCAGACGTTGAGATCTCTTACATAATTTGCAGTGTCCCGTTGTAAAAGGGACATTTGCCATCTACACCAAAGTTACTACGGCTCCCCATCACCTCCCCCTCCCCAATTACAGAAATTCTTTTCTCTCACTAGAGACTTACGAAATGTCTGCTTAGTTTTCAAGAAAAGGAAGAAAGCGGCCTGGCAGAGAGATCAGTGGCTATATTTTAGTACAGCTCT
Source organism: Podarcis tiliguerta (assembly GCF_965153285.1). NCBI lineage: Eukaryota > Metazoa > Chordata > Lepidosauria > Squamata > Lacertidae > Podarcis > Podarcis tiliguerta. The sequence continues at coordinate 38,192,177 of NC_139544.1, read as the reverse complement.
TGACTAATTCTGCTGTTTTATGTCCTGCTGCACACATTGAACTGCTCTTGGGCAGGGGGGGGGGGAAGGAATCTGAAATACTACTTTTTTTTAAGTGCTAGTCATAACAGGACTTTCAGCTATGCCATTCCTCTAAAATACAGGGATAAGAGGTTTTCCTGTATGGCAGCCCACAGACTTCTATTTCAGACTCCCTGGAAGTGGCTGCTGAAACCATTTGCCCAACAGGCTCACTACCCACTGGGTGTATATATATATATATATATATATATATATATATATATATATATATATATATTTATATTTTTAAATTGTGTTTGTGCTCCAGAAAGCATTCCATATTAACATCTATGACATTAGACAGCATTTTGTCCAAAGTAGACATAGCCATGTTTATTGTGGGTCTGGTGCAATCACAAGACAGGTTTTACAGCAAATATCCATTAAACAAAGGCCTAGTATTCACACAAGGAGATGAGGTGATAAACCTATGTCTGGACTGCACCACTTCAGACAGCGGGTGTCTCCCTGATGTGGTTGCTTTAACATAGAGTAGCAAAAAGCTAGTACAAAAAGGGAGACGGCTGTCCTGCGGGATGCCACCTTTTCCACTGTGCATGAAAATCATGCTCAAGGTTAAGGCCACATCCTCACTATACAGCTAAAGCTATATAATACCACTTTAAACAGTCATGATTTCCGCCAAAAGAGTCCTGGGAGATGTAATTTGTTAAGACTGCCGAGAGTTGTTAGGAGACTCCTAATCGCAGAGCTTCAGTTCCCAGAGTGGATTAACAATCAGTCCCTCTTCTCAGGAAACTCAGGGCAATGCAGTTCTAGGAGGATAATAGGAGTCTCCTAACAACTCTTGAGGGACGTGGGTGGCACTGTGGGTTAAACCACAGAGCCTGGGACTTGCCGATCAGAAAGTCAGCGGTTCAAATCCCTGTGACGGGGTGAGTTCCCATTGCTCGGTCCCTGCTCCTGCCAACCTAGCAGCTCGAAAGCATGTCAAAAGTGCAAGTAGATAAATAGGTACTTCTCTGGCAGGAAGGTAAACGGTGTTTCAATACGCTGCTCTGGTTTGCCAGAAGCAGCTTAGTCATGTTGGCCACATGACCCAGAAGCTGTACACCGGCTCCCTCGGCCAATAAAGCGAGATGAGCGCCGCAACCCCAGAGTTGGTCACGACTGGACCTAATGGTCAGGGGCCCCTTTGCCTTTACCTTTAACAACTCTTGGCACCTTTAACAAACTACAGTCCATAGCAGGGGTCAGCAAACTTACCGTGCCTCGGGCCGGTGTCGCCAGTGCCGATCACACGGAGGGCGGGGGAGCGCGTGCCCATATGCATGCGCACACACTATTTCCGAAGCACTTCTGGGTTGGACGAAATAGCTTGTGCGCATGTGCACGGGCCTCCTCCAGCCCGAATGTGCACCGGAAATAACACTTATGCATGCGCAAATAACGCTTATGCATGTGCACAAGCTATTTCCTGTGCTCCGACCCGGAAGTGGGCAGCCGCACAGCGCAGCACCGGTAAGAGCAGGCTGCAGCGGGGTCACCGCGGGCCAGATAAACGAATCCCTTGGGCCTTATCCTGCCCGCGGGCCTTAGTTTGGGGACCCCGGTCCATAGGATACTTTGAAGGAAGCCATGAGTATTAAAGTGTTCTCATAGTGCTCTAAATGTGTAGTACTGATGTGACCTAACATAAGAAACGTTCCTGCTGGATCAGGCCAGTAGCCTATCTAGTCCAGCATCCTATTATGACAGGGACCAGTCGGATGCCCCTAGGAAACTCACATGCTGAGCGCAGCAGCTCTCTTCCCAGTTGTGAATCCCAGTTGCTGATACACAGAACCAAATGCTGGTAAGGAAACTGAATGATCAGTCAAGGACAGGGGTCAGCAACCTTTTTCAGCCGTGGGCTGGTCCACTGTCCCTCAGACCATATGGTGGGCTGGACTATATGGGGGGGTGGGTCAACAAATTCCTATGCCCCACAAATAACCCAGAGATGCATTTTAAATAAAAGCACACATTCTACTCAGGTAAAAACACACTGATTCCCGGACTGTCCATAGGCTGGATTGAGAAGGCAATTGGGCCAGATCCAGCCCCCGGGCCTTAGGTTGCCTACCCCTGCTCTAGGAAGTAGAAGAGTTTGGATTTGATATCCCGCCTTTCACTCCCTTTAAGGAGTCTCAAAGCGGCTAACATTCTCCTTTCCCTTCCTCCCCCACAACAAACACTCTGTGAGGTGAGTGGGGCTGAGAGACTGTGACTGGCCCAAGGTCACCCAGCAGCTGCATGTGGAGGAGCGGAGACGCGAACCTCGGTTACCCAGATTACGTGACTACCGCTCTTAACCACTACACCACAGGAAGGCCCATGTGGAAGCAAGCTGACTCAAGGAAATGGGCTGGATCGAGATTTGCTCAGAACAATCATTATTTCTCCATATGAGAAAGATGGCATTTCATTATCTCTAAGGTACATTCAGAAGAAGAGCAGATCCACGATGGCTCGCAGTAAAGGATTTGGGCAGGGTGTGTGTGTGGAATTTGGAGGCTAAAAATTACTTCAAGAGAAATGAATGATATGTGGAGACAGTCCAGGCATGGAAGAAGATTGATATATTGGCCCCCTCGGGAGATCAATATTCTGGTGTGGGACATAAACATTTTAGGACACTAGTTCCTTCACCAAACTCAATTTTTGTTGGCTGTTGTTGTTGTTGTTATTCTAGTTAACATGCTTACAAATGGTCAAATCTGAAGCTTATTTTTCTGTAATAATCAATAATATCCTATTTTGTGGGGGGTGGGGTGGGGGTTATTATTGCTTTTGCAAATCCTTGTACCTATACTTTTGCGGTTTGTACCGCCTGGCTTTGTGTGTGTGTTTTAATTTTAGTATAAGAACTCTACCAGACCTACTGTGAGTACTCTCAAGTGTTTTATTAAATTGCAAGGGTGTAGCCTTTGGCAGTACTTAATATTTGCAGTGGTCACTCATTACCTATACTGAAATATTTGTAACAGTGAATTAAAATAGAATTTCTTCAGGTAATATTTATCCTGCACCAGGATTTTCCCTCCAGATTAAATGCCAACAATAATAACTCCCTTTCTTCTGTGTTTTATTCCAGATGTATTTATTTTAAACCAAATTCTATTATGGCTCTGGACTGTTGATGAATTCTGAAATTACATACGCATAGCTTAAAGACGTGACTTGATGCCAAAACCTTTTCTCTAGAGGGCAGTTCATTCTCATGGTCCTGGCCCCCTGGGACGAGAATACTACAGACCTTTTAGAGTTTGTGTGGTTTTGATCCAATTTGCATGTCTGAAACATTCTTGGTCTATTTCCTAGTCCAGGGTCTGTAGTCCTTACCAGTTTGATCCTGGATTTTATTAGTCACAAGCTGTCAATAGGATGGTCTCTGGAACCTTCTAGTAGGTAAATAGTTTTGCTGTACTTCTCCAACCTTGTGCCCTCCAGATGTTTGGGGCTATATACTCTAGGATCCTTAGCCATTGGCCATGCTGGATAAGGCTAATGACAGTTGTAGTCCAAAATATCTGGAAAGCACCGTGTTGGGGGAGGCTGCTCTTGCACTGTTTTTGAGATCCAATTGCCTTTGCATTCAGCTCTAAAATAGAGTTGCAGAAATTTCCCTGAGGAAAATCTGCTTCTTGCTTTACTTCTGGGGAACCCAGTGTTTGTTTTCTTACATAAATTCTAAGCTGAAATTTATTAGGAACTAGCTTAGACATCTGGGGTGGCAATTGCAGGGAGCACATTTGCCTCCCTCCACCTCAATACAGTTTCTGTGGTCTCCTATTTGTATATTCAAGTCCCCATAGCCTTCTGTGGAGAAGGGAAGGCTCTGTAATCTGGAACACCCCCGAGGCAAGGGAACATACTTGCTTCTTGCTGGCCTGTTGTCCTCAAAGGCTATAGAGGTGGGAAGGCCATGTGAGCCCCACTTCCACATAAGTGAACAGACCAGTCCCTTTTCTCATATATGTCAACACACTCTACTGACATGTATGGGCAGATTTGATTAAAGCCTGACCTGAATTGCAGGATTCAGGCCAGGCAAAGTGTTGTTTGCTGGGTCAGGCTATTATAGTCTCATACAGAAGGATTTTAGCCAGCAGCCCTACGTTTTGTAAGTTTGAGATGCATACATAGAATCATGGAACTTGAGAATTGGAAAGGATCCCAAAGGTCACCTAGTCCAATCTCCTTGAATGCAGGAACCTCAACGAAAGCATCCATGACAGGTGGCCACCAAACCTCTGCTTAAAAACCTCCAATGAAGGAGAGTCCACCACCTCCTGAGGAAGTTAATTCCACTGTTGAATAGCTCTTACTGTCAGAAAGTTCCTCCTGATGTTTAGTCAGAATCTCCTTTGTTGTAACTTGAATCCATCTTCCATGTGAAAGCCCTTAAGATATTTGAATATGGCTATCACATCTCCTCAGTATCGTCTTTACTAGGCAAAACATACCCAGTTCCCTCAACTGTTCCTCATAAGACTTGATTTCCAGACGCTTTATCATATTGGTCTCCCTCTGCAAACATCCCAGCTTATCACTATCCGTCTTGAGCTATGGTGTCCAGAAGTGGACACAATACTCCAGGTTGGGGTCACAGGGTTGCTGTGAGGATAAATGAGAAGTAGAACAATGTACAGTAATCCCTCATCTTATGTGTTGGTTCAGTTCCAAGGGCTACATGTATACATGAAAATCAAATATAACTGTCAGGGAACTGTCATCAGTGCCGGAGGGAGAGAGCAAAAGCCAGAGGGATTCCAGAGAGCGTCCAGGGATCGGGAGAAGCAGCCCATCTTCTGGGGAAGAGAATCAGCGTAGCACCAGTGGAGAAGGGGGGCAGCTGGGAGAAGCGGCGAGGCGGTCCCATGACTCCTTGCCGGGGACCAGCGGGGAGAGTAGGGGTCCTCCGCTGCCTATGCCCTCCTTGCGCAGAATGCTTTTGCGCAGAGAGAGTAGGAGGAGACTAGGCGTCAAAGAGCTTCTTTGCTGGAAGAAGTTTAAGAAACGCCCACTGACGGATTCTGCCAGCGATTGAGTCAGCCACGGGTGAGTGGCTGTCCGGGGGGGGGGGGGGGAGGTTCACTTTGGCAACCCAGCCAGGTGTTTGCACCCAGCCGGGGAGATAAGCACCGGCTTACGCACAAGCAACCCCTAGAACCATTACAATAAGCAAACATCTGGAGCTGCCCCGTGGCTAGCGGATGAGGGGGGGAGAAAGAGCATTCCCAGTCCTCCCACAGCTGGTTCATTGATTGGGTTTGTCTGAGAGATTAAAAGCTCTTTTCACACTGGGTCTGCTTTGGTTACTCGCTGGGCAAAGTCCATTCGCTACATTGGTTCTAGCAGATTAGGGACACATGCAGGTTCTCATGGGAACTCTGATTGCCCTGGCAAGCAGCTCAGCCTTGCTTGTGGCTTGACTTGTGCAGTTTAAACTAGCTCACCTTTAACTTCCTATGGCTGAAACTACGCAAGTCAAATGCACTTAAGAAGAGAGATTACAGTGGTACCTCGGGTTAAGAACTTAATTCGTTCTGGAGGTCCGTTCTTTACCTGAAACTGTTCTTAACCTGAAGCACCACTTTAGCTAATGGGGCCTCCCGCTGCCGCCGTGCCGCCGCCACATGATTTCTGTTCTCATCCTGAAGCAAAGTTCTTAACCTGAGGTACTATTTCTGGGTTAGCGGAGTCTGTAACCTGAAGCGTCTGTAACCTGAAGTGTCTGTAACCCGAGGTACTACTGTACTGTAGGCTGCTTTGAGCTCCATAGAGGAAAGGCAGGATAAAAATGCATTAAGTAATATTGCTTGTTGTTGTTGTTGTTAATAATTGAATTCAGTGAGACTTCAAAATAGCTTTAGATTCGTTTTGCTTACCTGATCCGTCTGAACTCAGTTCTGTGCGTGCATACTTGGAAGTAAGTCATGTGTGTACAATGGGGCTTACTTCCAGGGGAGTGTGCACTGGATTGGTTGCCTGTTGGTTAAATCTGAATTTAAGTGGAGTTCCTAGTTTCCAAATGCCTGATGTCTGGGCTGCTAATTTTTGGAATTGTTAAATACATGTCCTTGAGGCATTTGCTGCAGTTTCATTCAAGTGGTTTTATGAACTTATCCTGCTTTATTTATTTATTATAAAGATGGCAGTAATTTTATCCTGCCACAGATGAACAACGTGTGTACAAAAACTTCCAGTAACAAAATACAGTGTAAGCTTCTGACTGCTCTATTTTTATATTCTTAAAACATCACGGCAATTTCTCTTGCATGAACTTCAGAAGTCCCATGCTTAATTTTGAATGAACGTTCAAAATCTAGCCAATACATTTAGGTCGAGAAATTGGGCTGAAATATTTCCCATGTGATTTGCAATACTTCCTGGCATTGGTTCGGTTCAGGAATATAAAGGATTGGCACACACACTCCCCCCCCCCACTTTTTTGCAATTTTATTTTTTTTCAAGAGAGGAAGAAGAACTGTGCACCTGTGAATTATCTTTATTTTTTCTGTAGATCCCAGTAGGTGTAATGGGCATAATCATGTCCATGCCTAGGATTTGATTTTTGTAGGATTTTAGCGTGCTGAACTGATCTGGATTGCATTTCGTGGGCATAGCCAAGAGAAAATTAGGTATGTATAAGTCCCACTGAAGGGGGAAAAAAGAATTTTGATTTTTGCACAGTGTATCCAGGGCTCTGCTTATACTGTTCATCAGTTGTATGCTCAGTGTACTTTCCTTTGAGCCAAAAGTTAGATACAGCCAAATGTTGTGTCTCATCCAGCATCTTGATGCTTCAAGGTTGGGGGGCAGGGAGCAGTTACACCTCTGTTGCTCGTGCCTCAGCAAAGTCTGAAGGTCTGGAGAGAATTCCCCAGAGTTTTTACTGTTAAAAACCTTTACAGGGAACATGTTTATTATGGTACTTAACATATTAAATATCATATAAGAGATCAAAATTAAGAAAGCAGGAAACCGAAGCTGGATACCATAATCTTCTTAATTATAATTGCATTCATATGTTACAAAACATCTGGAAGAGAATGCTGGAAGTTCTGTTTGGTACATTCGGAACCTCTTGGACTAAATTCTCAAAAGTGAGTGGAAACAAAAGGAGCCATTAGAAATGCATCCTATGTAATTAGAAATACATTTAGTAAGAAGAGTATTCTGTTAATCCGCTCAATTTGCTTCCTGCATCCAAAGCTTAGAAATTAATCTGAAAGAATTTTTTGAGGACGGGTGAAACATCATTGTACATTCTTGTCATCAGCTAATATCTCAATGCACAGAAAGCTTTTTTTAAAAAAAATAATAATCAGTTTGGGTTGGGGAAATGACATCATAAAAAGATATCCTTCTGCTGCAGCCAATGGGACATGCAGCCATTAAATCAGGGGTCAGCAAACCTTTTCAGCAGGGGGCCGGTCCACTGTCCCTCAGACCTTGTGGGGGGCCAAACTATATGGGGGGGGGGGGAGAATGAATGAATTCCTATGCCCCACAAATAACCCAGAGATGCATTTTAAATAAAAGCACACATTCTACTCATGTAAAAACACGCTGATTTCTGGACCATCCGCGGGCCGGATTGAGAAGGCGATTGGGCCAGATCTGGCCCCTAGGCCTTAGCTTGCCTACCCATGCATTAAATGTTAACATGGTTATATTTCAGTGTCAGTATTTGGAAGAGTAGAAGTAGCTACAGAAAGAATGACGCGAAAATGTCATTTGAGTGCTGATACTTCCTATACAGATTGGATTATATAAACTATTGCTTCAAAAAACACTTTCGTTTTAAAGGTTCCTCAGTAGGGTCTTGAAGTTGCATGCCTCTTGACTATTAAACTCCTATTGCAATTTTAATGTTATTTGGAGCGATCTTTGCTTTGCTAAATGCATATTTTTAATTTTTCTATGTTTATCACTCATTGTGTTTCGTATTTCTCCTCACCACGTAACACTGAAATAACACTATGTTTCCCAGTATCTTCATCTGTCTACTCTCTTCACCTCCCACCCACCCTCAGGCCACTGGCATCCATAAGTAAATGACAGGTTGGACTGAAATAAAAAACAGAGGCGAATTAACACCCCCTCTTAAAACTTCATCTCCTGTGTTCTTGGTCATCCTTCCTCTCAGTCAGTAGAAAAAGAACAGAATGCTTAGTGTACTCTGCCAAGTGTTGAGCAAATTGCCCAGGGCAAGTAGCCATGATAGAAATCTTCCCTTCTGTGGAAATTTTCTAACGAATCCGGGGGTTTGTAGATCCGAGATAACAACAAAGTTTTGCATAGCTGTATGCAACCAGTGGATGGATCTTTCTTTCTCCATTGACTTGACCAATGTGCAAAGCTCTTTATCAAACTTTTTCGGTAGGAGTATTGATTGCTTATTTCAGAACTGGCTATCAGTTTTCTTTAACTGGCTTGCTACAGTCAGGTAGGGTATACCAGCAAGTAGGGTATTTTAGTTGTGGAATGGAATCACCCTAATAAGCTAATTTTGGCTAAAATTATAAATTTTGTTCTCTGAATATTGTTGAGAATAGCGTGGCTGTATTTCAGACCTCATCTTGCTTATCAAGACTGAAAGGCTCTCGCGAAATCTCACAGGAACTCAGCACTGTGAAATCTTTTGAGAGCCTTCCAGAGCACAGTTAGAAGGTGGGGAGTATAAAAGCTCTCTGCCTTGCTTAGGGGGTTAGACCCATTTGGGAGGCTGGCTCTAGAAGGTAATATTGCTTGTGTCTGGGCAGTTCCAAGTTGGTTGTTCAACTACCGTATTTTTCGCCCCATAGGACACACTTTTCCCCCTCCAAAAATGAAGGGGAAATGTGTGTGCATCCTATGGGGCGAATGCAGGCTTTCGCTGAAGCCTGGAGAGCGAGAGGGGCCGTGCGCACCGACCCCTCTCGCTCTCCAGGCTTCGCGCAGATCTCCGCAAGCTGTGGGAGCCTGCGACGGACTCCCACGGCTTGCGGAGAGTTGCCTGTTCTGGGGGCTGGGGTCGGCGGAAGCTCGGGCTTCCCCCGCCCCAGCCCCATGCCTGGGGGGGAAAATAATTTTTTTCCCCTTTATTTCCCCCCCAAAAAACTAGGTGCGCCTTATGGGACGGTGCGTCCTATAGGGCGAAAAATATGGCATATGTGTTTTTACGTATGCGGGCCATGCCTAAAATGTAGTCCCCACTCCAGTTGCAAGTTGACTGTATAATATTAGTTTATATCTTTTTCTTTGTAAAAGTGATGGCACCATAAATGAATGATGCTAAATAGGTGTGTCCATAAGGGTAAACCAGATGTGGCCCACCAGTGAATTGGTCAGGGAAGATGGGAATTGTAGTCCAGCAGCTTCTGGAGGCACCAGGTTAGTCACCCTTGCTGCAGAAGAACATGGGATGGTACGAGACCTGTAGGAGTCTGTTTACTACTTGTATCACTGGCACAAAAATCTCAAAGGCACAAATAATCAGGCTGTTAAAAGACCCTTTAAATTTTGGGCTGCGCTCTTAAGATGTGCTGATGAGTTCAGTGCAGCAACACTCAGAGAAGAAAACAAAACCACAGAAAAGGGTTAGCTGCGTGATTTACAGCACCTCTGGGGATACAAAGCTCCTGTCTGGCTTTTTGTGGCTGACCAACATCCTACAGCTCAGTCATGATCTGAAATGAAACCCATTTTACATAACTCTTATTTAGTCTGTCCTGAAATGAAATTAACTTTGTAGAAGTTCAATGCAATTCTGCAAGTTCAATAAACTGACACAATGATTTCATTTTAAAGAATTCTGCTAGCAGGCTGCTGCATTCAACAAAGACTGGATTGTTTTGTGGCAAGATGCTTCAAATGTTCTGGGCATGTGTGGCTGAGGCTTGGCCACTTACCTGTAGCATATGACCAGGCAATAACAAAAACAGTGAAAATAGGTTTGTCAGTCTATATATAAAAATATTGTTGTAATGTATTTAGAAAGTGAGAAGCAGTGATTAAGCCATGTTAAATTAACAAAATTAGATAAGGTAAGCCCCCCCCCCCTCCTATTTTCTTGTCGCTTTGTACAGTTTTTTGGCATTCTCCTTTCTTGTAAAGTGAGCCACTTATACCTTTTGATTAAATACACGAAGATAATGTGGCTCAAAGTTCCTGGAGTAAGAAATAATAACAGTCTCGTAATACAAAAACATTGCAAGTATTTTGAGGCATTTCGTGGTTTTCCGCAGCTCCCCCCCCCCCCCCAATTTCAGTAGAATCTAAGGTTTCATAGAAATTTACCATAGAACAAAATGAAGGTGTTGAATACCAAACTTCTGTGAGCCCTTTTAAGGAAAGTTATATTTGCTTTATTTATCTTAATGCCCCTCTTTTTTACCCTCTTTTAAAAAAATGTCTTAATAGTTCTTGAGAACTGAAGTGTGAAGCTTTTCTTACTCTCTCAAAATATCTGCTAACTCAGCATATGTACTGTCACAATGATATTACTAACAGTAATACTAATAGATCAATATACAAATGATGACAGGAGGTTCTTGCTACAGGGTTATGTTCCTTTGTAAATCAGGCAGGCAGAATGATGCTTAAGCTGCTCCAAAATGGGGCAGCAAGATGGTTAACTGGGACTGGAAATATGATCATATTATGTCAGTGCTTTGTTGTCTGTGTTGGCTTCCAGTTCATTTCTTGCCCCAAATCAAACTGTTGGTTTCGGCCTACAAAGCCCTGAGTGGCTTGGGACCAGGTTACCTGAAAGATGGTCCCTTCCCGCGTACACCTGCCAAGACCTTGAGAGCACCTTTAGAGTCTCTCCTCTCCTTTTGCTTTGCACTGTGCTTGGGTTCTCCCAACCCTCAGAACCAATTTTGGGGGCCGGGGGGGGGGGGGGAGAGAATGCCCTGTTGCACTAGTGAAAGTTTTGTATGGGCAGCCACAAGCAGGACTAGTAGGCTGAATCTCATTCTCAGCTTTTAAAAAAAATAAAAATGCAGTGGCTTTTCTTGGATTTTATTCTTCTGCTGTTTATATTTTATTTCTGTGCTTTACAGTTTTAATTTTTTTACTGTAAACCGCCCAGAGAATATTTTATTAATGCGGCAGCACAGGCAACTCCCCATTTGTTTGCATTTGGCACGCATGCAACCACTGACGTGTGCGCCATTTTCAACACCGAAAGCGAGCAGGTTTTCCTTACACACACTCTGCCAACATGCATGGTACCTCAGAATGCAAGCGACACGCAAATGGGGAATTGCCCGTAGATAAATAATGCATATACATAAATACAGTGGTACCTCCGGTTGCGGACGGGATCCGTTCCAGAGCTCCAGTTGGATCCCGAGGTTTCTGCAACCGAAGGTACCGCTTCTGCACATGCGCGCAGCACGGTAGAGCCCTTCTGTGCATGCGCATGTGGCGAAACACTTCCAGGTTTGCCGCTTTCACAACCGAAAGTTTACGTTGCCCAAACGTAAGCTGAGGTGCTACTGTATATAAATATGAAGAACATCTTTAGTGGCATCTGCCTTCTCAGTGACCTGGCAGAATGTGTGTCCTTGTGATACTGAGGGGTTTTTGTTTTTTGTTTGTTTCCTTTTAATACAAACTACCCTTCAGCCAATTAATTTGTGACTTTCACACTTTCATCTTAAATGTGTTCATGTGTTTACAAGTCTCTGCAAATGCATTTGCCATATTGAATCTTTGTAATGAGCATCACAAACCAGCAGTTTTCCTCCTCCTGGCGCTTATACTGCACCAGTGGGTGTCAAACCGAAACTGAAACTCACCGGCCCTCCTTACACAGGTCTAAAGCCTTGGAACCATGCCTTTTTGCCAGAGTTCCAAGGGTTTCACTCCTCCTTGTGCCATGTAGTCTCTGTAGTGTTAGCAATGGGTGAGAAAAGGACAAGTGGGAGTTTCGTTGGGGTGCTGCGTTTGTGCTTCCTCCGGTGCATGTTTGTAGGGATTGTTGTGATCCACCTGCTTTAGGGGAAGGAAGCTGAAACCCAGTCAAGGGGCAGACAACACCAGGAAGAAAGTTAATACCATAAAAATACATTGGTTGTGTTTTCTGGAGAAAAGGTGGATTTGGGGTCACAAGGTTCTGGGCCACAGTTAAACAGTATTGACTTGGGGTGGATCTAAACACAGGGGAAGACCACTATGAATAAGTCAGAAATTAGATCGTTAAAACAAAAGGAAAAAAATACCTATGGAAAACTATGTTTTAAGATTTTCTTCTCTCTGGTGCATTCTGGTGTTGCATTCAAATTGTTTTTTCTTTACTAACGTAGCTGAGTCCTTGATGTATTACAAAAACACACTGAAAAACAAGGCAGACATAAATGGCATTCTTTTTTCCAGGTAGTAATGGAGTGTATAACAGATAAAGGTAAGAGTGTTGTAGTTGTTATAATAGGTTAGGAAATGGTCTAACTAGGGAATGGATCTGATTACATTTTTTGGTAGTGACATATTTGGTGATGTAATCTGTGTTGCTTTTGGCTTTGTTGTACGCAGAGGTGTACCTAAGGTCCCTTGTGTCATTGGCAAGAAGTTGTATCGGTGTCCCCGGCAAGAAGCTGTATTGGCACTCTCCCCAGCAAAACAGCAACCCTTTACTGCACACCTTTGTGCCATGGTGCAAGAAGAATGGGAAGCTTCTCCCACTTTTGATCTAGACCACAATTGCAGTGGCATGTCGTTGTACACATATACAGTGAGGGGAGAAAGTATTTGATCCCCTGCTAAATTTGCCCGTTTGCCCTCTGACGAAGAAATGACCAGTCCATAATTTTAATGGTAGGTTTATTGTAGCTGTGAGAGACAGAATAACAACAGGAAAACCCCCAGAAACCCAGAAGAGACTGATGTGCATTATAATGAGTGAAATCAGTATTTAATCCCCTATCAACCAGCCAGATGTCAGACTACCTGGTATCTTCACTGTATGTAACGAGCTGAGATTAGAAGCACCTGCTGTAAGGGAGAGGTCTTACCTGTAATCCCAGCTCGTTACAGTACCTGTAAAAAAGACACCTGTCATCAGAAGCAATCAATCCAGCAGATTCCAAAATAGCCACCATTACCAAGCCCAAGCCCAGGGGATCAAATACTTTTTTCCCTCACTGTACACCATGCACTCCATAGCCTGATAGGTGGTTTTTGCTACTCCCCCTGACCATACACTCCTGGCATGGGCCAGTTTCGCCGGCACCTAGGTAGGCCTCTGGTTGTTTTGTCCTCAGTGTAACAAAAGTCAGTGGTGATATACGCGTATTGCAACCAAAAGAAAATATTTAAGCATAGCATTGGCACTTTAGGCACTTCCTCTAAATGACCACAGGTTAGAAAATGTATGGCAAGTCTTGCTCTTTTATTTGTGAACAAACCATGTTCTGCCAGTTTAAAGAATAAGTTGAGATAAGCACAACATAGGCTAAACATACTCAAGTAACTGCCTAATGTCAACAGATGCAGAATAGTTCTAATTAGTTTTTTCCATTAAGTTTAATGGGAGGTGGCTTCCAGGTTTCATTGTATGAACGTTGAGACAAATTATATTCTAAAGTGTCAGATCAGAAGTCTGGGGGTTGATTCATTTTTTAAAAGCAGAATTTTATCTTGCCTTTTCCTCTGGGAGTTTGGTCATCTCATTTGATCCTCCCAACAGCTTGGTGAGATATGTTAGTCTGAGAAATAGCGACTAGCCCAAGGCCATCTGGTGAACTTTGTTGTTGAGCTGGAATTTGAACTTCGTAGTGAAAACACCACATTCCTGTTGCCTTCAGTGTGTGTGATGCGTGGGTGTATGAAGTTGTATAGATGGTATAACTGCTGCGGTGGCTTTTCAATAATTGTGTCTGCTGAACTTGTACTTTATTGTGATTATTAGAATTGTTTATTTATTACCCATCCTTCACTCTTGAGATCCCCAGGGCGGATTACAGCATTTAAAACACAATATTAAAAACAATTTATCTTATCTTGTGCTTCGTAGGCTTCTCTTACTACTGTACTTTTTTCTTTTTTTGTGTAAAATCTCTGATGATGATAATATTGGTATTATTACTACTGCTACTGCTATTACATACAGCCTGCCCTTCTTCCCAGTAGATCCCAGTTGTGGGATCTAAAGTACAAAAACGTAATTACATAAACATACAACAATAAATACACAACCCATTTAAATAATCAGATCAGCTAAAAACCACAGCTAAGTCTGAAAAAAGGCAGCTGACTAATACTGTAAAACATAGGAGTTATACAAAAGAAACTTCCACAGTAGGACTTTGAGCTGGATAAAGCAGGGGAGAGACGGGTGTCTTGCCCCCTTTTTGTCCCTCGGCGTGCAGAATATCTGGAACGAGACTGTAATGTGGCTTGACATTAAACCAAGATGTTCATGCTGGTAGTGAGGATGCAGTGTCTTTTCCAGTATTTCAGGGCCACGAAAAGGCTGAGCCTATACCCTTTCCAAGGCTATTGTTTCAGCAGATCCAGTATGTTTGTGATTAAGTCAGCAGACTGGCGAACATGAAGGGTGTGCTGTTCAGTGTGGAATCACTTCCATCTGTTGCAAATTCTTGTCAGATGTTGGGAAAACAGCAGGCAAAAGCTAATAGCAAGTGTTCTATCCATGTTCCAAGGAGACGTTATTTGTTGCATAGGCTTATAGTCTGCTGTTAATTGAGTTAATATAGTTTGTTGTTTTTCGGTGTGCTCATTTATTTGGGCCGCAGTCTGGAGAGCTAACTGTGCATCTAGCAAGGCCTTGTGCTTACCTCTTGCAGCAGCTTCCTGCGACGGCTCGCAGCAAGCCATTTTTGAAATTCTGAGAAATTTTGAAAAGCGGCTTGCAACGTTGCTGTGTGGGCGTGGAGCTGCCCTCCAAAGAAAAGAAAAAAGGGAAGACCACTCAAGGGAGGGGTGAGGATCCTCCTTCAAATGACTAGGCACTAACAGTAATTAAAGTAATTAAAGAAAGGATGGATAACTGTCAAAGGAGCAGTGATCCCAGAAAAAGAAGATCTGTGTTTGTTTGTCAAGATTTAAGTACCAGGTGGCTACTGTCTCCTACGTTCAGGAGGTACTAAAATAAGCATAGACTCAAGCTGCTTGGTAGGAACACACCCTTTAAAGACAAGTGGACTGGGGTTTAGCCATGCTTACTGTACAACTCGGGTGGCGCTGTGGATTAAACCACAGAGCCTAGGACTTGCCGATCAGAAGGTCGGCGGTTCAAATCCCAGCGACGGGGTGAGCTCCCATTGCTCAGTCCCTGCTCCTGCCACACCTAGCAGTTCGAAAGCATGTCAAAGTGCAAGTAGATAAATATTTACCACTCTGGTAAACGGTGTTTCCGTGCGCTGCTCTGGTTCGCCAGAAGCAGCTTAGTCATGCTGGCCACATGATCCGGAAGCTGTATGCCAGCTCCTTCGGCCAATAAAGCAAGATGAGCGCCACAAACCCAGAGTCGGTCACGACTGGGCCTAATGGTCAGGGGTCCCTTTACCTTTACTGTACAACTAGTGTTTGGTTTCAAAACAGTGGTTGAGAACCAGCATGCATAATGAGTTTCGGAAGAAAAGCACCCCATGAAATCCTAAAGTTGTGGTGAAACTTTGCCTGTTCACATTGGCTGAGTTTAGATGCAACAATAAACAATGGTTTGTTGGTGAGTGCACAAGTCGTGAACTCATGTGCTCCCGTCTGCCTCTGGTGCAGCCTCAAAAAGAAAAATGGAAGCTTCTGTTTCTGATTTCAGTTAACCACAGTTTAGCATTGTGCCCCTACCCTAAATAGTGGTTAATATACATTATGGTGAGCTGAAACAAGTCGCCAAAGTGATTAAAAGGCGGCTTTTATGACTTGTTGGATTGTTTTAACTAACTATAGGTTAACTGCAGTTTGTCATGGTTCAGAGAACTGTGGCTAGTTTAAAACAGACATTTTTCAAATGAACTCCTCTTACTGGCTACACTGTGATGAGGTGCACGTGGGCCCAAAACTCTGGAGAGTTAGGGGACCCCCTGAAGCAAATTGGGGGGCATATCCCTAAAAGGGATAGGGAAGAGAGGGGAAGGGAAGTCCCATTACATCTGCTGGCACAATAATCGGGTTTTACCCATAATGTCCCACTCTCTGGTGAACCAGTTCCTTACCTACAAGACCTAGTATAGTGTGGTGAAGAGGTTAAGCTGTGAACTCCCAGTTGAAATATCATTTCTGGCATTATTTCTCTGTTTCCCCTCTGCGCCATGGTCTGTGTTGTGGGGGTGATAACACTGAGTAAAGATATATTAAAACCCAGAGATTTTATTGTTCTGTTATAAAGTTGTTACTTAAGAGTTCATGTTTGAAAGATGTATATTTAATCACCAAAATATGTTTTGAATGTGGGGAATAAACTCCTCTTCTTTTCTGGTTTGTAGTTTGTGATTTTAACATTATTCTGTATATTATATTATTCAGTTCTGTAATGATGCAGTGTTGTTTACTGCATAATACAGTGTTGATTATTGATGATGTGAGCCAGTGTAGATGTAACATCATTTGCAGGAGTGTGCCCTCTTCCCCAACACACTGAACCCACAGAAGGTAATTTGAAGTATCCACGTTCAATTTTAAGCTAACCGTAGTTTCCTGTGACATCTAAACTACAAGCTCTCATGCCAACCACTTGTGTAAGCAAGCGACAAGTCTTTTGTAGTGTTGCTGATGAGTTGTTGGTACATGTGCATCTCAAGATGTGCTCACATCAGTTCTCTCCTCCACCCTCCATGGGATACATCCTGAGAAAAGCTGGGGCACTCTGAATAAGCAACGGAAATGTAATATATTTGTATATGAACACCATGACTTAATCACTGCAAGTCTGAATTGCCTAATCAAACTCTGGAGTAACTAATTTACTATTTTTAACATCTGTATCACTGAAGAAGACCATGAGTTTGAAATACATTTGGCAATCATAACTGTTATTCACCATACGTATTGGAGATTTGAACTGTCATTCTCTGCCTGTGCCCAAGGATATAATTTTTCAAACAATTTGTTGAATGTATCTATTTTCACTGGCAACTGTGGGACCAGATGGTGCTCCTTTGGGTGTCTGATTTGGCCAATGTTTGCTGATCCCTATTCTAAGAATTCTATCCTGAGATCAAGAAGTTTCTATACTACAGATAAATTTTGCTTCCACATCCTCAGAACCTAGTAATTGGGCACCTTGAGTACCAAGGAATTCATGCAGCCATTATTACTACTTCTCATTCTGTTATTTACATCCTAATCAGTAGTTTTTATTTGCTGCTGCTGCACAATGAATGGAGGTCTTTCATTCATGAGTTTACAAAGATGCTTAAGCTCCCTTGTTGAGTTATATTTGTTTAGAGCTCTGAGGGGGAAAGGTTTGAGTTGTCAGGGTAGAAATAACTTTGCTTTCAGAAGCACAGCATACTGCATTACAAAACGGTTGCAGAGGGTGGAAACAGACAGGAAGGATACTCTTGTGGTTATGATGTCTGTTGCCATCACTCAAAAGGCTAGGTTTCCATTTTGCTTGTGCCACCTACTTCCATTTATACTTCACTCTTAAGACTTTTATGAATAAGCCATTTATGGCCTTTTTTTCAGAGATTTTGTTTTCAAGATATTGAGCCAGCCTTTTCTGTATGGTCCAGCTTTTTAGAAGCTAATAGTAGTATAGTAACATTTTTCTATTTCACCCAGGCAATTTGGTTTTCTAACGTTTGTGGGTCTAAATTCTTACCTACATGGTCACTATAGAACTGCTATTATTACTGCAGCATGCTTGTGTGTTCGTTTGTTTGAAACATTTCTATCCTGCAAAGGGTATCTACAAAGGGTAGATAACAGCAAAAAAAGGGAACAAAATATTTATAAATTGGAAACCATCTACATAAGCTGACCTGTTGCCTCCCCGTCCTTGCTTCTTCCTTGGTGCAGGTTGCCCATAATAATAATAATAATAATAATAATAATAATAATAATAATAATAATAATAATTTATTATTTGTACCCCGCCCATCTGGCTGGGTTTCCCCAGCCACTCTGGGCGGCTTCCAACCCTTAACCATGGTTTAGAAAACATTAGTACCGCCTGTGGCTAACGCTAACTTCTTAATCTAGGTTCAAAAACATGCTTCAAATTAAAGCTGAGATTTACTTATTTAAATATGTGTATCCCACCTGTTATACACAAGGCAGTACAGTGGTACCTCAGGTTAAGTACTTAATTCGTTCCGGAGGTCTGTCCTTAACCTGAAACTGTTCTTAACCTGAAGCACAACTTTAGCTAATGGGGCCTTCCGCTGCCACCACGCCGCCGGAGCACAATTTCTGTTCTCATCCTGAAGCAAAGTTATTAACCTGAGGAACTATTTCTGGGTTAGCGGAGTCTGTAACCTGAAGCGTATGTAACTTGAAGCGTATGTAACCCAAGGTACCACTGTACACACAAACAAATAATCAAGAAGTACCATAAAACTACAATTCATTATAAAACAGCACCCACTGCATCACAAGTAGGGAAGTGGATCTGGCCAGTGGCCCATATGTTTATTTCCCCCCATCCCCCGCAGGCCAAGCATGACAGGTGGGTGGGGTAACTCTCCCGTCAATCACCTGAGGTCATAATTATGTTGGATGATCCATTTTTGCCTGCATGGCTTGAACTTGAACTGTGTCGGCAAAGGCACAGCGCTTTGCAAGCTCAGACAACTGGCTGCCTGCCTGCGCTTGCCAATCCCGGCCAGAGTGATTCTAGTTAGATTATAAATGGTGCTTCTGCTCTTCTTGTCTTCGCTGCATCTCTGCAGCTCCTTTAGTCTGTGCGTGGTTAGATTTAGCACATTGTTGTGGCTGGACATTGGGAGCATCAGAGATGCTTCAAGCTGGTGTGGAACAGCCTTCATGCCTTCTCTTGTCTCTAAAGTAGGCCTCTCTGCTGGCAACTGTAGATATCAGTTCTAGTTCTAAGAACTGGCTACTTTTTCCTCTATGCAGGGTTGCTGCCAGGGTAGGACTAATTCAGCAGAATTAGCACTAAAGCTCTCTGATCACAGCAAGGCTAGCTTACCAAATGCAGAATAATGTGAAGTAATGCACATTACAATCTAAAGGGGTGGGCCTTTTAAGACCATTAAGTCAAGAGTCTAAAATTACCTAACTGCACCAGTGTCTTCATTTAATCCCTTCCGTGTGTGGGACTGCATGGGGGAAACGTCTGCGTGAGCCACTTACGGAAATGCCTGTCTGTGTACAGCCCAGTTCACTGGAGAAATCTTGTATAGGAAGAAACTAGCTGCATTGCAAGTGTAAAGTAGCCCTAAAAAATGGGGGGAAAGGTATCATTAGAGGAAAAACACAGTATTATCAGAAAACCTCATTCAGTAGTTTTCTCAGTGTATTGTTGGCAGGAATCTGGAGATCCCATATTCCTATAACTTTCCGTGTGTATTAAGCTTCTGTATGCCCACAGTACATCTGAAAATGACTAACCAAACTTTGTGATAAATAGTGAAGTAAATATGTAGAGCATTTGGGCAGAAGGAGCCATAGTTTTGTGGCAGAGTGCACACTTTGCATGCAGGAAGTCCCAGGCATCTCCACAAAACTGAACTAGATGGAGAATTTGTTGGAGCTGGCCTAAGGCAGCTTCCTGTGTTCATTGTGACTAAAAAATGTAAATGAGAAAGTTTATTGCCTAAACTTAATTAAATGTATGATGATCTCAGGTTTGGACTGCGAGGTATACGGCATAAGAGATCACTAGGCACATATATAGACTATTTACAGCACTTCAGCTCTGTTAATTGGAAGATACTGGCATACCTTTACTTTACTATTTTATGTTTTATGAAAATACAGTATTTTATTTTGCAGATGCTATATTAATAAAAGCACCACAGTAATGGTGTTGCATTTCTAGGACATAAAAGAGCTGCAGAGAAAAACATAATAAGCAGCTACGATCTCCAGCATTCACTAAGGTGACAGCGGATGAGCTTCTGTGCCTGTAGTGTAGCATTTCATTACTTTCTACATGTTGTAAGTGCTGAAAACCATGCTTTTCAACAACTTCACTCCAGAACTTGATGTTCATGAGACTGGTTAAGACTCTCACAAATGCACGTCCAATATGTCATGAGCTATTAATATGTTATTTCCTACTGAGCTGGTGAAGCTTCCTTTTGAGTGTGTGTGTGTGTGTGTGTGTGTGAGCTCAGGATCCTAACAAGGAATCTTTTTATCCTAAGTGGAAGTGACTTCAGTGCAAAATACAGCATGTAAGCTACAGTGTCTAGTGACTGATCCACCCTAAGCTATTAATACTAAAAGTGTTTTTACATATTGAGAGCCCTAATATTAACCAATCCAGACAGAAAACATCTTATTTATGAATGGGAAAACTTAGATGCAGAAAGGTGAAATGACTTTCCATGGCAACTCAGCCCTGAATGCAGAGAATAACATTTGGTAGCCTTTCAGTTTGGGCTTAAATTATATGTTTCTCGTTTATATTTTAAGGGAGAAATGTTTGGTGCAAAATCAGATAAAATTTCTCTCAAAAGGAGTGTGGGAAAAGTTGGTCAGTTAATAGTTTATTTTTTATCCTGATAATTTATGTTTCTCATATTGAGTGCTCTGTCTTTTCTCAATAAGCAGATGCGAGTCTCTAGAACAATATATCCTCCCTGCCTGCAAGCAATCCACATCTAGAGGCAGAAGTTCCTGCTTCATAAACTGGACAGATGCATTTTCAAAATAGCTGTTCCTTGAGCTTAATATTGTGGCAAAGATCCATAAAATTTCCAGGACACAGATGACACCTTTAAATCTACGGTCTCATAGTCAGTATTTGTAGAAGTCATTTAATTTTTTCTTTGCAGCAGTTTCCCAATTTCAGTAGGAAGAATGTCTGCCTCCAAGGGTTGCTATGAGTCTTAGTTAATATTTGTAAAGCACTTGACGATAAGTAAAAAATAAATATTAAGTACTTGACAAAGAGCAAAGGCTTGGCCTTGCTCCAGGTTGTAAGTAACTCATCTTCCTTAGCCTGCCAAATGAATCTAAACTAGTCAGCGATGAGACCTGTTGAGTAAGACGTTCTGTCAGTGTGCAGCTGGTAGAGGTGATATAGACGGAAATTATGAATGTGGGGAGGGTTGGGTCATGGAGAGGTTTCCTGCCTCTGCTTGCTGAGGCCAACCCCAATGCACATCTTTATTGCCAACTTTATTTTAACTACAGTACAGTGGACATTTAACATATTACAAATGCAGGTATAGCACATCTATATCTCTGTCATGTTTTGGTTGTGCCGAAAGCCTTGTGTGCTCCTGTGGTACAGGGTTGTCTTAAATTTATGACTCTGTAGGCTCTAATCCATGTCCTTTGGTTGCCCCAGGCTTTGCTCTCCTCACCACACCAGCCCCAGAATATCATGTGACCCCATTGGAAGACATGGCAAAAGCCCATCCTATTTGTCTAGGGCTGAGAATTCAGTGTGAGGTGAAGTGGCTTGTCCCCAGAGTGTGGTCACTTTCTGAGTGCACATAGGGAAGGGCCATAGCTCCATGATAGAGCATCGGCTTGCATGCGGAAGGTCCCATTTTCATTTCCTGGCATCTCTAGGTAGGGTTGGCATAGACCTCTGCCTGAAACCCTGGAGAGCCACTCCCAGTCACTGTAGACAATGCTAAGCTAGATGACCCAATGCTCGGACTTTATAGAAGTCCTATGTTCACTGACCTGTTAAAGCTCTTTTTGTGTGTCATTCAAAATCATTAACTTACTCATTGCAGAGTAGCAGAGGACAATGAAGGGCCCTGCCAGTCTGAGTATCTCTTTCCAAGGTTGAGATAATTTCCATATTCTGGCTTTTCCCAGGACCATAAAGAGAGAAACCATATCAATCTCCAAATCCTAATACTTTTCTGTGTCCATGCACATAGATCAACAGATCATGAATGGTACGTGGAGACACCAAGCCATTTAATTCTGTGCTTCCTTCAAGATGGCTTCTGCCGTACTTCCAATTGTGTCGGTGGCATCCAGTTGTCCATGAGACTTTCATTTACACCAGATTGTTTCTTTTCCACACAATGTTTAAAGAATGGCTTGATGTCGTCATTTGTTTTGACAAAGCAAAGTGTTTCTTCTAATCACAACTTGTTTAAACAGTTTCCTGTATTAAGAGATAAGTAGCTATTTTATCCCTGACACAATCAGATTACATAGTGTCATGGTGCAACAGTTTCTGCATGGGAGGTAGGATCAGGAAAACCGAACAGGTTTGGCCTTGCCATGTGTTTCATAGTAGAAAAGGGAAGGAGGGAGGGGTCCTGATAAACTGGGACGTAGGAAACAGCCTTATAAACGAGCCGTACTGCTGAGCCACCTAGCTGAATATTGCCAACACTGACAGTCAGAAGCTTTCCAAGGTTCAAGCCTAGAGTCTCTCTACCTGGAGATGCTAGGATTGAACCTGGGACCCTTTGTACGCGAAGCATGTGTTCTGCCACTGAGCTGCTGCGCCCCCTTAGGGAAGCAAGAATTCTCTGAGAAATATGTACATTCAAATACACATTAGGGTACTTCTACACAACAACCATGCTGGAAAATGGAGGACTTAATGCGTTTGTCTCCTAATGCATCCAGTGAAGGAGAATGTGATTGCTGAATTGTTGTTATCATCATCAGTTTATTAATCACCTTCTCTACAGCTGTCTTAAGATGTTACACAATATAAACAAAAACAGTTAAAAACACAAAAAGTAAATATGTTTAAAACAAAAATGAAAGGTCGATCATTGTTTCCAGAAAGTGCAAGATAGTAAGCGTCTGTCATAGCTCATCAGGACTGCTATTCCATAGAATGGGGGCAGCCACGCTAAAGGCCCTGCTACAAGATACTATGGAGCAGGCTTCTGAGATTGTTGGAGCTTGCAAGAGCCGTCTCCCAGGCATATAAAGGATTGTTTATCAGCCTTGGTAAATATAGCTAAAGTGCAGAGGAGCTGAAAGAAAAGAACTGGTATCTGGAGGGGAGCAGAGCAACTTCTTTGGAGCCAAAGATCTGAAAGAGCTGCAACTGACTAACATGGGATGGGTTAATAATGAGTTTTGTTTGTCTGAGTTTGTTTTCTTTTTGTAGAATTGCCAGAGGCTACCAATGCATTTTAACAGTGAAGAGCACATGCAGTTTAAAGGGATGGGGAACTTGTGGCCTTCCAGATGCCCTTGAGCCTGCCAGTTCCCATCAGCCCCGGGCAGTGTGGCCAATAGTCAGGGATGATGGGGGTTGTAGTCCTACATCGGAGAGTAACAGCTTCCCCAGGTAGAATTAAACTGTTCTCATTTACCTTAAGTACACACTCTTGATTCTTACTTGATCAGATTAAGGTCTACCTAATAAATCCCAGCAACTGTTAACATGGCTATTGAAAATTAGACAGTGTCTACTTTCTGCCTAGCTCTGCTTAGCCGTACATTGGATAAGTTCAGGTTGGGGTGGGTCATTGGCTACTGATAAGTATTGGCTTATATCTGTTGCATACAATTAAAGCAAACGTCTTTGCTAATAGTATATCTCACCTATGGATTTTATATCAATGTTTTATATCTTATATGGATTTTATATCTTAGCTTTCCTGAAAGAATCTTGGGGTTTTTTAGTTGGGTGAAAATGTGGCAGTGCCTTGTCACACAGTTT
Organism: Podarcis tiliguerta; assembly: GCF_965153285.1. Lineage (NCBI taxonomy): Eukaryota > Metazoa > Chordata > Lepidosauria > Squamata > Lacertidae > Podarcis > Podarcis tiliguerta. Next base: position 38,168,365 of record NC_139544.1, on the reverse strand, counting down.
TTGTGATTTCCTTGGGAGATGGAATGATTGTTTAAGGTCTGTTTAGATGGATCCTGAATGCTTTCTCATGCCCAGGCAAAGAAATAAGCATTACAGTCATACCTTGAATCTCGAACACCTTGGTGTCCGAACAAATTGGCTCCTGAACAATGGAAACCCAGAAGTGAGTGTTCCAGTTTTTGAACGTTCTTTTGGAAGCCGAATGTCTGACAGTGCTTCTGCAGCTTCCGATTGGCTGCAGGAGCTTCCTGCAGCCAATCAGAAGCTGCGATTTAGTTTTCTAACCTTTTGGAAGTCCGACAGACTTCCGGAATGGATTCTGTTCGAAATCCAAGGTACGGCTGTACACGCAATTGTGTGCTTGTTCTGAGTGAATCCCACGGAATTCAATGGAACTACCCATTGAATGGTAATTCCCACGTGTTTATATATAGGGTTTCAGCCTTAGATTGCTCTCCTGTAATTCTTCTAATTCCTGTAATTCTAAATCCACTTTCCAGTGATTTATTTTTATGTGTCATGAAATTATTCCTTTGTCTTTTTTACCATTAATAAAATATGTTGCAAATGTCACATAGGAATAATATAGACCAGTTAGCCCATTACAAGAAATGAGAAGCCATTCCTTTGCAAATGGAAGAAAAGAAATAAGGATCCTTTGCTTAAATCTCATTTTGTCATCCTAGTTTCTGTGGGTTAACACGATGCTGAATTACTGTTATGAAAGGTTGGAGAAAACAGCTACAGTTGGACGTAATGTAGGAATGTGCAGTGTAAGCTTCACCCCACAGCTCTGTCAATGCCCTTTAATTCATCCATTATTCTGGACTTGGCTGCTTGCTCTTGAGTGATGATCTTTAACTCTGTGGTGGTGAACTGTGAATGGGGTACTTATGAAAAGTGCCAGACTGATAATCCTGGAATATGAAGTCATTGCTTTATCCATATAATGCACAGGTACTGAGTAGACAGCAATACTGAAACCTCACCATGCTAGCCCACAAAATAACTTGGGGTTGACAGGAAAGCTTTCCCACTCTGCCTGCATAATCCTTCATGTCTACTGGAAAGAGTAACCAGCGGTTGCCAAAGCTTTGCAAAGAGAAACAGGTTGCTTTTCTGTGACAAAGTGCTGTTTACATAATAACAGAGAAGATCCATTGTCATGTGTTGTATGTATTAGTCACTGTTTCAGTTTTATTAGTATCATTATCTTCATTAATTCACATATCCTGGTTCGCTCCAAGTAGTTCATTCAGACCCCCTTCCCCTTTTATCCTTTGGTTAGGCTGAGAGATAGGGGACCCAAGTCCACTCAACAAGCTGAGTGAACATTGGGACTTGTCTCCCTAATCCAACACTCTGACCCTTGTTCCTCCCTCTTTCTCCCTCCCACTTTCTCCATGGAATCTGCTCCTTTACCACCGGGAGCATGTTTCAGCAGAGGAGGCCTACCTAAAGTAGATCTCTCCTTGCGTCCGTCCTCCACAGAATCAGGGCATCCTGTCCTCAGTTGGCAAAGCACAGAGTGGACCAAATAGGGTTACTCTGGACAGACTGATGGTATGATTTCACTTGATCTTACAGCTAACCAAATCAGTTTACAGTGGTACCTCGTGATGCGAATGGGATCTGTTCCGGAGCCCCGTTCGCATCCTGAGTAAAACGTAGGACGCCTCTGCGCGGGTCGCGTTTTGCCGCTTCTGCGCATGCGCGTGATGTCATTTTGAGCGTCTGTGTGAGCGGCGAAACCCAGAAGTAATGTGCTCCATTATTTCCGGGTCGCCGCAGAGCGTAACTTGAAAACACTCAACCCTGAAGCCCATCTAACCTGAAGTATGACTGTATATCGCAATTGGAACATTAGATACAGGTAACTCATAAAAGAGGGTTACCCCTTGGTAGATAGCATGAAAAGCCAAAATTGTGTATAGCCAAAACAACCCCTTTGGAATCACCCCCATGTTAGCAATTTACTGGTGCACTGAAACTCTTGCAAGATCTCATGGGACCGCCCATGATCTTGTAAGATGTCAAAAGAGCCTCCATTAGCCCATTAAGCAAGGCACAAAGCTTAAGAGCTCTTTCCGCACCAGGAAAACCCTGTGCAAAAAGAACTTTTAAGCTCTCTGCCTTCCACGAGTCAAGTATGTACAGTTGAAAATAAACAAGCTAAAAGCACATAAGTTGCAGGTTGCCTGTATTGCTAAAAAGCTTGGTTCATCTGGATCTGTACATTCCCTTAGAGTGTCTGTATGTATAATTCAGCTTTACTCTGAGCTGTAAGAGCATCATGGTGGTCCCCAGAGAAAGCTTCTTGTCGCATGAATTAGCACTGATCCCAGCACATGCAATCACAAGCAATTCTGTTTGTGTGTTCGCAATTGCCTCTAGTAAAGATCCCAGGAGTAATATAGCCAATTCTCCACCTGTAAGATACATGCTCATTTGAATGTGTGCAGTGGTGCTGCAGCAGGCCTGGTAACAAAGAGGGAACTTTATTAGTATCAACATTACTTAGCATTTGGTGCAGATGTAACACTGGACCATGGTTAGGAGTCAACAAGGGGAGGAAAAGGGAAATTCTGCTGAAGAAGAGGGAACTAATGGGTGTACAGCCCAAAACATAGAGTTGTATTCCGTGTAGTACTAAGGTTAACATTTTATCAGTACAATGAATTTTCCCTATACTACAGAAAGTTCTCTTCCCCCTGCACTCACCCCAAACCTGTTCTGAGATTTGCTTTGTTTTTTGTTAACTGCATCAAGAGTTTTGAAATTAAACAGGATATAAAATGTTAAAATGAACTTGATAGGCCAAATCTGGCATAAATGAATTGCTGTACTCCATATGTTTTATCACAGTTTTACTGGGTCTTCTTATCTTTGTCTCTTCTGGGTGGCTTTACTTTCTAAGAAAATTGAATTTATCTCAACATTGTTCTCTGCAGTGAGGACCTACGGAAGGAAGTGCGCCAGTTGAAACGCGAACTGTTAGCAGCAAAGCAAAAGAAAGAAGAAAATGCCTCCAAACTAGAGGAAAATAAAATTGAAGGTAAGAGATAATAAAGGCAACACATGTTTACACTTGTATACCAATGCAGTGGAATAACTTTCTCAGGAGGACATGGTGCCAAGTATCCTCAAAATATCCAAATACCTTATTCATCCTGTGTTCAAAAAATGCAACTTTTCTCGGTGCTGAATCCCCAGCCAGGTATTCTCACGTATTTAACCTTCCCTTGCTAGTTTGTTGATTTAAATTTAGAGTGTCTCTCCCAACAATACTTTTTACAGAAGTATTTATTAAAATGTCAGGGTAAAGGTAAAGGTAAAGGTACCCCTGCCCGTACGGGCCAGTCTTGACAGACTCTAGGGTTGTGCGCCTATCTCACTTAAAGAGGCCAAGGGCCAGCGCTGTCCGAAGACACTTCCGGGTCACGTGGCCAGCGTGACATCGCTGCTCTGGCGAGCCAGAGCCGCACACGGAAACGCCGTTTACCTTCCCGCTAGTAAGCGGTCCCTATTTATCTACTTGCACCCAGGGGTGCTTTCGAACTGCTAGGTTGGCAGGCGCTGGGACCGAACAGCGGGAGCGCACCCCACCGCGGGGATTCGAACCGCCGACCTTTCGATCGGCAAGCCCTAGGCACTGAGGCTTTAACCCACAGCACCACCCGCGTCCCAAAATGTCAGGGTACAAGGTCTTAAATAAAGCCTTGTGTCCTGATCTCTTCTATTCCTTTATATTTTATTTATTTTTATTGCATCTCTGTTCTGCCTTTCCTTGAACTGTAGCACTTCCATGACAACTTATTTATTCCTTATTTATTCCTTATAATTTACGTCATCTGACCCCACTGTGTTAATTCCTATGCTCCATGCCAGCATCTTCTGCTGCTGAAGCAGCAAAAGCCACCAAAATACAAAAGTTATCCCTCTTTCAGTCTTCCTTTTGTAATCTCGCTGCCAAAACAGCCCAGGGTTTAAAAATGCATTAAAATACCTCTGACTGTATGGTACAGAATGTGTGCAAGAGTCAGACTTCATAAACCTAATTTAAACAGTGGGGTTATTGCTGACGTTACGCCATCTGAAATAAAAACAACAAAGAGCCTTGTGGCACATTAAAGATGAACAAACATATTGTGTCATAAGCTTTTCTGGGCCAGAACATCCTTTGTCAGCTGTTTTGGTAATACTTAGTCTAAGGAGACAGAGGATATTCTTGCCATAGCAGAGCTAACACCCTGCCTAATGTGTTGTTGATGAGAAAGCAGTGAAGAAAGATTGGAGTACTTAAACTATAGCAGGGATGGCCCTCCACATGTGGTTGGACTCCAGCTTCCATCAGCCTTAGGCAGTATGACCAGCAGTCAAGGATGGTGCGCTGGTAACCTTGAGGCTGGATTACTGTAATGTGCTCAATGTGGGGCTGCCCTTGGGTCTGGTTTGGAAGCTGTAGCTGGTGCAGAATAAGGCAGCCAGACTGCTGAAGGAGGTTTCTGGTCAAGAACATGTTATACCATTGATAAAACAGCCACACTGATTGCCCATCTACTACCCAACCAGGTTCAAGCTTCTTGCATTAATTTACAAAGCCTTCAGCGATTTAGGTTCAGGGTGTCAGGTGTGCATGCAGGAGCCAGGCCCTGTGACCAATAGGACTCTGCAGGACTGGGGCCTTCCTAAGTTTGTTCTGAAGAGGCAAGGCGTGGCCACACAGGTGAGGCCGATTGGTAACTCACAGCACCTGGTGGCAAGAGCCAGGAAGGGATATAAGGTCAGCATTTTCCCTTCAACTCTTTGCCACAGCAACATGTTCCCTGCCTTGCTGTGTTTGGCTCCTTGACTCCTTGCTTCTTGGACCCTTGACTTCATGACTCCTTGCTTCTTGATCCTCGGACCCTTGGCTTCTTGACTCCTGGCTCTCTGACCCTCACACTCTTGGCTTTCTGACTCCCGGCTTCTGGACTCCCGTTTCTGCTCCCAACCCACCATCTTGCCCCCGGTCACGACGTCCCCAGCCGAGACTTTGATCGCCCGTGAACTGAACCGTGACACAGGGTCCCCTTAAACCCAGTTCACCCTCTGAGATCCTCTGCATAGTCGTTCCCCGAGTTGGTGAGGCTCATTTGACAACAGCAAGAATATGAGTCCTTAGTGTCATCAGCCTAGTCCTGTGGAATATCCTACCAGCTAAGATTCAAAAGGCGCCTTCTGTGCCAACTTTCAAGTGCTCGCTGGAAAATTTCTATTCCGTCAGGCCTATACAGGTAGTTAAGAACACATCCTTCCATAAGGGTTAATTGGTGTCTGTTTTTAACTTTGTTACGGTTTTATTGTATAGTTTTATGTTTTATTGCTGTAAACCGCTTTGATATATTTCTATGAGCTAGCAGTATATTAATATTTTTATAACAAAATAAGATGAAATTATGGGAGCTGGTGGGCCACTGTTACCCCCCCCCCACTGTACTATAGGGAGTCAAAGAAGAGACAACTCCCAAAGGATTCCCTCAGATGTAGGCAGAGACTCTGGTGATCACCAAGTCCAGTGAAGGTGAAATTGAATGGACATGGGCAGACACACATTGATGACTGAACTCGGAAACTAAAGTAGAAGGCTTGGGGATCCCAGTGTGAGATAGCTGTCAGGTGAAGCAATAAAAAGGGATCATCTACCACAGGGCCATGTTGAGGCCTATCTAACTACAAGACTGGGCAAGATAGAAGAGGAAAGCCCCAGAGTTTGTGGATGGCACTGTCTTAGATATTTTTGGCTCCCAAAATGAAATATTTTCAGCTTCATGCATGCATATCTAAGAAGATATAAAATGATACAATCTGACATTCCGCATCTCACCCTTTTTTACCATTAAAGAACAGTAGCGATGGCATACCTCTTTTTTCTGTAAAGGCTTGCCATAAGTTATCCTGAGACTCCCTTTGCGTCTCACTTATCCAGCGTTCGGTGGGCTGGTTCTCTTATTTTTCTTGTTTCCTCTTGGCTAAATTATATTTCTAAATCCCCCCTCTTGTGTCTTTGAGTTTTTTGTGCTTTCTTCAGCTCGGCAGCCAATAAAGCTGAGCCCCATACAGATGTAGGTTTAGGCAAATTTTCTAATCTGCTTTCAGAAAGGTAAGGTGTCAGTTCCTTTCTGGTGCATTATCAAAACAATGCCTCAGTTGTGAACTGACAACATTTAGACTAGAAAAGGCAACCTGAGCTTTGAAAATAAAGAGGGGATTAAAACCAGTGGTTATTTGAGATACACCCCAGGCAACGTGGAGGTCACATTCAATCATTTAGAAGTTTCTAAGAGCCATCTTAAGATTGGATGAAATCAATAACAGAGCTGTGTATGTAGAAATTGAGATGCCTGCATCCATATTTGTGTATCTAATGGAGCATGGTGTTTTTAAAACACATGATTTTTATTAGAAAATGGAAAAAAATGTTAATCTTAAGCCTTAAAAGATGTCCCATCACATCTGTTATGGGTAATATGCACTCAGGTACTTTCAAGGGGAACAAGCTAAAAATATTCTTGAGCAAAATGATATGCCTTTTTACATTTGAGCAGTAACTTACTTCTCTGTCCTATTTTACTACTACCTCAGAAATGTGTGTGTGTGTGTGTGTGTGTGTGTGTGTGTGTGTGTGTAAAAGACCTGAGATTAGTAAATCCATTCCTGCCAGTCAGGTAACATTGATATATATATATATATATATATATATATGGTGGGACTGGGTGTAATTCCAGCTCCTGCTTATTTGCAAGTGGTGGAGGCAGAGATTAAGAAAGTGTGGTGTAGTAGTTAGAGCAGAGGTAACCAATATGGTGCCCTCCAAATGTTGTTAGACTCGAACTCGCAGCAGCACCTTTGACTCCCAGCAGTACCTGGGAGCACAGCCAGTTGGAAATTGACACAAGTTTGGAAAGAGACCAATTCCTCATGATAGTATTACACATGTCTTCATTCAGAAGTCTGCTCCATTTCCATATCAATCTTAATACACACACAGATATATCACATTAAAATTCATATTTAACTACATATTTTATTTCAATATATGTATTTCTATATTGAATACACATTGCTAATTAAGGGGAGGGGTTGAGCTGGGAAGTGTAATACAGAATTGAAGTGTGAAATCTGAAGTATACTGATTCACACATTAGTCTAGGAAGTGTGGACCAGGTCACCTTCAGTCCAGAATTTGCAAAAATCCAAATCTTCAAGCTCATCCCCATTAGCTGCCTCATTCTTTCCAGCTCTTTGGTGCTTTATGACTGTATATTATTCTACATCTTCTAAAGCTATATTTTGAGTTTTATGTCAGTCACCTGAAATCAACACCTCTGACGTTTACCTTGAAAGTACCTATGGTGGTGGTTTTTCCAGCAACCGTTTTGCGCATTATGTTACATCTCTTCCTCTTTTGAAAGAAAGAAAATAGCCTGGGGGGCAATAATAATTTCACGTACTCCTTGTATAAAGGGACTGGCAATGTTTCAAGATTTGTCAACACTGTCCCATCAGATTACTGCAGAACCAAATGCTGAGGGGCTGATCAGAATCATTATTCCTTATTTGGTGCCAGCATTCATGTTGATGCCACTACTTTGTTGTCATACTTGACCCACCTTAATCCCAGCAACAAATATCTTCCCATCAAGCGCATGTGTGTTGCATAGAACCTGGGTCCCCTCTTGGTCGCTAGGAACATAAACCGCTACACCAGTGTGATATAGTGGTTAGAGTGTTGGATTAGGACATTGGAAAACTTCTGAGTTTAGATAGGGCCATCTTAGCGGTAGTTCCCTCTGCCTAAGGAGAACCGACCACTCACCACCACTCCTTGTAAGTTACTTAGATCATTTTGGTTAGACAGACTTTTGGTTAATTGTGAGATCTGTTCCTGGTGTTTGTTTTGATTGTTGATGGACTGTCCTATTATACAATATACAATATCTTTATTGTCATTGTCCCATACAGAACAATGAAATTGAAAATCTACATAAAACATTCAAAAACCCCTAAAACTCTGAAACCCCATTTTAAAATACAATATACTACAATATATTCTTCTTTTATTTAAATGAGAAGCTTTAATTTAATTAGTCTTCTGATACTGTATCTTTAAATCCTATTCTGAGCTACCTTGGGAGCCTTTATAAAGGACTAGTTGTTAGGGTACAAGATCTTAAATAAACTCTTGTGTCCTCATCTCCTCTAACCCTTTATATGTTATTTATTTTTATTGCATGTCTATTCTGCCTTTCCTTGAAGGAACTCAAGGTGGCATAATATGGTTCTTCCAGGTCTCCCCTTTCATTGTTACTACAACACTGTAAATTAGGCTGAGAGATGGTGACTGGATCAAGGTCACCCAATGGCTTTCGTATGTGAATGGGAAGTCAGAGCCATGTCTTCTCAGTCCTAATCTCAGACAGCTTTCCCTACCCTATTATTTTAGACTACAATTCCTGTCAATATGACCAGTGATCAGGGAAGGTGACAGTTGTAGTCAAAAATAGCTGGAGGACACCATGTAGGGGAAGGCTACTCTAGCCGCTACACATCACTAACTCTTGCTATACAGAAATATTATCTGGAACTGTTAAGGAAAGCAGAGACTCGTCCCATTGTGTCATTTATATCCCCTGAAATTATTTCAGTTGTTTTAGAAGCAAATGGACTGGACTGCCAGTTTGCCTGTGTTACAAAAGCAACAACAAAGCCAAAGTCCTGTACTGTAATATACAGGGATAGTTTTAACCATTATGATAAATTTTGATAAATAAGTCCATCTTGTAATTATGATAAATTGCCCCTTCTGCTTCTTGCTCCTTGGAACTTTTGGAATTTCCTGCAAAAGGAAATGTTTCTTTCTTTTTTTCCTCTCAGAGAGGGGAGCAGTGGTCATATTCACAGCTATAGATAAATGTGGACAACTTGAAGCTTGTCCATGATAAGAAATGGAGTAAGCTGTACAGCAGAAAGCTTCAAGGACAGATCATAACTGGCAGGTGTCCTCATTTATTTATTTAAAATATACCTATCCCTTGTTTATATGTTTGGTTTCCAACCAAACTTGCTTTTTTTGACTGGAGGGAAAGGTCAGTACAAGTGAGATTTTGACCAGGATATATGTAGCATCTGGAGACTGGGAGCACCTGAAGGACAATTGCAGAGGGATTTAGACCTAAGGATCCGCAGCTATTTGGGTTAATTTGATATTGCCAGTGACAGAAGGTGGAAGGAGTTTGGTATGTTTACCTTGGAGAACAGACAATTAAGAAATGACATGAGAGCCATCTTAAGACATTTGAAGGGTCATTACATAGAATGTAGAACCTGGAAGAACAGGCTGAAATTTTAAAAAGTTATTTCATCTAAATATTATGAAGATTTTTATGATATGAACTGTTGAACCATGGGATGGGCTGCCTCAGAATGCGACGAACTCTCCTTCATTACAGGTTTTTAAGCAGAAGCTAGATGACTACCTGTCAGGGATGCTGTAGTTGTGGGTTTCACATATTGGCTGGGGTTGGACTAGTTTGCCTTTGAGGTACCTCTTAACTCTCATTCTATAAAATACCGAAATGCTCCAGCCAGCATGGTTAGACCATAGGTTTGCAACATAATTTACAGGAAGGCTGGACGATGTTCATTAAATAACACTTGCATCCACTTTAATGGCATATGAAGCAGTTGTTTTAGATTACTCCTCAAGGAATAGAGATCCTCAAAACACGTTGCAGCTATGTTTACTAGAAATGAGGTACTTAATAATATACAGTTTGCATCAGTTGCTTCTGGTTCCTTTTTTCACTGTCCAATTCTTTCTGGCCCTGATACTTCATAGTATTTAGGCAAGTATGGATTGAATATCACCTGCTCTTCTTTAAAAGGGTTTTGAGGGGATATTACATGTGGATTTTGGCAAATAATTTCAGTGTGAATTTTTCAAAAAAAGGAGTGAGGGAGATTTTCCATATACAAAGGCTTCTCCCCTTTGTCTGAAAATTAGTTCATGCTCATTACCTTTAAATATCTGTTGGGTTATATTATATGAGAAACCCTTGGGGGTTTTTCAGTGCAGTGTAAAGTGTCTTAATTTTTATCACTCCTTTTGTAGATTCTCAGTTGAGATTGCCCCACCTCTTGCTGCCCTAAGGGCAAAAGGTCTGTCAGTTGAGACTGTAAATATGAAACAGAGCTCTCTGTGTGTGTGTTTTTATTTCCCTTTTCTGTTTGGTGCAAGCAGCCGTCTCTCCAAAGACCTGTCAGCCTTAGGTCTTGTGCCATCCATTTTAAAAAATTGACATCTGGGTTCAAGTATAGATTTACTAATCTGCAACCTAGTGCATTGCTTTCCCCCCTATAATTATCTGCCGTTTGATCTTCTGCTAGTGTCATTTTGTTCCTCAAGTTTCTGTGCCCCATAATTGTTTAAAAACCATGCCTGAAGTATCATTCTGGTTGCAACCTTGTATGTCTGTCTTTTTTCTCAGAATAATTAGTTTCATTGTAAAGGTAGTTTAGGGGACGGCAAAACTAAAAAAAACCTGATTATTGCATTTAGAGAGCATTTATTGCTCAGTATAATAGCACTCTGATTAAATAATAATTCAAGGTTGTGGTGTGTATTTAATGATGCCCCCATCACAAAAACACATGTCTTCCTAGGGTTGCATTTGTACAATAAATCCTGGTATAGACATAACAAACCATGGCTTATTGGATTGGTAATGAGTCATATGTAAGCACGCTCCCTGCTTCCTCTGCCCCGTCCTTTCTCCCCTTGTACATCCAGATTTCCCAGAGCCTTCCTGGTGACATTTAAATAATGTTAAAAATATTTTCATTTGCCCTGCTATTCCTAATATGACTGCAATGATTTTCATCCAAAACGACCGAGTGAGTGAACAAGTCCACCATATCTGATGCACTGCTACAACAAATACTTAAATAACTTGCCTTTTCCATATTCTGTTATTCATGTTTGTTTTTTCTTATTAGCATGATGAAATCGGTTTACAGTTCTTTTAAGAAAAGAAATGTGTTGTTCCTCAGTTGCAGTGATTTGTGGTTTCCTCAGCCAAAAAGACAGGACAAAACAAGAAAGCTGTCAATAGTTCCCATTAAACATAAGAGCAGCAGCTAGTTCTAACAGCTGGAGAGGCTGTGCCTGGGGCAGCATCATTCAACATCCTGTAGAGCTAGTCTTGGGCACTAAATAAAAGAGTAAAATAGATTAAGACAAAGGATTGCTGAAAGCTGCTGGAAACCTGAATCCAGTCTTGCCAGTGAAGGAGACGTTTGTCTCTTATCTTCTCACCAGTCGTTTGTATAATCTCTTGATCTTGTGCTAGTCTGAACCAAATGATCTCAAGCCTGATTCATTTAGATTACTTTTCAGCTTTGGTGAATGCATTGCACTAGTTTATTAAATTTGCATTTCTTTCCTAAATTTGCATTTCTTTCCTATGATCATTCATTCAAATAATTGAGCATACAGGCCCTCAAACTGCTTTCTTCATACATTTCCTATACTGTGGTACCTTGGTTGTCAAACTTACTCCATTCCGGGAGTCCATTTGACTGCCAGAACTGTTCAGAAACCAAGGCACGGCTTCTGATTGGATGCAGGAGCTTCCTGCACTCAGTCGGAAGCCACAGAAGCCACGTCGGATGTTCGGCTTCCAAAGAACATTCGAAAACTAGAACACTTACTTTTTGGCATTTGGGAGCCAAAACGTACGAGTACCAAGGCGTTCGAGAACCAAGATACGACTGTATACCCTTGATAAGCATATATCTTGGGAGTAGTAGTGGTATTGGCTAAATAAATCGTTTGAAATTTAAATTTCTTGTACCAACATTAGGCGGGGTTTGGGGGAGAGAGGACAGAGAAGAAGAGAGTTACAGTGAGGATGACCTGAGTTTGCTATCCAAACTAAAGCCATGAAGTCTACAGAACTAGGCTAAAGTTAGAAATACAGTGGTACCTCGGGTTAAGTACTTAATTCATTTTGGAGGTCTGTTCTTAACCTGAAGCACCACTTTAGCCAATGGGGCCTCCTGCCGCTGCCACCATTCAATTTCGGTTCTCATCCTGAAGCAAAGTTCTTAACCCGAGGTACTATTGCTATGTTAGCGGAGTCTGTAACCTGAAGCGTATGTAACCTGAGGTACCACAGTACCTCAGACAATTGGTCTATCAAGCTCGGATTTATCTATCCTGACTGGCGGTGGCTCTCAGAGATTTCAGGGGCCTTCTGTATGTAAAAGCAGATACTCTTCCACTGAACTTTGGGTCTTCCCCTAAAGTTGATAGGTGTCTGCATGTTTGCAAGAAAGAAAGTTTGCTTAATTGATTTTTGGCATTTATAACTTGCCTTTCTGAAATAAAATCAAGGCAGCTAAAGGCCAATTCCCCATGTTCTTTTCAGGCACTTACTTGGCATTTAAACCATCTCTTCCTAGAATGAGTAGTGTTAATAACGGATGAAAGGATTTGCACAGTTCCCTAATTCACCTTCCATACATAGGGAAGTCCATCAGTGCCTTGCTCACAGAGCGTTGTAGTGTAGTCCACTTCTATGAGCTCTTAAACGCACAAACAAGCAGATGAAAAGAATATATTAATCACCTCCAGACTCTCTTTCAACATTCAGATTGGGGTCTGCACCAAATGTTAATATACTAAGTAGTGTTAGTTGTATCACTATAAAAACTTCACCAGAAAACCAAACATTTTGTTTGTTAGTTAGCAACTCCTATTTCCTAGTCAGTAATTCCATTCCTGGAAGAAGAAAAACCTTACTTTGTTGCATACAATTCTGTTCACAAATATTCTACTCATACAAATCTACAAATAGTTATGTAAAGATTTTTGTTTTTTAAAAAAATTGTGTATGAAGTGGCTGGTAGGTTTTCAGCTTTAGTGAGTACTGTTTCTGGAATGTTCCAAAAACTGAAGGTATAGGCATCTTAAAAATTGATAAATTGCTTTTAATATGTTTTCATCAAATTTCACATAGCAGGGCAGGGGTTTCAGGAATCATTTTGGTTCCTGATTTGGGACCATAACTGCACTTTTAAGGAGTTTCACCAACAATTTCATGAATGGGGTTCTGTATTTATCTACATGAATACACTAAATTGTTAAATCTGAGTATTCAAGTTTGTTAAAGATGAATCAGAAACCCAAATTTGAACAAAATCAATCTTCAAATAAATAATGCTAGACCTTAAATACATTTTTATTAGATTATTGGTGTTCAGTTCTTTATAGAACAGGACTATGTTTACAATTATAACCTGAGAAAATTATTTTAGATAATGGTGTTGTTTTTAGCAGTGCCTTGCTGCAAAATATTTAAAAACAAAACTAATACAGAACACAGTAAAAACTTGATCCAAACCCTATATTTTTGCAACCTATCATATTTTTTGTACTATACAATGGGGCATAAAACTTCAGTATTATAAAGTGGAATACTTAAGCACCAGTTTGTAAACTCAGCCAAAACCCAAAAAGAACATGGATAGCATACTACTTTCCATGTAATCACTATTCCAACTCAAATAAATGTCAGAAGCAAAGAATATTCCATAGAGTTGCAGAGATACAACATAACAAGGATAGATTAACAAAGTTGGCCCAAAAGTCCATTTTTTCTAATGCTCATCCTTTATGTATGACAGTACTACAGTGGCATAGGATAAAAGGGAAATAGACCATTGTGGTTCACTTGAAGCTCTGGGAAGCTAATATTATCTGTTATGTAGCAGGCTTGTACCTGGCATAGGATATGAATTCTGAGAAACCAAAAATAATAATAAATTCAGTTTTGAAACAGAACATTTCAAAAATGCACTGATTTTGTCTGCTATCTTGATTCAAAATGGCGTTCAGTTGTACCCAAACTTAGATGAAAAACTGCTCCTTGAACTCAGGAACTATCATGCAGCATTTGGTTAACATATTTCCAAATGCATAGCAAAAACAAGCAAGCAAACCTTTCCAAAACAGATGCATGTCCTGTGCAGTGGCAGCGAGTTCAGACCATGCTTTCAGGACTTCCCATCCCCTCCTCCCCCGCCATAGTCCTAGACTTCACCACCAGGGACAGTCATAAAGGGCTGGTGGGGAGGCAAAGGCAACCTCAATACAAAACACATAGAAAATGCATTGAGTTAAATCCAGAATTAGTCATGCTTAGAGTAGACTCTTTGGAATCAATGGACCTACTACTCTAAGCATGATTAAACCCTTTGCTGCATGATGTACACCTGGCGTTCACATCTGAGACAATTTTTTGCCTGAAGTGAAGGACGATTTGCTTTGCCTTTCCACATATTAACACCTCAGATTGTAAGTAGTTTGCGTGAACTCCAGTGTACTGCCAGGTCCTATTTAAATCTTAACATATATGTGTCTTGTTCTGGTCAGGCGACACTGAAATTGTATTTTTCACAAATTGCATTTTTTCTTTTTTGATTATCAATTTTGTGTAGGATTTAACTAATGATTCTGCTTGTGCAAGGGGCTTTTCCTCCCACCCCACCCCAAAATTGGCTCATGGGAAGGGTAGGAGAATCCCCAGAACAGTGTGCAGGGGGAGATAGTGGGGATTGTTCTATCTAGGTAGACAAAAGGCTAGCCCTGATGGAACAATCACCTTAGAACAATGCTGAATTCTTTCATTGGGGGGAATATATTATTGTGAACCACCCTGAGATCTTGTGATGCAGAGCAGCATATAAATAAAACAAACAAACAAACAAACAAACAATATTATTCCAAATCCAAGTACAAAGTACTATTCTCAAATCTATTCCCATTTCTTCTGCGACATGAAAAGCTGATATAGAGTGATAAATAGTGTTAGCCAACTCAGAGTAGACCATAATTCACCATTCCTTTGACTTCAAATTGTTTTTAATCTGCCAAACTAAAACAGCAATCGTGTACTCACTTAGTGTACAAAACTCCTTGAACTAAATTGGTTTTACTTCTGACTAGACATGCAGTCAGTTAGTTTTCTCAGCAAATTGTGTTTTCTAATGAGTTCATATGTCAAATAGCTAACCAGACAGTATTCAGCACTAGAGGTGATTTATGTAGTCTTATTTCTCTCTCTTTCCCGGTGATGGCATCATAGTCATCCTTGGCTCAGTGCATGTTTTCATTGGTTTCTAAATGCAGATGACAAAGCTGCCCCAAACAGCATTGTTGCAGAATATCTGGAAGAAAAAAAGAAATATGAACAACTGAAACAGCAGCAGCCGAAGAAAGGACCTTCCCGTGAAGTTCAGGTAAATAATCGAAGATGATGAAACCAGCATGGTGTTTTATAAACTAATTCAGTTACCCTTTCATTATCTGAGTCAGTGCGCCTCTCAGTACTATCCGCTAGGAATCTGGTTAGCCACTGTGAGAACAGGATGCTGGGCCAGTGGACCTTTGGCTTCATCCAGCAGGACTTCCCTTCTGTTCTCAAAGTTTCCCTTTAATTTTGTTCATGTTGAATTGTGGTCTGAAAACTTAGCTTAATTTTACAATCTTCCAATAAATCAGTAGCCTTCAAGTGGTTTGGGGGTGGAAAGCTGGGATTCTGTGCAGTCCCGTGTAGAAGTTCTGCAGCTGTGTAGAGCAACACTGAGAGCTTTCTCAACTTTAGGAATCCAGAGCTTACAGGTGAGCAATCTGTCCTAAGGCCAGTAAGCTTCCCCCTCGACCACCCTTTCTCAGCCTTGGGTTCCTAGATGTTGTTTCACTACCAGTGTGCATCTAAACCACTGATAATGGTGCTTATCTGTTTTTATTTAATAAATTAATATGACATATATAACCTAGTTTAAGCAAATTTATTACATTATGAGAATCTAATGGTTCAAATTAAAACACACCAGATCACAATAAAATTAAATAGCCTCAGCCAGCAATAATATTAAAGCAGCACTCAGTCCATTAAGATCAGAGATCACAAAATAAAGCAGCACTGCAATAAAAGCAGCCTAACTAAAACACTTAAAATGATGGAAAGGTCTTTCCATGCAATTAAGTCTTTGATGCTGCTGATGATGGTAGGATATATTTTGTTAAATTTATTTGTAACTTACCAACGGGTGCATAATGGATGCAGTTATAAAGTACTGCAGAAATCTGATTTGCAGAGATATCTGCAAGACGACAAGCTGCTCCACTCCGTTCAATGGGAATGAGAAACATTTTCCAGCACAGAAGATAAGGCAGCTCTGCTTGCACAGAGATCTGTATTCCCATTGGAGTACTGGCAGGTTCACTGAAGCCTCATGAACTGGGGCACATGGAATTAAAGTGAGGCAGCTGAGTGGGCATACTTAGTGTCTTAACAAAACTAGATCTAGCTTGTTAGTAGTTCATTACATACATACGTAAATACTGCACACACAGTGCATTTGCTCAGCTGATTTCACAGTCCAAGTCATCACACCAATTGGATGCCTGCTCACTTCAAGTGTTAGCGTTATTAGGACTTAAAGGTGTGGTGAACTGAGCAAGTTTTCAGCAGTCTTGTTTTAATTCCAGACGCTGGCATTGCTGGACAGATTCAAATCAAAACTGAACCAAGCAATAGCGGAGACTCCTGAAGATGAAGTGTCTGAACCTGAAGTGGAGGATGATGAAGGATGGTAAGAAACTTTTTTGACTTGAAATGTTTGCTTAGGCGCAGCCTTTCTCAACCTGTGGGTCCCCAGATGTTGTTGAACTACAACTCCCCCATCACCCCTTGCTAGCAAGGCCAGAGCTCAAGGATGATGGGAGTTGTAGTCCAACAACATCTGGGGACCCACAGGTTGAGAACCGCTGGCTTAGGAGAAAATGTAATCAAATTGGCTACTCTAACACCAGTGGGTCTCCAGGGTCTCAAAAAGAGGATTTTATTTTTTTTACTATTATTCAACTTATACACCACCATTTACCCAGAGGTCTTGGGGCAGTTCACAACAAGAATTTCAAATCACCTGCTAACCGTAGACGCCAGGGATTGAACTGGAATCTACATGTGCTTAATTGCTGAACTATGATCCCCCTCCCCTTACTGTTTGACGTGGGTTTTCAGTCCTGCCATGGAGACAAGCTGTTCTTCCAATTCCAGTGTCACAGCAAATTCTGGTTAGCTTGAACCAGGAATTGAGGAAGGGAATTTACATGTACAAACAAGGTAAAGAGTACATTGCCTCGGTAATGGATTGGATGAGAGCCAATAAACTGAAGCTCAAGCCAGATAAGACAGAGGCACTGTTAGTGGGTGGTTCCCTAGGCTAGATGGGTGGAAGATTTCCTGCTCTTGAGGGGGTTGTACTCCCTCTTAGAGGAGCACGTACATAGCTTGGGGGTGTTCCACAGAGTGCCTTCTGCCAGCTTTGGTGGGTGGTCCAGATATGCCCCTATCTGGACAGGGATAGCCTAACTTCTGTGGCCTATATTCTGGTAACCTCTAGGTTGAAGACAGTTCAGAAACTTCAGCTGGTGCAAAATGCAACAACCAGGCAAAAACATTCCTGTTTATCAAGGCCTATTGGCTATTAAATAAACTATGCTTGTGAAAGTGTGGGGGAGATGACTGTTATTATGCTTATGTTAGCATTAGGCTTTCTGTTAGTATGCTTTTTACTATGTTTTTATTAGTAAAACATATTATGCTCAAACTGAGTTGGTGTTACATGTGAACCAAGCAAGAGAGCTGTTCCTACCATTGGAAAGTCACAACTCCTTGTTTCATAAAAGCTAAAATTACAAGACTGAGTATATAACTAATAACGTATTCCTCATCATAATGTTCTGTAACGTTCAAAATGTCTGTTTGCTAGTTTAATAGGCTGCAATTTGTGCTAACAAGATTCCCCCCAATCCTATTTAAAAGTCAAAAGAAAATAGTGCTAAATATTTATTGGAAGATGAAACATGTAGGTGATGCTGGAGACATAAGGCCTTGAGCTGACACATTAAGAATAACAAGTCTTGCTTCTCCATACACCTCATGTGTAAAGGACACAGACTTCCTCCAAGTTCTAAAAGCGCTGCTTGCCAAAGGATGCCTACATTTGTTGCTGGCAAGCAGGGGAAATGAGAAAACGTAATGTAAATAGGTATGGAACTAGATGTTCCGAGCAACTTGTATCTATTTCTGCTAAATGCTTGAGTTATAGCATATTTTTGAGATGGCATTAAGGAGGAGAGGCCTTTGGATAAACTGCTTGCAGCTACTGTGGAAATCTTCACTGTGTTTGCGTTTTCTGCTCTTAAGGATCCTGGGTCATATAGCAGACTTAATCTCATGTTCTGTATTTATTTTGTGACGATGATGAAGGAAGGAAGGGGAAATCACCTAGTTGCTTGTTGCTGAACCAACTTTTTTTTTTTTTTTGCATGAAATTGTACAATCAAGTTTGATCTGCAGTGATCTCCAGCTTTTAATGTCCTTTTTTTACAAACAAGGTTTTCAAATGCTTAAAATGAAAGTAACAAGCAGGGAATTTGAGGGAAGAGGAAATTCGTCAGCAGTCATTATATGAACAGATAATGTTTGCACACCTATGGTGCATTTGAACCACGGATCTTTTGTTCTTCCCTTTTAAAGTTCTGCCATTCACTATACACATCACTTGCTAAACTTCAGGTGCTGAAGGCAGACTTTGTTTCCTCAGTAAAACACATGGCTGCTGCTGCTGTTTCTTCTGGAAATACCTAGAACAGCAGCATGGCTAGTTAGCTAAACTTTTGATTAACAGTTAATATTACAATCCTGAGTTATAAACTATTCTGGAAACAGAAATAGTATTTTCTTTCTTGGACATCCTGCCTTAGTTATAAAGTTGTATCTTCAGGTTGGGCCAGGGCAGTTAATATGTAAAGACCATGGTTATTTTTCAGGAATATAACCCTAGAACATTTGTAATAGTTTAGGACCTCTTCATATGATACTTGGACACCAGGAATTCAGTGTTGATTTCCAGTGCTATTTTTCTAGAAAAAGAGGGGCCAGAACTCACCATGAATGCCTCCCTTGTTCTCATATAATAGCAATGGCACCTACCTGAGAGCGAGTTCTGGCTGGAAAAAAGCTCTGTAGGTTTCCATGGTGTAGTATGGATTTAATGATCCATAACTTCTCTGGATCAGTTGCCATACATCTTCCTCTAGACTAGAAGACCCACATGTTCCCTCTGTGCTTGCTGTCTTCTCCCATAAGATGAAAGTTTTGAAGTTAGGTTTTGAGGGTTCCTAACACACACGTCTCCACTCACGTACAGCAATTCCTTCTCTTTGTCCAAACCAGGAAACGAATTGTTTAGGCATATCTTGGAAACCAAGATCAACTATGATATCCTATGCTGGTTTGCAGGTCAAGCACATTCATAGTTTTGGCAGGCCAGGAAAGGAAGGGATTCAGAGGGGTAGGATGGACGAAAGACTTGAGGATTGTTGTTCAACTGAAGGCTCATTCGTGTAGCACCAAATCAGGGCTAGCCTGTATCAGCCCACAGCCAGACATAAACCACAACAATAATATATATAAATTGCAACAGCAGAAACCATTCTTCAGCTTCATGCTTGACTACTTTGGAGTGGGCGGCTTGTAGATGTTGACATTCAGAATCTCAATAACCTTAAGACTATAAAAAGTGCAAAGAATCTCATGGTTGGGGGATTAGTTTGGAGGGCAAAAAATATTTTTGGACTTGGACCCGTCTCCCCCACCCCACCCTTTTCAGTGCCTTTAAGAAGATTGGGGGGCTGGATCCAATTGTGGCAACTTTGAAGGAATTTTTAGTGCTGACTTCCAACCCACCCCTCATAATACAGCAGTGTGCTTGAGATGATTTATTATAAATATTGTGTGAGTGCGCATGCATGTGGGATATGCATAAATTATATGATTCCTAGACCATTTTATAGGTTACGGTTGCTGCTTTTATGGAAAGTGAAAGCCAGCCAGTATGCCGTGCACCACTGTCAGGGTGTGTTATCTGAAGTAAAATGATTGCCTGTAAGACATTCTTATGTGTCCACATGAGTGGCCACACATTGAGGTATAATTTTCATTTTCTGTCAAGATAGAAGCCATTACCAATTTGTTATATTTTCTTTTATTTGGCAATCTCTCCCCTCTCTGCATTTTTGGCTGAATTGCCCTGTTGGCATGGAACACAGTAGACGTTTGGGTACTTTTCAGAAGTATTTTACTTCTCTGTGCAAAAACATTTTTAAAAAATTACAACTCTACTGTAAACAGTGTGTGTATGGTGCTTGATAATTACAACCAGACTTTACTGTTTTACAAGGCATTTGGGGAAGTGTTGTTAAAAGATCTAAGGCGTGCTTGATAGTATAGAGTTTTGTTCTAAAGTTCAGAAACTCTTGTTGGGACATATCTCTGTCGTCTGAAGCTCAGCAGCAGCTCTGCAGCCATCATTCTCTTCCCTCCACAAACCCGGGATGTAGAACGTAAAGTGCATATAAAGCGCAGGTCGTAAACGCTGACGGGGCATTTGCAGGGTTGTTGATGGAGCCTCGTGCAAAGCTTCGCAGACCCCTTCTGCAGGACTAACCTAGTTTTGGCATGGAAATCGCAGTTGCCGCTTTTACTCATCTTTTCTTGGCAGCTGCTTAAGTTGAGGTGTTCAGTGCTGATAAATTTGACACTCAACTATTTTCATGACCATTATTAACGAGGTGCTTTTGACTTGCCTTTGGATTTTTCTTTCAAAGCTTCCATCTCTTTTCTTTTCTTTTCTTAACGTGTCCCTGGGGATAAAGTAAGGACAGTCACTCAGTTTCCCAAAGAGCTTCCAATGGGGGTGCCCACAAGATTCAGTTTCATTGGTTCCTGAACAGCGTGTTTCATGAGTTTGATGAATAAATGCAGGTCGAAAAGCATTGCAGGCTCACATATGTTTCACAGGTAGTGGTGGTGCTGGCAGATGTGCATAAATGCCGAGACAGAGAGAGTGCAAGAGCAAACGCCTGCAGCTAGAGTCTGGCTCAGTGTTCAGAGCCCCTCATTGAGTTCTGTAGAACAAAGCAAGCAGGATGGAATCCAAGATGCATTTGTCCTATTCTTCGTCCCAGATACTGGAGTCACCATGCACAGAAGCACAGATTTAGCCTCCATCCCAATAGTGTCCACAAGCACACATTACTGGATTCTACCCATTCATATTGGGTAAAGTACTATACAGTGGTACCTCAGGTTGACATACACTTCAGGTTACATACACTTCAGGTTACAGACTCCGCTAACCCAGAAATAGTATCTCAGGTTAAGAACTTTGCTTCAGGATGAGAACAGAAATTGTGCTCCGGCAGCGCAACAGCCGCGGGAGGCCCAATTAGCTAAAGTGGTACCTCAGGTTAAGAACAGTTTCAGGTTAAGAACGGACCTCCAGAACGAATTAAGTACTTAACCCGAGGTACCACTGTACTGCACTTAGGGACGGTGTTACAATCCATCATCCTTGCTATCAAGTGACTCTGCCTCCATCAATAGGGACGTCATATCTATCACAAAGACTTAAAGGAAAATGTTTATTTCCCTATTGTTTGGACTTACAGCCTGCCCTTCACCAAATGGTCCCAATCTGGGTTATAGAAAGATCACAGTTAAATTAAGTACAATGTACGATAGGGTTACTAAAATAAAATTAAAAATCACAAAACAACCAGTATCAGAGTAATAGAAGAGGAGAGCAGTAATGCACAGCAGTGCAGAAGGAGGAAAGATATCAATTCAAACAAAAGCCTAGGTAAAGAAGTGCATCTTGATGATGCCAGCTGCACCTCACAGGGGAGGTAATCCCATAACATGGAGGCCACTACAGAGAAGACCCTGCCATATGTCACCACCACTCAGACCATTGTGTCTCTCCTCTACTCCCACAGATCTCTCTCTCTCTCTCCACACAAACACACCACCAGTCATAATGACAGCTGTGGTTCCTGCATTGCAAGGGGTCGGACTAGATTGGGGTTGGGCCCCTTCAAACGCTACAGTTCTATGATCTCACTGGTAGTGTGTTACTAACAGTGTTGCATATGTTTAGCCTAGATGAATAAATAGAAAGAAACTGGAAATTCTATTGACACCTAGAGTATAAAAATTCAGACACAGCAAACTCCAGACGAGAGACAAAAAACTTAACAGTGATTATCTATGTAGGCATAGGGTGAAAAATCTAGTTCTGCAAATGACACATGGAAAATAATATCTCATAATGTGCATTGAACAAAAACACGCTACTCTTTCCACCTAGGATCCATTGCATAAGGAGGGCTGAGTTTCCTAAGGTGTTTCAATACATCCTTCTTGCCTTCTTGTAAAGAAATATATATATATAATGCACACCGTTTGTGAATATCGACTTTCCTTCTTTCTCCATTTTGAGGAGAGAGTACAGCTTTCATCCAGCACAGTCTTGGTCCAATTTGACAATTTAATGCAATGGACTTAGTTCTTGTCTGCTAGGTGGTTAAATATTTTTGATGATGGGGCTTAATTTTCTGTTTAAATCCAGATTAAGTTGGTTTGGGTGACTGTTATATAAACATATTCCACTCTGGAAGTGATTACTCCAGCCATTTCAAAAGCATGCACAACCTGAGTTAATATTTGAAGCAAGATAGTTAAATGCATTCCCTGGCTGGTCTTCGAGTTTGTAGCATCAGGCTGTTCAATGTCTGCATTCCAAACTTAGATGTGCTTGAGTTTTCAATGCTTCCTAAAGCATTTACATGCTAAGGACCTTTCTTCTGGCTTGAATAAAAATTTCCAAGGGCTCATAAATGTTATAATAATTACAAGTTAAACTTTGTATGAAAAGTCAGATTAAGAATTTATTTCCAGCTCTGACAAAATCTTGGAGATGGGGTGACAACCTAAGATCTTAATTCCCCACTAAGGCATCAAAACATGAGTCATAAACAGTGCAACAAAATAGATGGCTCCATTACATGAGCAAATAATAAAACAGACCCCATGCATACTGAGCTGAATTCCTTGGAAGAACAGGACATAAGCATAACAAGTTACAATGAGTCATAGGATACCAAGAGTTTATCACAAGCATGCAAGCATTTGGGTCCTTGAGAGTTTGGTAGCCCAAAGAGATGTCTTTACCCTGTCATCCAACATTAAGAAGAAGACCCTTTATTATACGGCTCACAAATGCAATTGGCTTGGGTCACTGTTGTGACCAACTGAGGTCCCACAATTTTTGCATATTTTGTCTTTTCCTTAGTCCAGACATGGAGAACCAGCAGCCCTCCAGATGCTGTTAGATTCCAAATCTCCTCAGCCCCTGCTCAGGGGCTGGTGGGAGTCATAGACCAACAACATATGGAGGGCTACAAGTTCTCCATTCCAGTTTTAATCCTCTTGTGGCTAGTTGGCTGATACCAGAAGGACATACCTTCCAACTTTTTCCAACACAAAACTGGGATGCACATCTTCCCGGACGCTCTCGGGTGTGTTATTCGACCTGTACCTCACTCTTGCCCCGAAAAAGTGCTTTTAGGAGGCGAGATCTCATGCGGCCCTGAAAAAGTGCTTTATCGGGACAAGAGCACAGTGTGAGAGGGTGCAAGGTCACGGCACACAAAATGGCCGCCAAGATCTTGCACAAGAAAATGGGATGTCCCAGGCCCAGTTTGACCCCTTCTATGGGACCCTGTGAGTTACCTCTTTGGCCCTTTTATCAGCTCATGTGGGACCAACATGGATAGCTGGCCCTGATGAATACTTGAGGTTCCCTGCAGTCATTTAATTTTATCCTGATTCTAAATTTTAAGCTATATTTTAATCAATTGTTCGATTGTATTTTAATGTATTTGATGTTAGTCACCCTGAGCCCATTCCTGGCTGGGGAGGGCAGGGTATAAATAAAAACTTACTTACTTACTTTTTCTGGGGTTCTTGGAAGGTGTGAAAGGTTGGAGCTGGGGCCTAATGGTTCTGTTCAACTGGATTATGCCGTAGCATTATCTAAATATGAGGATAATGGTGCTGACCTTCCTCATAGAGTGGTTGTAAGGATTGCTGGAATGATATATGGAAATCCCAATGCACTCTCAAAAGGCCCTATGTAATTGCTAATAACCTGGGCCAGATTCAAGCGAGTATGTGCACTAGAGGGAGCCAGCACATTGAGTCCCACTAGTGCGATGTCTCTTTCCCACATCTTCTCTCATGCCCTTCACAAATTGGTTGGGGGGGGGGAGCGGGTCTGAAGAACCGCCAGAACAGCATGCAGTGGGCAAGCAGATGGAACAATCAAAATGCAGGGCTCCCTTTTGCCCTTGCAGTTACCTCAAAGCTACACTTCACCATAGCAAGAGATCTGTAATGGTGAACAAACTGTCCCTTGGGCACCTTGACCTCACATTTTATCATTAAGGAAAAATTCACCGTCTCTTGAGACACTTCAAGGTTCCTTGGAACATCATTTTTGCAACACGCTTATCTGAAGAACAGGCTTGACTCTGATTTCTGTATTTTAGCCCAGCTCTAAAGGCCATTTTTCCAGTCTAGGCAATTGGTGTTTCTTAGAGAGAGTATAGAGTAAGAGGCAAAACTAGGTATAAATCAAATTGCTCTGCCAGTAATTTTTCTACAAAGTTACATTTCCATGTGCACACGTTAGTGATTGATGAAACTGATTAATACACTTTATTTGAATTTCATCATGGATAAAAATCTAACCATTATTTACTAGTATAATTAAGCTTTTCTCTCCCCACCCCCCTTCCCTTCTTTCCTATAGACTAAACATAGCCGGTTCCTTCGTCCTTGCCTCATAAGTCTGGCATTCAATTTTTTTTTGCCTTCTTAGTTGCTTTCTGAACATTTTTCCAGTTTGTCAATCATCCACTAAAAGCACTATTCCTAAAGCCTGGACTTGCTGATAAGTCAGAACAGTCTAACTACTTCATTCATATTTATTATTATGTTGCTCTGTCCAGGCATAATTTTCATTATTATTATTTGGTTGATTTAAAATATTTTTTTTATACCACCCTTCATCATATCAGATGCCTGGGTCATGTACAGCATAAAACAAATAAAAACATGTGTTAAAACAAGAAAACAGCAAGACTAACTCTTGCTCAGTTAAATTAATAACATATATTAAAATGCCTTGGTTAAATGAAAATGTTTTTTCTGACACCTAAATGATAATAGGCATTCTGTTGGAGAGGTCATTCCATAACTCAGACACCACTGGCAAGGAAGTCCTTTTAGATCAGTAGTCTTCAGCCTTTTCAGACTTGCGACCCACCTTTAGCCCAAACATTCATTTGGGGACACTTAAAAAAAAATATATATATAAAATTGTCATGTGTTTTTTATGGTGGTTGAGCTCCAGTTGTGTCCCATGGTAGATCAGGCTGCAGCCCGGTAGTGCATCTCAACCCATTTGCTGGAGACCAATGTTTAGATGATTTTTCTATCTCGGATGGAAGACGTACATGGAGAAGGGCCTCAGAAGAAAGTCTTGAAGAACAGGCAGAGTGAAATATGAGTAGGTGCTCCTTCCAATAGAGGTTCAGCCTAGGGGTTCCCTCTACGTCACCTTATATAAAAGATTGATAAAATGGCAATAACAATAATCTATAGACAGGGAAACATGCAGTGTTTTATCTGCGGAATAACCAGTGTTATTCACATTTTTTAAAAGGCCAAATAGATGATGATTTCCCAAGTCCACCTCATGCATTCATATCTGAAGTGAGATTTGAACCTAGGTCTTCATGTCCAAATATATTTTATCAAAGAACTCAAACTGGATTTGAACACAATTTTTGTACAGTATGTCATACCATTTACTGAAAGTTATTCTGATAAATAATAAGTAGCTGATAAGCTTCACTAGTGTAGTCATTTTTTCTAATTAACTCTCCCCTTTCATGTTCTCAAGTTGATTAAAAGTATGCGTTAAGCAACTTTCTTAATCACATTTGTGCACAGTGGTCAAAGTCTTGATTGATTAATTCCTGTCCGTGGGGGCGCAGGGTGTGTTGCATAATGTCCAATAGCTTCTTCTGCCAGAGTTGTAATTTTTACTGTTGAGAAGTTTCGTGTTTCAGAAGAAATGACATTTCTCTTACCTATTTTTTAGTGTGTGTTTGTTTGAGCCAGGCATCTGACCATTTGGGTTCTGCAGCTTGCCTGCTTGGCACATGCAAAGATGAAACCCCATTGAGATAACTTAGAGACATGTAGCAGTTTGTGAACAAACTAGAAATCTTAATGCTTTTGAAGTAATCACTGGCTTTATACCTCAAGATGAACTTCCTAGCTGTGTGCAGAAATCGTCAAAGTGGGATTGTGGGGAAATAAGCAGTTATTGTTGTTGTTTTACATAGGCACCTGCACCTGCATATTTCAGAGTGTTAATTCTGCAGACCTAGGATGAGGAATCCATGGCGTGCTGGATGTTGCCGAACTGCAGCTCCCATCATTACTAACCATTAAGTCATGCTGGTTGGGGCTGATGAGAGTTGAAGACCAACAGCATGTGGAGGGCCAGAGGTTCCCCCACTCCAGGTGTTGACTGCACAGCCCATGCCATAGCTGCACCAGTTCATATCAGCCATATTACCCCATAGAGGATTTCCACTTACTGGGTCACTGCTATGGTGCTTCCAGTCCCCACTGAGTGGCTAGAAAATACCTCTAGGAGAAAAAAAATTTACCAAGTACCGTATTTTTCGCCCTATAGGATGCACTTTTTCCTCTTCAAAAATGAAGGGGAAATGTGTGCGCGTCCTATGGAGCGAATACAGGCTTTTGCTGAAGCCTGGAGAGCGAGAGGGGTCGGTGCGACCAACCCCTCTCGCTCTCTAGGCTTCAGGAAGCTCTGCGCAACCCTCCGGAGCCCGGCGCGAAGCCACGTCGGGCTCCCGAGGGTTGCGCAGAGCTGCCTGCATTCCGAAGCCTGGAGCGCGCTGAAGAGCGTGCCTGGGCTTGGCACAGCTCTCCGCAAGCCTGGGGAGACCGGCGCGGCTCCCTAGGCTTGCGGATAGCAGGCTGTTCTGGGGGCTGGGGTTGGGGGAAGCTCGGGCTTCCCCCGCGCCAGCCCCATGCCTGGGGGGGAAATATTTTTTTTTACTTTATTTCCCCCCCCCAAAAAAACCTAGGTGTGTCCTATTGGGCGGCGCATCCTATGGGGCAAAAAATATGGTATTTCTCCTGTTTCTTCCATGGGGAGTAGATGGGGCTGGGGAAAAACACAGTGCTTGTCGGATTGCCTCAAGGTACAACATGCCTTTGTGCCAGGTCACTTCTGTGATGCCCAAGAAATGTGACTCAACCCCTATGTAGGATTGTTCCCTAAGAAATCCTTTGGGAAATCATTTCAAACGTTAGGCCCCAGCATCACATATGTAGGCACCTCCCTGCCCAGACATCTAGGATTTTTCCAGCCCAGACATAAAAGCCAGAGCTGACTACACTAGATAAAATTTTGATTGAAGAACTTGGTCTCTCTTCATAATTGTCTGTTTGAGAAGAGGCTTTCAGTCATTCCTCTGTTATACTTCTGGTACCATTTAGGGTTTTCCCCCCAGCTACTCTGATCTTTACTTACTGTGTAAAACGTGCTCTGAGGTCTGGGGTCAGCGGAATACCTTAAAAGAATGCGAGCCACAACTAGGAATGTAGACTAATTGAATTATTGATCTGATCTAGTAAGGAGGTTCCTGTATCTTATAAGCCCCGCTTTGTAACATTGTGTACATCATTGTGCTGTCTGGGATGACATCTGGCCTTCACATTATCATGTCTCCTATCCGTTTGCAGTACTGGTATGTTCTCTTTTTGAAACACTTGGTCAATCTTCTTTTATCAAAACATTTGAAGTATGTTTCTTCAGCAGTTTTGGGAAATGTTTTAAATACAGTGTATGTGTGAACTGTTCCTGTAAACAATAGAACAAAGGCATCATGTCTGTGCCTTGCACAGTGGAAATACTGGAAGCATAAATCATAACGGTTTTATATGTCTGTGTTTCTGATGCTATTGCAAAACCCAGTCGGCGTTTTGTTCCCCCCCCCCTTCCAAGTAGCAGTATGTCAGTGCTGTGAGTTCTGGTAGCTTGGCTTTTCATAGACACATTAATATCCCACTAGACAAGTCGTTCAGAATGTTTTAAGAGCAAAATGACCACATTGGGCCTCTTAAAAGACTGGGGGTGGGGGAGAGATAAATATGTGGAAGCTCCTTTACGAAGCAAATCAGTTATCAACCTGATTTCTGCTTGAGGATGATGGGGGTTCAGTTGCTTGAATGCCCTTTGGCCTGTGACCGGATGTAGCAATGAAGCCGTGTGCATAGATGCAAGTGTTTACATCAGAACAGGCATGCACAAGCAGCATGAAGCAGGCTGCACTCTGATGCTTGCTCCTCAGCCCAACTCACCTGGACACGGCAAGAGCATCACCACATTATTTAAAAGGGAAGGGCCATAGCTTAGTGGTAGAGCATCTGCTTTGCATGCAGAAGGTCCCAGGTTCAATCCCCAGCCTCTCCAGGTAGGGCTGGGAAAGCCTCTAACACTGGAATGCCACTGCCAGTCATTGTAGACGACCAAAGGTCTGGCTCAGCATAAACCAGCTTTATTCATTCCTGTAATTCTGTCGCTCCTTCACATCCCTTTCAGAAAAGGATGGTGCTGTTGCCGTGTAGTAAGAGAGTGGTGCTCAAAGGGTGTGGCAGGGGAGGATGGTAAGCGTGGCAGGAAGATTCAAGAACAATCAAAAAAATATTTAATCATTTCAGTAGAATAGAATAGAATATACATATATGTATAGGATATACAACCAGAAACAATATCCACGACTCTCTTAAAGAGCATTGGCTATTCTTCTATAGTTCTCCAAGACATATTGTTGTGAACAGGGATTTTCAACTCTGACAAATAAGAAAGATCAGAAAACAGAAAGGCTTATTTGTGTTAATGAGGAGATGAGAGGTTTTTGTCTCAAATTAGACCTAATATAAATGAGATTACCCAGCAAAAACAAGCTCACGCCTGTCATTGAGTTTGTATACTTAAGGTACATATGCAAGATGCTCATTTATAATTAAATTATGGGAATGACTCATGTTCTTACGTAGCTGCATTGTGTTATACTGTCTGGATGTTCCATGATCATATTATAAAGTAGTTGTGTTCTGTGCTATAAATCAAGTATTGCTAGGAGTTACTTCTTTTTGTTTTCCAGTGTATTTCTTATCAATTAAAAATTTGGTGTGGCGCAAGCATTTTCCCCCTGAAATTGTGGCCAAGAGGAAAAAGAGCCACTGTAGTAAGAGCACATATTCTGCTGCCAGGTCTGGCCCGTTCCTTTGCTCTGGTCAGACACAGAATTAAGGTCAGTTACTGTACCAGAAATGAGCCTTGTAATCGTATACCTGTATCTATGGGGTTTCACTGTAAGTACATTCCCTTCTATTCTAATTGACCAAGCTAGTTCATTAAATTGCAAAATGGTCATTGTATCATGCAAATTACAAGTCGGGCTCTCCAAAATGCATCTAACCCCCCCATCCCTCTTATAGAAATGCAATCTTCAAAGCTTTATTCACCTCTCAAAGTGGCCCTTCCTGTCAAGAAAGGCTTTGATCAACTTAATTGGTGGTTCTGTTTCCCTGTAGTAGAGGCTGTAGAAGGCCTTCTGTGAATTCCACTGGCCACACCTTCCTGGTTAAGATGTTCATTTGTGCTTTACAGACAGGCTATGTGCGTGTTACTTTTAGTTTCTTATAGAAACTAACCTACTAGAATTAAACGTAAAGATCCCATAATAATGAGAGCAGATTTGAAAGCAGGAACACTACACTTTGGCCCTTATCTGTAGAAGTGTGTGTGTGTGTGTGTGTGTGTGTGTGTGTGTGTGTGTGTGTTACTGGAAACCCAGCCAGATCGGTGGCGTATAAATAATAAGATGATGATGATGATGATGATGATGATTAACTTGAGCCCTGGCCAAACAGGAAGAAGGCAGGAAAGTGTAACCCCTGAACTTGTGTTCAGTGTTCCAGAGGCTTGAGATGTTTGCTCAAAGTCCAAACAGTTTTGGCTCAAAGGGAATAAGTGACCAAGTGGTCACTAGTTAACAGGGTGCAAAATACCTGGTGGTTTGTGCTAAGCCTTCTGTTAAGCACCCAGTCATGGTCACTCTACTTGGTTGGCAACCTTTGTTGATTTGCTTTCCCTCTCACATTAACACTCTAAAGATGATCCTCTGGTGCTTGTCAGGGAAGGTCGGCTGGCAATCCTTGCTTTCTGATGCTGGCTTGTGTGAGACACTTTTTAAGGAAGCGGAAGCCTTCCAGGCAAGCTTGAATTTCCCCACACTCAGCTTACATGCTGACTCCTGGCTGGGCTTCCATTTTTAACTTACATAACTCCTACTTTATAACAGCTGCACTAGTTGCCGGTTCATTTCCTGGCCCACCAAGTTCAAGGTGTTCACATTAGTGTTTGAAGTTTTAAGCGTTTTAGTTTAGGCACAGATTTGTGAAATACTTCCTCCTTCCCAGTGGCAGCCCTAAGGTGTGGAATTCCCTTCCCACAGAGGGGCATATGGCATCTTCATTGTATAGTTTTTAGCATATGCTGAAGATGTGTCTGTTTACCTGGGCCTTTGACACCTGAAATAGACAGACAGACAGACATGAGGACCCACCCTATTTTTCCAGTGGTGAATTCTTAAATTTAAAACTTACTGTAATACTGCATTTTTAAAATTGTGACATGTAAGAAATCTATTAAAATAACAACAGTGACACAAGTGCTCTAGAACCTAGCTAAACAAAGCACCAAACAACAACCAGTGGTGAGTTGTTAGTTCTTCCTTCCAGCAATGAAATCTTGCATCTCCTTTGATGTTGTCTGCCAGGTGACAATGAAGAGGTTGTTCTGTCTAGAGGCTATGATACCTGCTACCTCCCTTTTAGTATACAATGCAGTATTTGAGTACATTTGTAAATCAGGAATGTATTTATCCACTTCCATTGCTTCAGAGTTAAGGAGATTTGTTACCTTGTGGGGGACCTCATTTAGGCCCTGAGAGATTGTTTATGCATTCTCTCCAGTAATTAGTTTTATTGTTTGGAATTTAGAGACAGTACATCCATCTTTCTTCCATTGCATCTACTAATTAGCCGTTTTATCACAGTTTTGGTTTTGTACCAAAGTCTCCCTCTCTTGTGATTGATTAAATACTCCCACTAGGCTTTTAAAGTACACTTTAAGATTTGCAGGGCTTGCACTTGGAGATTACAGTTGCAATCCACCAAGTACTGTCATTGCAGAGCTTTCTTTAATTTTGCAGAGGCTTTTACAGGAGGTGCGCTTTAGGAGGTCACATTAAAAGGAAAGGAGGGTGTGGTGGCACTGGCAGTAGATGTGCGATGTTAGAAAGCCTAGTGCTTTCTGGGCCTGATCCTATGAGCTCTCCACTAAATGGCAAGCAAGGATCGTGATTTCAAAATTTCAGTCAAACCATCCAGCAGGAAAGCCAACAACTTGAATTCCTCTTCTATATGAAGCAGCTGTGCTTTGAAGCACCCAAGTAGCAGCAATCTCATTCAGTGTAGTTTTTAGTTTATTCCTAACCTACTAATTCATTCAGCAGAAACAAATCATAGTTGTTTTTCTAATGTGCACAGAATAGGCTAATCGGATCGAAGCAAAGGGTGCAATTTTGACTAACCTTTCACTGGTAATTCATAGTGGTTCTCTTTCACTCCTGATGTTGCTAACTTTCTGCATGGCGCAGAGCTGGGCACATCCGAACCAATTTCAGTGGGTTTAAGCATGTCTAACATAGCTTAGGATCAGAAATATTCCCATTTTTCTTTTCTGTTTGGTCATTTCCTTTCTGTCTCTCTTCCCCTTTACATTCTTTATACTTCTTCTGCAATTTATTTGTCTTCTTGGTCTCCTCTGCTTCTCCTCTGTCTCTCCTCTTCCTGTGCCACCCGCTACTCTGCTGGAAATGAAAAGAGTGCCAGTGAGTTCACTCTTCCAGAACAGCTAACACTTCTTTTCCTGGGGAAGGAGAGCTTCGTTGCTTTGATCGGTGGATTCACTCATCTGTTTTGTCTGCCTGCCTGCCTTGTGCACTGCAGTTCTGGGGCAAATGGGGGAGTAGTGTTGCAACATTTTCTCTCTGTCGTTTTTTGCGGTCCTGACTTTTCAAATACAGTGATTCACAGCCTTTTCTGGAATGTTCTAAGGTTTAAAGGCATACTTTCCCTGCTTTTATTGCCCTTTTTGAGATGGCAGATTGAGAGCACTATAAAGCAAAGAGCACATTTTTGCTGCTCCCTCACACGTGTCACAAGGCCAAACACAATGACTTGGTCAAGGGATGGCAAGCGCATGGAGCAACCTCCCCCAACCTGGTGTCCTGCAGACGTTTTGGACTGACATTTCCCATCATTCCTGCCCATTGGCCATACTGACTGGGGCTGCTGGGATTTGTAGTTCAAAACATCTGAAGAGGGCAAGGCTGGGAAAGGCTGGTCTCAAGCTCCCTCCTCTGACCAGTTAGCCCTGCTAGTGCGGCAGGAAGGAATGTTGCCTGGTTCATAAGGCTTCTGATTAGATCCCCAGGGCACCTGGCGCACTGCAACACACATGCAGCAGATATGCCAACCAGCTTTAAATTCATCCAGGTTTTAAAAATTGTCTTGGGCATAGGAAACAGACACACTTCAATTTA
Source organism: Podarcis tiliguerta (assembly GCF_965153285.1). NCBI lineage: Eukaryota > Metazoa > Chordata > Lepidosauria > Squamata > Lacertidae > Podarcis > Podarcis tiliguerta. Next base: position 38,135,562 of record NC_139544.1, on the reverse strand, counting down.
TGAATTGTTTATCATAAGTTCCCTTCCTAGACTTAAGGTTCTAGATAGCCACCCTTTGCAAGCTGGGAAACAGATTTCTTTGAAACCATGGGGACTTAGTTCCAAGATGTGTAGAATTGGGGTGTAATGTTCAGAGTTTTTAATGAAAGTAACTCATTACTTAACAATACACATTGTAGAGATGGAACATTAGCAGCGAAACAAATAAAGTTCTCTGTGACATAGTTAAGCTCTACCTTACAAATAAAGCTTTGAAAGTCAAAGCTTGGAAATTCTTTTAATGTATTTTTGGAAGTCACTGCAACAGCTGTCAGAAAGTTTAAAAAGCCAGCTGTTTCCTCTTTCAGCTATACTGAAAGGGTGAACCCGACATACCATATAAAATACAGTGGTGATTATTTACAATAGTCATGTCTTTGGTGTGCTTTGCAATATGATTAATCATTCTAAACTAATTTGATTTTAAATATGGAAGTGATTTGTAGGTTTTCTTCACTATCTCTTCAGCCTATGATGTTTATCCTGGCATTGTACAAGGGGCATATTTCTAACCAACCTCTGCTTTGTGCATGCATCAGTTTGTTAAGGCAACAGTTGCAGTTGTGCCTTCAACTTCAATATACTTTGGGGACATACAAAATAGAATGGTCAAAACTTTTGTTCTTCAGTTGTAGACAACCTTTGTAGTTTCATTAGAGCTCCTCCTGGCAATATGATTGTGTTAGCACCCATTTCTCTCAAATGCTCAGACTAGCTTGTCTTGGTGACTGGAAACGGGGTTCTTCTGAAATTTCAGGGCTTTGTTGATGTTTTTTCTAAAATATTTCAAAATTGGAGGATGGAGGGCATCTAATTAACGCCCCTTAAAAAGGTCAGGTCTGCTGCAAGGCCTCAGATATGCAAGACTGCACTGGATTCTGTTCTGTCATCCATGTGTGTTTAATGTTCAGCCAGAGCATTAGCAAGAGAGTGCAAGCTGAGGTCGTGAATATGCTGAGGGTGACCAGAGCCAAAGCATTCGCTAGTTATATCCATCACCAATTTCTCTGAAGCCTTCAGCAACCAGTCTCTATATACTTGAGAGTATAAAGGAAGGGGTAGTCTACAACAGCCATTCTCAAAGTATAAGGCAGAATTGGTTACAAAATTAACTGACAACCGTTAAGGTTTGTATAACTCATCCTGTCTGCTCTCTTTGTCTGTGTTTTGGATAGTAAGGTGAGAACCATCCACCTCCACCTATAGTCAATGTAGACAGCATGGAGTTTCACCACTTATGCTGATTACTCTGACCCACTGAAAGAAATTGTTGCTTTGCTTTCCTATTATGTCTGCTCCCTCCCATCGTCTGCTCCTTCTGCCTCTGTGATTCTGATCTTTCTAACTGTCAGGTAAACTACCTGATTCAGTTCTCCTTCATTTAAGCATTTGGAGCTTATTTCAATGGTCCATCTACCCAAAATGCTCCAGCACTATCTTAAGACCATATGTGGCTACACAGAACCTCTCAAGTCTTGAGACTGATATAAGTGGCACTGCTCCCTGACCTGTCATTAGCAACTATCCAATTGGCACTTGCAAAGAGCATAGCCTTTTCACTGGTGGCACCTAGGAAGAGCTGCAAACCTACTTTTCAGTGGGTGGTGAAAACATTTTATTATTATTATTCAGAAAGGCTTTTATGACTGTTTTTATTTTAAATAGTCCATTTAAAAAACTTCAAGTAGTCTAATGACGGCATCTTATCTTCCCCCATGTGGTCACAGAGAATTAAATCAATATTAGACGCCTGCTTTCATTCTGAACTAATCTTTGATGTATTAGATCAGTTTAATTTAAGGCAAGAATCCCAAAACATGAAGCCCAGGCATCTGCTGCAGAAGGTATGTACATTTCTATCTCTCTAGCCCCTGGATTTGCTGAGGAGGCCCCTGGATTAGGTTAGGAAGCAGAATGTGGAACTTTCCCCCATATTATAACCAAAGGGGAGAGAGGTAGCCAAGTCCTCCTCAGTTAAATAATTTTGTTCCTTGCGACATTGCACCCCCTGGGACCAGAGGCGTATTTGACAACCGGTGTTTTTGTTATGTGATAGCTACACTAGACCAAACACAGTGTAAGAAAAGAAATAGTGCAGAATGCTGGATGTGATTGATGAAACAAATGCTTAGGATACTGGTGTGTTTGCTCATTAATTTATTTGTTTAACTTAAGAGTTTTTACAATATCAAAGTATCTTTAAGTTACAAGTTAAAAATGCAAAGTTGCCATAAAATAGCTAGAAGCAGTAAATCAACACACAGTACTAAAATGGTTCATCCTCCAACAATCAATATTTAAAAATATCAGGGTATTATATACTGGAAACAACTCTATAACAAGTCTGGATATGTATTCTCATAGGAGATTGTAAAATTTCAGCATGCTTTCAGTTCACTACAATTAGTGATTTATGGAGGCACACGGCGCAGGAATTTGTGCTGGGAATCACAACTGGTCTGTTGCTCAAATCCCTTCCCGCTCCCTCCTTTCAAGAAGGATGAAAGAAAAACAGATGGAACTATTTTTGTAATCATTTGTAGTGTACTTTTGCTTTCAGATAAAACAAGGGATGTATGTGATCACAGAGCTGTCATATATGTTAATTGTTCCATTACCTATTGCATGTTCTTCCTTACTGCCTTATTTACTAACACACAGCTGCTTGGGAGAAAATCTCATTGCTCAAAGTAGGACTTTCCGCTGACTGCGAAGCTCTGAAGATGTCTTTGAAAATTACATTTAAATACATAGACTTTTTTCCTGCCTAAGAAAAGGTGCTCAGAGTGGCTTACAACAGAATACTAAAAGCATAAAAACAGTCATTAATAGTCATCAGAAAATCATATAGGGGCAGCAGGTGAGTAGACTACAAAAGTTAAAACAACAAAAATCAAGGAAGGGAATCAAATTTTGTGTATACAGTGGTACTTTGGGTTACATACGCTTCAGGTTACAGACTCCGCTAAACCAGAAATAGTACCTCGGGTTAAGAACTTTGCTTCAGGATGAGAACAGAAATTGTGCTCCGGTGGCGCGGCGGCAGCAGGAGGCCCCATTAGCTAAAGTGGTACTTCAGGTTAAGAACAGTTTCAGGTTAAGAACAGACCTCCGGAACGAATTTAGTACTTAACCCGAGGTACCACTGTAGAGTACCGTATTTTTCGCTCTATAGGACGCACCAGATGATAGGACGCACCTAGTTTGGGGGGGAAGAAAACAAGAAAAAAATATATATATTGAATCCCAGAAGCCAGAACAGCAAGAGGGATCTGGCTTCTGGGATAACCGCGCCAAGCCTCTTCAGGGCAGCGGGATGAAGGCTCCCCCTGCCCGAAGAGGCTGCATGCAGCTAAGGCAGAAGCCAGGGCACACGCGTCGCTGAAGGGGTGCTGTGCAGTTCTCCCTCTCTGCACAGCGCCTCTCCTGCGAAGGAGAGGCGCTGCGCAGAGAGGGAGAACTGTGCCCTTCTGTTCCTCCTCCGGCTTCCAGGCAGGCGCATGGCTGAAGCCTTTGGAGTGCAGCAGGACTTCGCGCTGCACTCCAAAGGCTTCAGGTTCCTTTGGCTGAAGCCAGGAGATTCTTGCTCTCCCGGCTTCAGCTAAATGAACCCGAAGCCTTTGGAGTGCAGCGCGAATTCCCGCTGCATCCAAAGGCTCCAGGCGGCTATCCCTGAAGCCTGGAGAGCGAGAGGGGTCGGTGCGCACCAGGCTTCAGCAAAAGCAACGCAAAGCCTCCGGAGCGCTCCCTCTCCCTCGCGTTGCCATCGCTGAAGCCAAGGAGCCTGCATTCGCTCCATAGGACGCATGCACATTTCCCCTTAATTTTTGGAGGGGGGGGGGAGTGCATCGTATAGAGAGAAAAATACGGTATTTGGATGTTTCACCTGTTATTGTAGTTGATGGTTTCATTATTCTTGGTTAAGAATGCAGGAGAAAGTAGTGCTATCCAATAAGCCTGGGCAACATATCGATACATTGCCCAGGACCAGTATGAGGGGCAGACCGAGATGGCGGCTTCACGCGGCGCTATATTGCGGGTGAAACTGTCACCGCTTGACTCCCTCCAGTGGGCTCTGGTAGCCAAGGGATTCAGGCGTGGCAGCAGTTCCACCAGCAATATACCGCTGAGTGAAGACGCCATCCCATTCTGCCCTCAGACTGGCACAAAGGGAGAAACAACCTGCATTGGCGAGGCACCAATACAGCTTGTTCCTCCCTTGTCTTTTTTAAACTGCTTGGCTGAGGAGCACGCAGCTGCCCTTGCCTCAGCCAAGCAGTTTTATGGAGCCTCTAACCTGCCACTGGTTCACATCAGCCAGAGAAGCATCAGCGCTCCCTCAGCTGGGGGGCAAGAGGCTTCACACACCCCCTTCGGCTGAACAGCCCTGATGCTTCTCCTACTCGTGTGCAAGCCCCAGCAATTTCACCCCAACGACTTGCAGCGCTGTGGTAGGAAGCAGGGTTTGAACATCATGATTTATCGCCAGATCAACGATGTTTGCCCAGCGATACATTGCAATACTGAAAACCTGATATCGCCCAGCCCTTCCTTGTCCAGCATCACAAATTATTTCTGTTTTGTGGCATCATATTTTTTGAGTCAAAAGCATATTCTAGTGAAGCCTTCTCCAAGCTGGTGCCCTCTAGGTTAGGTGTTCTGGACTACAAATCCCATTAGCCCCCCCCCCCCGAGCCTGGCCTGCTGTCACTCAACTTCTTGTCCACTAGAAGATCCAAACCCTGGAAGGGCTAATGTACTGACCCCATCCCCCAGAACAGGCTGGGAAACGCCGGTCCCTTCTCCCTCCTGGGGAAAAGCCCGCAAGAGCCGCGCGAAGCTTGTGTGCGGCTCTTGGGGGCTTTTCTGCCTGCCTCCCCCCTGCATTCGCTCCATAGGACGCACAGACGGAAAAGTGTGTCCTATGGAGCGAAAAATACGGTACTCCTCAAGGCATTAAGTAAAGCTACATTCAGTTCAACATGTTGTGATGTGGGAAAGTCCTTGATTTCTCAGTAGGTGTGAGGGGAACCCTACCATTCTTAGATCTGTCATTAGCAAGAAAGTGGAAGGGGAGGAATATCCTCTTCAGTGGGTTAACAGAATGGAACATTCTGCTCTGAGTTTCACCTACTAACAAGGTCAGAGTTGATAGGTTGAGCCATTCCAGACTTTCCTGCCATTTGGAGCCAAACATGATAGTTAAGACTCCCACCCATGTTGATAGTTTCCATTATCATTGGAAATTTAATTAACTGGAGTTAATACAAACTTGGTAAAGACAGGTAAATAATGCAAGAAAGAAAGAATTTGTCTGAAGAAACAATGTCTGTGCTTAATCATAGAATGAAATGCATCTTTATAACAAACTTGGCTTATGATGCAGTCAGACTGATTATAAAAAGGCTCCTATAGAGTTCATCCTTTTTATTGCACCACCCATACCGAACACATAATTCTTAGGAAAGTACAGTGTGATTAATAGGAAAGTTGATAAATACTCCAAGCTGATAAAAAGGATGTCACTAGTCCTGATATTTTTGCTTTTCTTTTTAAAAAAATTAAAATGGTGTATATATTAATTTGTAGTTTGGGCTGCATCCAGACTTAGTCATTCTTAAAGTAGACACATTGCAAATCAGTTTGAATGTCTTTTATCATCTACCATGTTAATATACAACAATAAAAAAATGGGTTTTGTTTTGTACAATGGCTGCTTATTGGGCAAAAAACAGGGAAAGTATCAAAATAAAAAGTATAAAATGGTAAACTACCCACATTATTATTTTGACGGAAGCTTCCCAGAAAAAATAATTTGAGTATCTCTAAGGCAACATCTCTGCTAATGCTTATTAACATTAGCCAATTATCTTTTTCATTGCTAGGAATATGTTTTTCCCCCAAACCCACTTATTTGTAAAATCATGTTCTTTTTACATGTGGAAATTAACAGATTCATTATATCTAAGGTAAAAATGTGCAAATTGTTTACTGCTTCTTATTATAAGATTTTTCCTATGTTTGTTTATTTTCCCATCAAAAAGCAGGTTACAAAACATTTAAGTTTAGCCTGGCCAACAAAATGACTGCTTATCTTTTTTCTTAACAGGATGTCACACGTGCTCCATTTTGAAGATAAAACCAGAAAGGTGAAAGATGCAAGTGTGCAGGATGAAGATACTTTTGAAATTTATGATCCTCGGAACCCAGTTAATAAGAGACGAAGGGAAGAAAGCAAAAAGATTCTGAGAGAGAAAAAGGCAAGGAGATGAAATGAATGTAAAGTTTTCCAGAGCCAGCTTGGAAAATGACTGCACAAATGTTCTGGCTCTGTAGTAGCTGGTGTCCCAAAATATATCACTTACAAGGTGTGAAAAGGAATCTGGTGTCTAATTTGGAAACAGTGCTATCTGCTTTGTTTTGTGAATTCTGATGTAAAAAAAAAAAGCTTCCTGAAATCATTCTGAGCAATTATTGTGAATAAATAATTCCTTTTCCATTCTCAGTTTCTGTTTATGTAGTTGCATTCTTAAAGTAGAGGGTTCTGCATTTGCAATCTCTCTAGAATACCGAGAAGTATCTTTTCGGAATATGGAACGAAAGGTTTTGCCAGTACTAAATGGGGATAATGTTGTTATCGCTCCCTCTAATAGCAAACTCAGGTGGTGAGTGCCAACAGAATCAGAGCCAAAACAGGGCCACTGAGAAAAGGGAGGGGGGGCAATGGCATGCTGAGGGGAACTCTGAAGTTTGAAGAAATACAACAAATATTTAAATAAAAATGTGAAAACCATAATCTACCCTCAGCCCCAGAAAAGGCCCAATGAGAATTGGCCATGCTCTATAGCTGCAGATGGTTGAGACTCAGTTGCAAAAGACAAAGAGAGGGAGTGACTGACTTGACTTGACTTGAGCTTCTATTGGCTTCTGGTATCCGAACTAGAGGCATGGCTGGCTGGAACCGGGAACGGAAGCATTCCTGTTTGGAATACAAGGCAACATTTTATCAAACACTTTTAATATTCATAATGCTTCAAATCTTTGAGAAAAATATTTTCACCACATGAAAAATACATAACAGAATTAGCAGCATTCTCTCTCTCTCTCTCTCTCTCTCTCTCTCTCTCTCTCTCTCACACACACACACACACACACACACACACACAATCACACACACACAAAACAATAAATGTAGCAATTATTATTTAAATAGTTTCCAATAATACTTATGGTCAAATATTCTCTTGACTCTTATTACACATGACAAAGCTGCTATACTTTTCAATACATTAAATGATCAAGTTGTCTGCCTTCCCTCACACAATATTAGTGAATTTTACTATAGATACAACCTTTCCATATTGTTACCGTCCAGTTTTCAATTGTAAGTCTAAGCATATTTTCTCTGGTAATACCATATTGCTACATAAGCATCTGGTTGTTAGCAAATCCGTTACCAATTTCATGTCCACTAAGAAAACTAGATCCTTGACATATCTAAATAGTATAATTAATGAGCTTATCGGAAAACCATACCATGTTATAAGTTTGATCTCATTTATTATAGTCCACCAAAATGTCATTATTTTGGAGCAGGACCAAAAATTATGAAGCATTCCATGTTCCACATTTCCGAACATATATTAGCTGCACCACAATATGTAACGAATGGACGCAGGTGTTAAATAACAGCAAAATATTAAATTATAAAACCTTCCTTTCAGATGTGTGCACATAGTCCATTGTGGAATATGTGGCCAAATTCATTTTCATCTTGCAGAATGTTTATCCCCTCTTTATCCTAGTTTTTCTCATCATAGCCAAGCTCATAATAATATGATCAATTTTTTCTCAAAAGTTTTTGTGTTGTTTTACAGCTAGGTTTCCACATTCTGCTTTCAAGAATGCTTGTTACAATCTTGATTTATGTTTGTTCTTGAACACTTCTCAGGTCAGCCATCCTGTGTTCTTAATCACACTGACAAGAGTGCCCTATACGTTTGCCTGTTAATGTTCTTCTGAAATAATTTGTCAGTTCTGGCAGGACTGTACTTGGCAAACCTTTAACCAACCTGCTGCCCTGCAGATGTTTTGGTCCACAACTCCCATCACTCAGCCAGCATTAACCATTCATCTAGCAGAGAGCCACCCCACAAGGCCCTCTCCTTCAAACAGCACAGAGGGATAGTATCACTTTCTCCTGCCTAGGGATAAACGTTCCCAACATCATCAGGCACTACCCCCTACTCCTGTTTCAGATATGTTTACATGCCTAGAAACCAACAGTACCTTGCACTAAGCAAAATATTTCTATGCGTAATACTCCAGTAAGCATGCAGTGGATATACAGCGATGTGCAACACGACCATAACTAGTATGTTACAAGAGTCTTTGTGCTTTCTTTCCCCCTCTTCATTTTTAATGGGGCTTTTACAGGAAAGCAATCTGGTGGATTGGGCCCAACATAACTCACATATGCATGAAGTCCAAAGGTCTTTATTAAGATGCATCAACCAAGGTCATTTTAAAAGCTGAAGTGCAACTTCACTGGTGTTGTTTTTAGAATGAGTTCAACAAGGTATAGTATCTTTTATCAAGCCACGATAACTACGTTTCTTGATAGGGTCTGACGTGTGATGTACATAAAACTGTCTCATCATGTTAATAGGGTTCCAAGTGGTGTGGTTCAGTTTAGTGCCGAATATTGTTTAAATGTGCTATGTAATCTCTCTAAGATAACAAGAAAGAGAAATGGAGGTGTGAAGAGAGTCCTTGTAAGAGGTTGTCACTGTCCCCGTTTCATGTGTGGGGGTACAAAGGAGTTAACAGAAGATGCATTTTTCAATTATTATTTCACAATTAGTTAAAACTAATGAGTTCTGATTTAGTGTTTAGAACTAACAGTTAAAAACAACTTGCCCTCCACAAGCACCCTTCTTGTGTACTTTCCTCTTTGTAGATAGAAAATAAAATTTCCTGAAGACCACGATATCCATTGCTGTATTTATGAGCTATGGCCAGAAACAATTTCTTACAAGTAACAGTGAATGATGTGGCAGTCCGATGACATAGGATGCTACTATACACCATCAAGATTATTGGTCCATCTAGGTCAATACAGTGGTACCTCGGGTTACATACGCTTCAGGTTACAGACTCCACTAACCCAGAAATAGTGCTTCAGGTTAAGAACTTTGCTTCAGGATGAGAACAGAAATCATGCTCTGGCAGCGCGGCGGCAGCAAGAGGCCCCATTAGCTAAAGTGGTGCTTCAGGTTAAGAACAGTTTCAGGTTAAGTACGGACCTCCAGAACGAATTAAGTACTTAACCCGAGGTACCACTGTACTGTCTTTCTGCACTAACTGGATGCGTCTCTCCAGAGTTTCAGAGGGGTTTTTCCCAGCCCTACCCAGAGGCATCAGGGATTGAAACTGGTAGCTTCTGCAACAAAGCAGATGTGCAGCCACTAAGGTACAGTCCTTCCCTGACACTGTCATCATCATTACATTGCCATTCACCAGCAAATATAAAATTCACTATTATAAACAGGTGTTGTTGTTTTTTTAAAAAAAATACAGGAATAGGGTGGGGTCTTGCAGGTATTCCAGGTACACATGCAGGGCAGTTGAGTTCTGCTTACTACCAGGCAGGTGTGCTGACTTGATAAAATACGGGGATCTTTGCTCACAAGATGCAGCACACGCACCATTTGAATAGCAATGCCCACCGACTTTGGGAGGGCTTGACCCCCTCAAATATTTTATTGAGGGGGCCAAAGGGACCTCAGGCCCTAGGAGTTGGCTCCTATGTTACCAGGGAAACAGTTACTCCCCCCCCCCCTCCTAAAAGTGTGTGTGTTTAAACTAAGACTGTTGGAAGCTTTTAAGGGCTCCACTGGGCCAAAAACCTCTCTTTCTTTCTTTCTTTCTTTCTTTCTTTCTTTCTTTCCTTTGTTTATTTATTTTCCTTCCTTCCTTCCCAGTTTAAAAACCGGGCTCAGGGCAGCTAACAGCAAATATAAAACATTGATTAAAATGCAACTTAAAAACAGCATAAAACAGCATAAAATGCAGCATCAATATCAATAAAATTCAAAAATCCAGGGGTCATTTTTTTTTGGGGGGGGGGACCCAGTCAGTAGACATCAAATGATCACCAGGGCTAACTGGCCAACTTGGTCCTACTAGGGCCAGCAAGTAGACCAGGGAAGAATGTAAATGTGGGGTCCCGGAAAGGGTTTCTTCATAGAAGAGGAAAGGGGGAAAGGGAATAGAGGATCAGGCTAATTCAAATTGAGGCCAGGCGGAATAGCTCTGTCTTACAGGCCCTGCAGAAGGAGATCAAGTCCTGCAGGGCCCTTGTCTCGTGGGACAGAGCATTACACCAGGTCGGAGCCATCACTGAAAAAGCCCTGGCCCTGGTGGAGGATAGTCTGGCTTCCTTAGGGCCTGGGACCTTTAAGCTCTTATTATTCATGGACCTTGGGGTCCTCTGCGGGACATACCGCTTTGTCAACTGTCATACCAGGACTTGTAACTACTGCAGACAACTTCACATCTTGCAAGGAGTAGAAGATGGAACAGAAGAAATGCCTTCTATCATTTCAGCAGCAGACCCACTTATAAAAAACATGGACAGCCCTAGTTGACCTCGACCAGCCTTTACTAAATCCTGTCCCATATCTCCCTAAACAAGGTCATGTGCACTGAGAAGAGAGTCACCCTGAAAGAAAGGAAGGAGTTCATAAATGGACCGTGCTGGTCTATAAAGAAGTCTAGTAAACATCACATTTATCAGAACCAAGATCTCCATGGGCAGCACACAGCCCAAAATGGAAACAACTGCTGCCTGAACAGCAGATAAAAAAGCCTGTAGCATAATTTTGTATATTCTCACTTATTGGAAGGGTAATTTCTATATTCAGGAGAACCTGGCATAGATTCATGGGATCTATGTCTGAATATAAGGAACCTGTGAAAAGTGCCTGAATATAATTGTTTGAATTCTGAGAAGCATCTGTGGTAGAGGGTTCGCCAAAAGGTGATTTTCTCCCCTCCCCCCCCCTTGCAGGAAAAGCTGCTCCAAATGGTTAGGAGACTCTCCTAAATGATGTGGGCACAGGTATCCATCTCAGCGTCCCAATGTCACAGTCTGCCCCCATTCAGGAGGGTCCCCTGAGGGTTTTTCAGAGGCTCTCAGGGAAAGGAGAAGGTGGGTAAGTCAACTCCACCAGCACTTCTCAGGATCCAAGTCTATATAACTAATTGCCTTTTAAAACTTTTTTTAAACCACCCTGCATTTCTATTATACTACAGGTATGGCTGGGTGTCTTGGGTTTTTGTTGTTCTTAAAAGTCAAGATTATATCTTAATCCCCTTCAATTTGACTTTCTCCCTCTTAAATCCATTCCCCCCCTCCCCCAGGGAAAAAGGAAAGATAAAGGAAGTAATTACATTAGCTGTACCTCTGAACTGTGTGGCTCAGCCTTCACAGTTAATTAAACTGGAACAAACTTTCAAGTTTTACTCTTCAAGGAAGTTGCCTTTGCAATGCTTTTGCAAAGTCTCTTGCTCCTAACTTCGTTGACTGGCTTGGGCATATCGGAATTAAAGCACTAATTTTTTCTTCTGTGACATCCTCCCCACCCAATGGGAAACTGCAAGCTGTGAACCAAAGAAATCTGTCTAGTGATGGATGTGTTTTTGTATAGTGACGATACAAAGCTCCCAGGATGATGGGAAGTGCAGTCCAAAACATCTGGCGGGCACCAGCCTGGGAAGGGCTGCACTAAACAAGCAGCATACAGAACAGGCGTTCTTCTTCTTGCTTGCCTACTGGTCAGGGTCACTATCCAGTGAAAAGTTCTGCTGCTGTGCTCTTACACAGACCTCACTGCTTTCAATGGGGCTTCCCTGCTGGGCCATTTTATTTGCCCATTCAGTTAGCTTTATCGTGGGTTTTGTTTTTGTTGATTTATTTTGATTAAGCTAACTGGAACCATGCCAATTATTGTATATTCATTTCAGAGTGTGTGAAAACTTGCACTCCGCCTTCTGATAAAGAAGGTTTACTTTGCCCACAGATTATTATTTTTTAATCAGTTAACATGAATCATTTAAAATAAATATAAGCTAAAAATACAATTACACAATATTGGAAAACAGCAAGTTAACTTAACTTTAGTTAAGGATAGAATATGGAATCAAGCCCTTATGGATAAACTAACAAAGCATCTTAGAGTGCTTAGGAACACAAAGATCCAAGACAATTTTGAAACTGTATTGTACACAGAATCATAGTTTGAAGGGACCCCAAGGGTCATCTAGTCCAACCCCTGCAATGCAGGAATCTCAGCCAAAGCATCCATGACAGATGGCCATCCAACCCCTGCTTAAAAACCTCCAGGAAAGGACAGTGTTGTCCCCTCACCACCAATTCCCCATGGTTCTCTTGGGACAATCTGTTAAGACAGAGAGTAGAAGATCCTTAACTGCTATAATAAACTAAACTATTGTACTAATGTCTGCAGCATTCACATTGTATATGCATGGAATGTTTCTTGGGGGTGCAGAGTACATGAGGGTTATTTGTTATATGTATTTTTTGAGACTGAAAAAATAAATAAATTTTTATTCTTTAATTTTATCACCCCACCGCACCACCTGCCGTTTTTGATAGTTAAAGCTGCCCCCGTGCTATATGTATGCCTGCATCAAGACTGAAATTCTTTCCCTTTGATGCTGAACAATTGTTCATCTTTATTGCAGAAGGATTGTAAATCATTCCTTTTTTTTCATATGGCTTCGGGGTTCTTTAGATGGTTTACTATGTTGACTGACTGACTCATACTTTTTGTTTTTATTATTTTGCCTTGTGTTGCCTGATTAAATTTATACATTTTTTTATTTAATTCTCTCTCCTGGTACTGAACACTGCTTTGAACTAGTATTGAAAATAATAATATGTAAATGCTTGAAATAAATAAATAATATTTGGAAATGGTTGCAACCTTGTTCTGGACCATACCTTGAAACTTTAAAGCAAGGAAAGTTCACAGATCATGTCTATCCACAAGATGAATGTCACTGTCGTCTCATTATTCTGGCAAATTTGATAAAGGTAGCTGAAGTGTAGTACGTTAAAGTTTATCGTGGGCATAGTACATTGACTTTTTATTTGAAATGAAGACACTTAATTCTCAATTGTGACCTGGACCAACTTCTTATGTAAGGAAGCAATGCTGAGAGTTAATAAGCCCAGAATAGACATGTCTCATGGAATCAGAGAGTTGGAAGGGACCCACCCCAAGGATCATCTAGTCCAACCACCTGCAATCCAGGTGTTAGAAGAAAAAAATTGCTCCTTTTCCCTTATAGGGTACCCAAGAGCCCATATGTAGGTTCTCTATTGGTAGGAGAAAATAACAGAGGTCTGCCAGAGAATATTGAGAAGCAAAGCAGCTAGTAAGCCTGATCTTTATTTAACTGTTGCAACAGGGTGCTCACACCCCCATGCAGGAGGGAGGAGGAACCCAAAACAAAGGTGTGTAAGCCCTTATATAGACTTTTGAAATTGCCACCCTGTAGCTCAAGACTACCCTCCAATACATCCTACATACATCACAGAAGGGGCGGTCTACAGCAGAATCCTGTCTGGCAGGAAACCTGTTGATGGGTTTACCTGGAGAGCCTGGCCATTCTTTTGTGAAGATAAATACTTACTTCCTGAGTCCAGGTCACAGGCTCACCCTATTCATACAAAGATACGCCCTTAAGACAGGATTTGTGAGCAAAAAGACAAGGGGTAGTGCTTTCCCATTTCCTTCCTCCTTGCAGAGAAACATTTGAGATCAATTTGGGAGAGTCAAAATGGTTTCAGGACTGTTTGCCTGGTACATTTATGAACATTTATTTTATATCTTAGACTTTATAATTCTCATAACACAGGGATATGCAGCTGTCCCTTATGGGGATCAAACCTGCAACCTCGATGCTGTCAGCACCATGTTCTAACCGACTGAGCTATCCAGCTCTGTGTTACCACTGAGCCAAACTCATCTTCATGTGGGATGCTAAGAAGCAGTAGCATGTATCAGCAGATGAGTATGGTAAACACCCCTGAGAGTTGGGCCAAATATTCACCAATGGAATTTTTCAAGATAAAAAGTGAGGGCAGGTTTGTAGAGCCCAAAATGTTTCCCAAATATTTGATTTTCCTTTCTCATGTTTCTCCCCCCTCCCGTTTGTCACAATGGTAGCGTCCCCTCTCTGCTCCAGATGCCTTCTTTCCCCTTGACTGATCCCAGCCATTTAAGGAACACGTAAAGCTGACTTCACTATATAACCAATCAGAGGTGACTACTTCACAATGTCACAAGCCAATTTAGGGAGACGACAGAAGGTTCAGGCTTGCAGCCCGCCTGCCCAGACTACTAACAGGAAGTGAAGCTGTAACTAGATTTTGGTGAGTAGTCTGTGGGAACCATGTTATAAGAACACAAACCTTCCTAGTTTAAGCCACTGTTCTGTTTCCATCTGGATACCTGGGGAAGTTTGCAACTGGGTCATAAAAGCGTACCCATCCCCTGTTGTTCCCTTGGATCAAATAAAGGGGCTCACATACACACGGGTTTACATACAGAACACACTGTGTGCTGTCTGTGGCATTTCTGATTGAAGTCTAGCTGGTAACAGGACTGAGAAACATGTTTGCCTAAGATCCTGGAGAGATGGTGCCTGTGTGGAGAGATGCATGGCAGGGTAAGGTAGTGTTGCCATACGTCTGGAATTTCCTGGACATATTTGGACCTTGTAAACAGCATCCGGGTGAAAATCGGTCAAATGTCCTGGAAAATCCAAATGTATGGCAGCCCATGTCAGAAGTGTAGATTTTGGTGAATTTCATTTAAAAAATGGCTCAGAAACTCAACAACTTTGGGTAAAACTAAAAACCCTACAACTTTTGTGTCTGGATTTTCATTTTTTGAAATAGGGTAAAGTAGTTCCTTATATCCACTGGAAAACTGCGCCCTATGAAGATTACCTTGTTCAGACTAACAAACACACGTACAGAATTTCAGATGGTGGCACTCAGCACCAAAATCTTTACTGTTCCAGAGAAGCACAGCTCAAGGGACCTGGCATCCTGCCCGATTCCTTACTAAGTGTGGAATGAGCTATTCCAAAAAGCAGTCTAACAGAAGCACAGTTAAAGGGATTCTTCTATTACATCTGACAAATAAATATTGTTTATTGGGACTTCGGGTATAATGTACATTTACTGCATCAGTTTTAGGATCACACTAGAAGCCTAAAATGTGGTCTGTAATTATGGCCAGAATAGTTGGGTACAAGATGAAAAAATAAAATAGAGAAGTTTGTGGGCTAAATTCTCGGTACGCTTATAGAAAGAAAGATGTTTTTCCAGACAGCTTGGCAATCCACTGCTGTTCTGGAACGGGAGGGAGGAAGAGCAAGACTTTTAAATTTCTGCTTCCTTTTACCATTCATAATGTATATTGGTGCTACTTACTACTGTCTGAATCACCAGAAATATGTTATAGTCTGGCAGGAGAGTTGCACGCCCCAAGACTTAAGTGATAAAAATGATTGCCCATTGTTTCTCCTCTGCTCAGTGGCCCTGGATTTTGGCAGCACACTAGAATATTTGTGACCTTTGAAACGAGTCTGACAATCCTGTAGTAAAAGTTCTCATTATCTTAATATACTGCAGGTTTTTGAGGGAGAAAATAAAAAGTAGAAGCTCCAGACAATTTGGCACCAAATGAATAAAGAATAATGTGAAAGTCATGGTTTGCTTTACTGAGGGACCTCCGTGATAAGCAATTTGAAAAGGAAATCATCTTTATGGCCAGAATCACTATCTATCTTGCCTCAACTTTCCAGACAGTTGTTTCTTAGGAGACTAGTGTAACAGCCATCACTCTTGCTGTCACGCTGCAGCATTCTCTTGTGTCTTTGAAATATTCTCGGTTCAAAGGTGCCAACAGGCTGCCCTCTGAGGACTGATGGACTCCAATGCCCATCAGCCCTAGCCAGCGTTGCCAACAGCGATAAAGGGAGCTATAGTCTAGTCACCAAGTTGATGAAGGCTAATCTAGACATACATTCCAAATGGCATACATACGTATTCATCAGTAGTGTGCGGTCAGTGGACTAGGAGGACTAGGCTAGTCTCCTAAATGTTCCCTTAGCTCCTCCTTTCCAAGGCTCAGGAAGGTTAGCTTCTGCTCGGCTTAGGGTGGGAGACGTGAAGCTCACACACCAACGTGCCCCCCCCCCAAATCGCCCTTGCAAGCTGGCACCTAGGGCCCTAACTATTCCCCTATGAAAAAATTCACCACACACCACTGGTATTCACTTACACACATGCAATCTGAAGAATGTGATGCTCAAGGTTCATATTTCCCAGGGTAAGGATGGGATCGAGTTCCAGAAAATGGGATGAATGCCTGGCATGGAATTACTTGACTTCTTGTACACAGTCCAAATCCTGGAAGGGTTAATGTACTCACTGGGGCTGATGGAGTCATAGTAGAAAACATCTGGAAGGCACCAGGTTGGGGAAGATGGAGTGTGCCATGAATCCTTGTTATCCTCCCATCTTGAGATTTTTTCTATGCCCCCCTCCTACTTAGCATCAGGGTGCAATTGATATAAAAGTGGTAGTGTGTGGATAAATTGAGTTGGCTTAGAGGTCTTCAGGTGTTCACAATATGCAAGAGTCCAGTACAGTGAGTGGGTTACAAGAAGCTTCAGGTTACAGACTCTGCTAACCCAGAAATAGTACCTCGGGTTAAGAACTTTGCTTCAGGATGAGAACAGAAATTGCACGGTGGTGGCACGGCGGCAGCAGGAGGCCCCGTTAGCTAAAGTGGTACCTCAGTTTAAGAACAGTTTCAGGTTAAGAACGGACCTCCAAAACAAATTAAGTTCTTAACCCGAGGTATCACTGTAGTTTCTGCCCTTTTAAGTTCGTTGTTTTTCCTTCATGCAACATACAATGCACATCCATGCAATTCCAATCCAGTCAGATGACACTGACCAGATCCAGAATAGTTTAGCTTCACCAAAGTGGCATGTACCTTCAGAACATACCAGAAGGCATAAGGGAATGCAGACACCTAGTGGTGCCTTGCAGGTGTTGTTGGACTCCAAGTCCCATCATCCCTTTTGACCATGTTTGCTGGGGCTCATGAGCCAACATGTGGAGAGCAACAAACTGGCTACCCTTGACCTTGTTTCTTCCCCCATGCCTACGTGTGTATATTCCTGCACATACATAAACACACACAGTATTCACCAGTAAAAAATGCATTATTGTACATGACTGAAAGGGATAAACCAGCTATCCAGTGTCAATTTATTGATATACTCCCTTGCTGGGGAAATGTTACAGCATAGAAAAAGTCCCCTTCAAACCAAAGACCATGTTCCCTGACCTGAGCCTATGGTGTGTGTGTTTTTTAATGCTTCTTTAACTTTCTTATCACTGTGCAGAAAGTTAAACTAACCAGGAACATCTGCAGAGTGCTTCATTTTAAATTTACAATACAGAACTATGTAACTGGCATATGTATATCTTAAATGAGGTGCCACTGACTAAACTCTTTTCTGGGAAAGAAAAAAGGAAATGACATGGGATTTTTTTGCAGGGACAGCCATACCTGCCACTCGAACAGTGGGAATGAGAAAAATGTAAGTATGGGATTCCACTACATTTGGCCATAAGTTTGGTTTTTCTCTTCTCCCTGTCACCCTATTAAATATATATATAGTATGTATGCCATGGACTAGATGAATGGTTAGAGGACCCAGCTGGGGAACTCCCAAGGGAAGATGGCTCAGAATCCGGAGATTGGTGGTGGGACCACAGGGAGTGGTCAGAGGGGAAAGTGGGAGAGGAGGAGGTGGAGGTGGAAGCTGAAGAGGTAACAGGGCTTAGGGAGCAGGGAAAGCCTGTGGCAGAGAGAAGCTGAGAATCAGAGGCAGGAACCTCCAGTCTTGGCAACTGCTTCAACCTGAGTTGCTGTGCTCATTTGGCCTGACACTCCTATACAGATGATCCTGTTTTGCTAATGAAGAGTTAACTTCAGGTTGCTCGGTGTGAATGACTGCTGGCTTGCTCCTCTAAATGTACCATTTCACAATCCCAGAAAAGGCTCCTTGACTAACAGGGTACAGTGGTACCTCAGGTTACATACGCTTCAGGTTACATACGCTTCAGGTTACAGACTCCGCTAACGCAGAAATATTACCTCGGGTTAAGAACTTTGCTTCAGGATGAGAACAGAAATTGTGCTCCGGTGGCGCGGCGGCAGCAGGAGACCCCATTAGCTAAAGTGGTGCTTCAGGTTAAGAACAGTTTTAGGTTAAGAACAGACCTCCGGAACGAATTAAGTACTTAACCCGAGGTACCACTGTACTCCTATACACGTCTGCTCATAAGTATGCAAATATCTCATAATAAACAAAAGTTGTTGACTAATATACAATTTTTGCAAGTCCCCCAATATAATGCATTTTAATGTTCACTAATATATGAATTTTTGTGCACACTTTACCTTACTACATGCAGTTGTGTACACATTATTTGGCTGAGGAACTGCATTGCAAAATTCAGAAAACTGTGAGTTTTGGAATTGCTGTGTTTCAATTTGCATGTTGCCTCAGAAAGTGCAAATTTTTGAAGTCTGTCTTTAAATGTGAACCGAATCAAATTTATTCCCTATGCCTAGCTAGGTTTAATATAGACACTTGCTTTAATACCCCACTGTCCATAAGGAGGCATAGGTGGAGAAAAGGGGCAAATGTAAAAGAGCCAGCCCTAATACTCAGCCCACTTTTATTCACAGTTTATTAGTTACGCACAGCAACCAGGGATTGCACATTGGAGGCGCACATCCCCATTCACAACATCTTCTCATTCAAACAGGTCAACAAAGCTCAGATGAGCCTTGCAGTGCATCCAGGTGCCCAGCTGTGTTGAGAGCGTTTGTAGAAAGCTGCTTACACATGTAAGCAAAAGCATCTGATTTCTCTTGCTGGACTGGAGCAAGTACATTTTCTCTGTCTATTCACAAATGCAGGTTTTCGTGGAAATATATCATTTCGTTCTTCACAAAATAGAATGGATCTTGCCAAAACCACTAATCAAAAACTGACTTAATAACATGCAAGGAATTCTAAAATCAAGAGAAAATAGCCTATCAATCAGTAATATACAATGAAGCAAAAACATTGATGAGCGATCCAATGCAGATGTTAGAAAATGTACACTGGAATTTGCCAGGCAGCTAGGAATTACCATCAATCAATACAATCATTTATTTAACAAAATTCATATACTACCTAACTGTAATTAAAACCTCTAAGAGGTTATAAACAATCTAAAATGTAACCTAGTAGGAAAGCTGGGCATGGGTCCCTCTATTTTCATGCTCATGTGCTAAGTGCTTTTGCTTATGGGGTCAAAGCGTTACCACCCATCTACAAGACAGCAGTGCCATCAGGCTTAGGGGTATCCCAAGACTTACAGAAGAACAACAGATCTGTAGGGTAGAATAGGGTTGGGACGCGGGTGGCGCTGTGGTCTAAACCACTGAGCCTTGAGCTTGCCGATCGGAAGGTCGGTGGTTCGAATCCCCGCGACGGGGTGAGCTCCCATTGTTCAGTCCTAGATCCTGCCAACCTAGCAGTTCGAAAGCAAGTCAAGTGCAAGTAGATAAATAGGTACTGCTCCGGTGGGAAGGTAAATGGCGTTTCCGTGCGCTGCTCTAGTTTCACCAGAAGCGGCTTAGTCATGCTGGCCACATGACCCGGAAAAACTGTCTGCGGACAAACGTCAGCTCCCTTGGCCAGTAAAGCAAGATGAGCACCGCAACCCCAGAGTCGTTCGCAACTGGACTTAACTGTCAGGGGTCCTTTACCTTTACCTTTTTTAGGGTTGGTCAATAGCTCAATAATGTCAGGGTCTGCTCAGTGAGTGGCAATGCTTGCTGACTTTGGGGTGGGGTGGGGGCAGAAAACCAGGGTAGAGAGAAGATGGAATGAAATGGCAAGAATCCTGAGCAGAAGCTCTCCAAACATTTTGCTGCAGGCCCCATTTGTATGATTCAATGGGAGCTTTTGCAGAAGAACTTCCCAATGAAATGGGAAGAGCTACAGCTCAATTGTGGAGTACATGCTTTACAAGCAAACAGCCCAGAGTTCAATCCTTGGTATGTCCAGGGTGGATCTGCATCCACAATACAGATCTAGATGGCTCACTGGTCTGACTAAGTAGAAAGCAACTTCCTGTGTTCCTATGATTGTGACCCTCGTCTAAGCCACAGAGTTCTCTTGAGATCTGTACAGAAAACAGATCGGCATTCTTTATTTTCAGCCCCTGTCCAAGCTGACACAAATGAAGTGAACATAAATATACTGTTAAAAGAGGTCAGTGCTGTTTTCCCTAATGAAAACAGGGGCATGTGCCTTGCTGAAATGGTACCAGACCAGTAGCTAGATATGTTCACAGCCATCAAAGATGCACTCACAAACCACCTAATAGGGTTGCTTTTTCAAAGAATTAGTCATTAGATGAAAGTACTTAGTATATATAAAAGGAATGAGCAGCACTATGTCCTTAAAGAATCTGGAAAAACCTCAGTTCAGACAGAAATCGCAATCAACCAAATAGCTAAAACATTACAAATATGAAAAACTTCTTAAAAGCTTCATCCTGCCCTGCCCAGCAGTTTAAGTTTGCAGTTTTCACTTCTGAAAAGTTCGTTTTCTTCCTGCTCAACATGATGATGCTGAATAGGTGCTCTCTAATCTTAAAACACTGAAAGGGGGGAAATGGTTCTTCTCTGTGAACTGATGAACCAAAAGAATAAAGGTGCACCCCTGGGATAGCTTTTGCTCACAATGTCACCGATTTAATACATCTGTCACTCATAGCAATGCTATAATTATAGCATAATTATGAGCAGAGTGACAGATGGCTGAGATGAAAGTTCACTAGTAAACTTTTTCAGTTTGAGGGCAGGTGCTATTATGAGGGGCAAAAGGTCTTTGCAACATGTACCACAGCACAGCTTTTTCATTGCCTTTTACCAATTGTTTGTGATTTTGGTGACAGCAGTGATTGCTCTCCCCAGAACTGCTGGGTATCATCTTCAAACCTTTAAAAACTTTTGTCCTTACTCTGTTTTATCTCCCTCAAATATTACCACACAGCAGAATCTCACCATGAAGCCAATAGTGGTGCCTATGCTGCCTCACTCTAGCTTTCAAAAAAAAAAAAATTTAACGGCACTCCGCGACACAAAAGAAATGATCACTGCTATAGTGAGTGGGTTGAACACTTCACCTTATTCATAGCCACCACCTCCAAATATCGCCTTTAAAAAGGGTTGCTAATAGTCTGTGAACGTAGCACAGTGGTACCTCGGGTTACAGACGCTTCAGGTTACAGACTCCGCTAACCCAGAAACAGTACCTCAGGTTAAGAACTTTGCTTCAGGATGAGAACAGAAATCATGCTCTGGTGGCGCAGCAGCAGCGGGAAGCCCCATTAGCTAAAGTGGTACCTCAGGTTAAGAACGGACCTCCAGAACAAATTAAGTTCTTACCCCAAGGTACCACTGAAATTAAGTGAGGAGCCCTATATTGCACCTACAATCCAAATGAAGAAGGTGCCAGTTCCCAGATGGATCACTGTTAATCCTGGGATAGCTCAGTCAGTGGAGCATTGGACTCTTAATCTCAGGTAATGGGTTCCAGTCACATATTGGGCGAAAGATTCCTGCATTGCTGGGGGTTGGACTAGAAGGGATCAGCAAACGTTTTCAGCAGGGGGCTGGTCCATTGTCCCTCAGACCTTGTGGGGGGCCGGGACTATATTTTGGGGGGAGAAATGAACGAATTCCTATGCCCCACAAATAACCCAGAAGAAGAAGAAAAAGAAGAAGAAGAAGAGGAGGAGGAGGAGGAGTCTGGATTTGATATCCCTCTTTATCACTACCCTAAGGAGTCTCAAAGCGGCTAACATTCTCCTTTCCCTTCCTCCCTCACAACAAACACTCTGTGAGGTGAGTGAGGCTGAGAGACTTCAGAGAAGTGTGACCAGCCCAAGGTCACCCAGCAGCTGCATGTGGAGGAGCGGAGACGCGAACCCGGTTCCCCAGATTATGAATCTACCGCTCTTAAACACTACACCACACCACACCACACCACACCACACTGGCCCAGAGATGCATTTTAAATAAAAGGGCACATTCTACTCATGTAAAAAACATGCTGATTCCCAGACTGTCCACGGCCGAATTTAGAAGGTGATTGGGCCAGATCTGGCCCCCGGGCCTTAGTTTGCCTACCCATGGACTAGATGATCCTCGTGGTCCCTTCCAACTCTACAATTCTACTCCAAATCAACACGATGCACAGATGACTTAATTCGCTAAGCATTTAGATCCCCTCCAGACATTTTTCTTATTGCACATTCATGATTTGTGTTCATTATGCTATCGGGGAAGTCACATGCAATCCCAGTTTCAAAACTGTTTCATCCTGCTAAACATTTGCAGTGGTCACACTGCTTCATTTCCATATCCTATAACTTCCTGCTGAAATCCCATAATTATTTTTTGTCTCTCCGGACAACAGTAATACCCTAGAACTGAGGAAACATTGCAGAACCAAGTAAAGCAGAACAAATCCACCACTAACACACAACTATTGTGTCTAGAATATGTTACCAAAATAAGGGGCCCGTAGTTTGGGCTGACAAAATGAAAGTTACTATCAGTTGAAAGTAAGCTTTCCTATAGTGGCTACTAATAGTGACTGTTGGACTGATAAGTGCAGAGAGCTTTTTGCCAAGTCAATAAAAACATGGCACAGCCTATCAAATTAACATGAAAACAGAAGATTCTCCTTTCATGCACACAGAGATTATGGTAGAGGAGGGCTGGTGGTGTCGGGAAGAGAATGAACATGTTTAATTCTGAAATATTAATCTGGAATAAATTAAATTTGTAATCTAAATCAGAATCAAATAATAATAAAAAATCCATCACCCATAATCGACACACACTATTATCTTAATGTTGGATTCCAACATTATTTTTTAAGTTTGCATCTGAAGTTTGTTTTTCATTATATTCCTCTCTTTCTTCTTGAAAAGAAAAATCAGCTGATACTATTTTCAACTCTTCAAGCAGCATTGGCTTTGATAAGTCAATTTATGTACTGTGTTTCATTGAGAAACCAGACATGTTGTTTGGCAAAGCATAATTATCATACTGAACTACAGAGGGAAGGAGGCCGAGATAAGGCATACATGGTACACCACAGACAGGCATGTCATTTTCTCTGTTTCAATCATAAACCTCTTCTTTGATGTAGCACTGCGAGTTCTCAACACCTCTTATGTTCCTATCTGAGGTGCTTGGCTCACGTGTACATTAGCCTCGATAGGAATTTCAGTCTGCATGAGAAGTGGCTTTTTAAAATGAACAGAAGTCTTTAGAAATACATACGGCTTCTATTGGATTTTCTTAAAGCAATCTTCAATATAAATATAAAACCTCCACTGGCAAGAAAACACACTGACTTTCATCCCCAACCCCCCACATTAATAACATTTACAGATAACATGAGGTTTGTGAAAATTAATATTAATTAATTTATTATTTGTACCCCGCCCATCTAGCTGGGTTTCCCCAGCCACTCTGGGCGGCTTCCAACAAAGATTAAAAATACATTAAAATGTCACACATTAAAAACTTCCCTAAACAGGCTGCCTTCAGATGTCTTCTAAATGTCAGGTAGTTCTTTATCTCTTTGACATCTGATGGGAGGGCGTTCCACAGGGCGGGCGCCACTACCAAGAAGGCCCTCTGCCTGGTTCCCTGTAGCTTTGCTTCTTGCAGTGAGGGAACCGCCAGAAGGCCCTCATCACTGGACCTCAGTGTCCAGGCAGAAAGATGGGGGTGGAGATGCTCCTTCAGGTATACTGGACTGAGGCCGTTTAGGGCTTTAAAGGTCAACACCAACACTTTGAATTGTGCTCGGAAACGTACTGGGAGCCAGTGTAGGTCTTTCAGGACCGGTGTATAGCCATAAGATTTCATTTTTAACTACACCTGTCCTTCTCTTTACATTGCCTGCATTCATACCCCAGCTTTCCTCCAAGGATCAGGGCAGCATAAAGAGCCCCCCCCCCCAATAGTTGTAGGCAGAGTAAATTCTAATGCATTAGTAGTGCAAAAATTCAGTTTTTTCTCAATCCCAAATGATTCATGCTCATCCTCAATATGCTGCTTTCAATCTAGATTCATCCTATATCCTGCCATCCCGAAGATCTCAGAGCAGTTCACCTCCTTGCACATTCCCCAGGGGAAGGAAGAAGGAAGTGATTATTGCAATCTTGGTATATACACCCATCCACAACATCATTAGTCAGGTGTCCCACTACGGATGTTAAATAACTGCATTACGAATCTGCTTGTTTTATCATCTATTGCTCACTGTCCGTACTTTTTGCATTCAATTTCCCTCTGTTTACAATTATCTCCTACACACAGACGTACGAGCACACACAAACACACAAATCCCAAGCATACATATACATGCAATTTAGGATTATACACATATCTAATAGGAGTAGACTGTAGTCGATGCTGCAACACAACTAAAAGTTACCCTTACATCAAAGTAGCATATAGATCACTCCGAAAGGAGCCCCTCCCTTCAAACCGATCCACAACCCACAACTTACAACTACAACTGTTTTTAACGCAATCATGCTAAAATAATAGACAGTTGCTTCTCCACCCACACACCCAACAAATATGTACAATGAATTATCGCCTTTGTATATTTGGAGGGAGGAAGAAAATGCTAGATTTCCCACTCCCGATTCTGACCCTCTTTTGTTTTTCAGTCTGAAAGGTCTAAACAAGCACTTGGACTGCACAATTAAACAACTTTCTGCCACTTCAAATACTTTGACCTCAAGAGCTCACCATGAACGAAAAGTTAATGAGCTCTGTATAGAGACATTACAGTAAGAGATTTATATTGCACAGGCTGGAGAGTTCATTGCATTCTTTTGTGCATTATGTGTTTGCTTTCAAATTATTCCATTGCTCCAAGAATTCATTTGCTGGAGGGGACCAGCTTACTGTCATATAATTTAGCCTCAGTCATACCTCAGATAATATTTTTATAAGGTCACTTTGCAGAAGTATGTCTAGCTTACCCAAATGACAATATTTTTTAAGCCAAAGGTTTCTCTTTGGGGATGGAAAAATTCCAGCTACTGTGCAGTTTAATGGGCAAAATGGACTGGCTAAGAAAACATAATTTGTAGCAGAAACTGTTATATATATAGTGCATAATTAAGGAGCACAGAATGATTATTGGAAACGTGGCCTAACGCAGGCCCCAGCCAGAAAAGCCACAGAAGCAATGAGCTTCTGAGTTTCTCTATCCAATATTATTTTTGGAAGATTTAATCTAAACCAAAAATATGAATACACAACTTAAAAACACTTCTCAATATGATGGCTATCATATTAAAACACAGAGGCCAGTGGCCAAAGATTTGACTGGCTATTTCGAATCAATATGTGAAATTCAGCTCTCCATTCTGTTGCTATCAACTTTCCTAGGCCCCAAGGCCTTGTAAATGTATGTTTCATAGAGAGAAAAGAAACAGAGGGAGGGAGCCAGCAGGGAGTTGCAGATGCAGCAGGTTGAAGCAACCCACACCCTGATTTTTCAAAGGCCTGGTGCTAAGGGCGTTAAACATCAAAACCAGCAATTTGAACCAGGCCCAAAATGGATTGGAAGTTGGTGAAAATGGCACAACACAAACTTAGTACAATCATAAAGGCCATTTAGCAATTTAGCATGCATTACTAATAGCATTACCAGCGCTATTTTTTCGTAGAAAAAGAGGTGCCACAACTCACCATGCTTGCCTCCCTTGTACTCTTATAATGGCAATGGCGTCCACCTGAGAGCCCTGGTCGTTATTTACTGCAAAGGCTGCCCCAGGCGTACATCATTACTATAATCTAATTGAGAAGTTACCAAAATGTGGCAACAGGATAAATGACCACTGATGAAAAGGGTTTATAATGTCATGCATACCACTTTTAAAATGTGTCTTTAATATGACTTGCAGAATAGTAGTCGCTATGCAGGTATGTACAAAATGTTACCTGCAAAGCAGCTACTTTGATGTTGAATGGAATTTAAACAGAAGCTGTAATGTTTAGAAATCCACCCCATGTTTTCCAAGCGCTTCCAGTTTGCTAGAATCTGAATCAACGCAAGTTTATGCTTTGCCCTCCCATCTCTCCCCCTCAGACCCAGCCAGGCAGTCATCAAAGATTCTGGTAGGCCTCAATTTAAATACTTGTTTGATACTAACCTTGTTGCAATAAAACCATACTCTGTCTAGACCACTTCTCTGCATTTTTTTCTGGGTCCCTGAAGAATCTTACAAAAACAAAGTCCCCCTCAGTCTCTCAGCTTTCCTAAGAGGGACAGGCTGAGGATGTGGATTTCCTTCTAATAAAGAGGGTAAAAGTGCTTTAAGCTGCGTCTCTCACTGGTTTAGAAGCCCTTAAAGTGACAGAGATGCCTCAAAGGTATTTGCTCCATATTTCAGACATCAAATTGGTTTCCAGACAGACAGACAGACAGACAGAGGTGGTATACTTTTATCCTTCTATCAACTGACTCCAAACCCCAACAGAAGGGAATTAAGCATACTGGACGAAGCCCAGAAGCTGGAGACCAGCATGTTCAGACTTTCTCCTGTTCTGCCAAAGATGCTTTTGGTGATGCTTCTCTGGAAGAGAGTTCGAGAACAGACAGTGGAGCTGCAAAAAATGAGCTGGAAAAGTATATGCAGAATATACTTCAGAGAACAGTCTCAGTTATAGGAATTTTAGGATATGCAGCTGAAGCAAGATAGAGAATGAGGAAAGATGCTGAGGAAGAGGGAGTGAGACATTTGAACATAGGATGCTGCCTTAAACCACATCAGACCACTGCTCAATCTAAGTGCAATATTATCTACAGGCTTCCAACATTTTTTTGGCATGGCATCCCACAATTTAATTGGTATTGTGGCCTATCAATTTCTTGTCACATGAATTTTGGACCTTGCATCTTTGGCAGCGATCAGTTTTACCTTCAGATTTGCCTGTTTTGTGGTGATAATGATGACTTTAGTAAAGCACAGGAAAATGTGAGGTACGGCATGTGAATCAGATATAGCTGTACTTCAGGCTCCTTCAGATCAGCCCACAGAAAGTGGAGGATGTGAGAATTGGGAGCAGGCGTTGTCCCTCTGTGTGTACACACACACACACACACACACACACACACACACATGCATTCTGCTTTTTCCCCAAGAAATGCAGCCACAACAAGCTGTGAAGTAGGTTAGACTGAGAACTAGTGACTTGTCCAAGGCCACCCAGCTAGAGAATGCTTTTCTGGAGTGGTTATGAAACATATGCTATGGCTGGAGTGGTGTGGTTTACCACACAAACAAGCAATCTGGTATGTGGCACAAAATTTGGCATCCTGCGATGCTCAGCTTTATTTTTTTTTAAATATATTGTTGTCTTTTGCAGACTAGATCAGATCTGCATAGGGTCCGGTGACGCATCATAATCAGATGAAGCTGAAGCGCCCACGTGTTTATTAGCACATTTCCATATTGTTCCCAATTTTTCCACATGCTGTTCTGGGGATTCTCCAGATACTAAATCTCTGAATACTGCATTGGATGCTCCTGACCCTCCACAGGAGATTTTGGGAGGATGTAGGGGTGTGCAGGGGTAGGAGGGGGGAATCCCCCTGCGCTAGCTAGCAGGAATCAGTGTGATGCCTTCCACTAGCGCAACCAGAACCATCGAATCTCCTTGTTAATAGAAGTACTGTAGTAAACAAGAAGATTTATGCAAGATCACATTTCATTTCATTTTTTACCAATTTTGAAGTCTTCGTTGATTGTATCTTGTGAGAATCGATTCAGACAAGAAGTAAATGCTTAGCTCAGGAAACAATGTTAAATCAAATATTTGTTTTCCACATGAATGTTCAGGAGCTGTCATATATCTTATTTGTGAAAAGGACATAATAAAAATATGTTTTGCAACCAGTAGTGAGTAAAGATGCCGGTTTGACTGGTTACGGGAAACTTGCTGGTCCTTTTTTTCAGAAGGTTCTTGCATTGAGCCAAGAACAAGGAGTTGCGAGTTCAGTAACTACAATTCCAATGTCCACACAGTAGCAAAGCGCTCCCATATGCTACAGGATGTTACTGTTCTCTGGGGCATTCTTTCTAAATCTAGCAGCTTCCAAGTCATCCTCATGTCTGCAGATTTATTGGGCTACTGCAAACAGGACTTGAATAAACAGAAGCATAAGATGAGACCTCACAAGCTGGAAAGGAAGATGGACACATAGTTCAAATGTGTACGAGTCCCAGACAAACAGCAGCTCAACATGACCTGGCTGAAATATTGTGAGGTGTGTCTGAAACAAATGGAAATACTTTAGGGACTCAAGGATAGACTCAAGACCACTCCACATAGGTTATGCTTAATTACATTGATACAATTTCAGCACTTGATGAAAACTCATTTATTATCAGAGGATTTCTGCTTGCTGCTAATACGCATTATTTTAAAAAATATATATATTTTAAAAATTGCTGTTGTTGTAGTGGCCATTTCCTGCCCCCCGCCCAACTGTAATATTATGGTCCTGATGCCTACTGCCATGTTACTGCATATAAAGGATTCCTAAATGCTTGGGATGGTTTTGCAGCTAGCATGTCTTAATTCTTTGGTTCCTTAAGCAAGGTGGTACTTTCTGTCAGTTACCCAACCTTATAACAATCACACTTCTGAGGTACTCCTAGTGGTATAATATACCTCTAAGATCAGAGACTCCTTTCTCAAGCTGTAGATATTTTCTTCAGAGTGAATGTTAACACAGAGAGACTGAAACCAACTAACCCTCCCAAAACCAACCAACCTCTCTCCTAACTATCTGAACTCCCTCTCAGAAACTGCTCCTTTTATTCTCCCTCACAAAGTGCTAGTTGTTGTGGCGGCAGCCAATCAGAGAGAGGCTCTAGCACTCTGGTGGAAATCTGAGACTGGGGACTCAGCTATACAGCTGCAAATAAAATGTTTTAAGTGTGTTTTAAAGTTCATTATACAAATTTGACACTAGAGGGCAATGGTGAGCTATGGCAAATTCAATATATATTTTCAAAAGTAAGTTTTTGGGGGGTTTTTTAAAGGATTTTCACAGCGTTTTTTATATGTGTCCAGATTCCACCTCTGCATCACCAGACTCTAGTCTGGCTCTGCTGTCTGCCACCCCTCACCCCTATTTTATCCTCACAACACATGATCAGCTCTTATACATGGAACTGGGGAAGTGTGCCAGATTGTCCTTTACCTCAGGCAGCAAAATGTCTTGGGCAGCCCCTGACTCCTTCCTTGTATTCCTCTTAATATTCACCTTGAAAAAGGGTTTTGATTAACTTGAACTTGACTGTTTCTTTGTGATCTTTTACTTGGCCTCAACAAAGGCATTACTTGCACAACTACTTTTCCTTTTCTCTAATGGGCCAAAGACAAGCTGCCTGCAATTTTTGCTCAGATAATTAATCCTCATGTTAACTGCTTAGCTGCTGTTTAATTATGCAAATATGAAGATAAAGCTGACTGTTCAGGAATGGGAATAAAACCAAAGAAGCTAATTAAAACAAAACCTCAGGTTCTATGCAGGAAGAGCTAAGACAATAGTATAAAATTATAGAGTTGAGTAGTTTGGAAAATGAACAAATAGCTCAGGAGGGAAGCCAGCAGAGAGGCAAACCCCAAAGCAAGGATGCAGTGGAAAGATCAAAGTGGAGACTTACTTAGTGATAGATGGATATTTTGTTGAGAGTCTGAATGATTTCCTCATGTCAGAACACACAAAAGGAAAGAAGATAAGAGGCCTGGTAACTCTGGCTTGTTTTCCTAAGCTTTGGGGAGTGAATTGTTGAAAGGCTTTCCCTTCATGCTGCAGCAGATAAGGAGGCAATTAGAACTACTGAAAGCTAACAAAGTACTAGAGCCAGAAGATTTAAATCACCAAATCATGAGAGCAGGCAAGCTACAAAGTGCATCTTGCCCCAAATATTTGTGACAACTTATTCATGAAACATGGCTGGAGAGATACTGTTGCTGCTTTTGATCTTTAATATATATATATATATATATATATATATGCAGGTTTTGGTGTCCTCGGGTGTCTTCCCGTGTAAAAGTTGGGGTGTCTAGGCGACGTTTCGACGAGGTCTCACTCGTCATCTTCAGGCTGGTGCTTTCGGCTTCTTGTTACTGGAACAGAGCAGGATCTCAGTGTTTGAGTTCCTATAAATACCGTTGAGGAGGTGTGGTGTATAGCCTCCAATGTTCTGGGCAGAGAGGAGGTTCCCAGGCTAGTGTGCCTTTTCTTCTTTTGTTCCTTAATTACTTGAGGGATATCTTGAGTGATTTCTTGAGTGATTTCCTGAATCCCACTTAGGTGGGTCATTAGGTGTGGATTAGTTGCTAAAGCCTTCGTGTCTTGAACTCTTGAACTTTGTGAAGAGTTTTTCTGAGAAGATGGCTGTACTGCACTTGGTTGTGCTCTGGCTTGGCTTCGTGTATAGGGGCGAGCTGTGGTTTTGTGGTCTGTGCCAGCCAGATCTGTGTAGGGATTGCAGGGGGGTGCAGCATCCGGAGGTGCCACCCTGGTTTGGCTACTGGATGGTGTCTGTAATTTATCTGTGGAGAGGGTCTGGGTTTGGGTCTGGTGTGGTTGATTGGTGATGGCGTTCTGTGTGCCTCTGGATCTGGTGTCAGATTTTGTGGGGAGGGCTAATTTCCAGATGTCTGGCAAGCGGGATGTGTCGTCACGCTTGTTCATGTTGTGAGGGTGTTTCTCTATCTCGATGGCTTCCATGATTATTCTCTTGTGGTGATGTTCCATGTTAAAGAGCAATTTGGAATCTGCAAAATTAATTTCGTGTCCTGTTTCTTTCATGTGTTGGAAAAGAGAGGAAGTTTTTTCTTCTTTTTTGACGGCATTCTTGTGTTCTGCGATACGTGCATTTATTCGTCTGTTTGTTTGTCCAATGTACGTGGCTGGGCAGACTTTGCAGGGTATTTCATAGACCCCTTGGTTTTCCAACTGAATTTTATCCTTGGGGTTTCTGAGGATATTGGCTATTTTTTGGTTGGTGCAAAAGGCTGTTTTGATATTGTGTTTATGGAGGATTTTGCTAATTTTATCTGTAGTGCCCTTGATATAAGGAAGGAGGGCTATGCCATTGTTTTCTTCTGTGTCTTGGTTTTTGGGGGGTGTTTCTTTTTGGATTAGCTTCGTAACCCTGTTTTGCTGGTATCCATTGGCAATTAACACATTTGAGAGATTCTGTAACTCAGTTGTCAAGTGGTCTTCGTCAGCCAGGCGTTTGGTTCTGGAGATGAGAGTCTTGGCTACGGAGTTTATTTGTGCAGGGTGGTGGTGTGATTGTGCATGTAAGTAGCGGTTGGTGTGTGTTTTTTTCCGGTAGATAGTGTGTCCTAGGGAGCCATCAGGTTTTTTGTAGATTAGGACGTCAAGGAAGGGAAGTTGGTTGTTGGCTTCTATTTCCATAGTGAATTGTATTTTGGGGTGTAGGCTGTTGAGATGTGTGAGGAAGCTATCCAGTTTTTCCTTCCCGTGTGGCCAAATTACAAAGGTGTCGTCAACATATCTGAGCCAAAGTTTGGGTTTGTGTTCTGACTTGTCTAAAGCATTGGTTTCAAAGTGTTCCATGTACAGGTTAGCGATGACCGGTGAGAGGGGTGATCCCATAGGTGCTCCTTCTATCTGTTTGTATCTTTGTCCATTGTGGATGAAGTACGTGTTGGTTAGGCAGTGGTTGGTCAGGTCCAAGATGTATTCGGGGGGATTGTATTTGTTTTGAATGGCTGTCAAGGCTTCGTTAATGGGCACTTGTGTGAAGAGAGATACAACATCGAAGCTCACAAGTAGGTCATTGGGTTGTAGGTTTTGCTTCTTTATTGTTTCTATGAACTGGAAGGAGTTTGGAACGTGTGAAGATATGGATTCTGCATAGGGCTGAAGTTGCTTGGCGAGAAATTTAGCGAGATTTTGTAGAGGTGAGCCTATGGAGCTGACTATTGGTCTGAGTGGTGTTCCTTCTTTGTGTATCTTGGGGAGGCCGTAGAGTTTGGGGCATCTGGATGATTTTTCTCTGGGGATGATTCTTAGCTGGATTTCTTCACTGATAGGAGAGGCAACCAAAAAATAGCCAATATCCTCAGAAACCCCAAGGATAAAATTCAGTTGGAAAACCAAGGGGTCTATGAAATACCCTGCAAAGTCTGCCCAGCCACGTACATTGGACAAACAAACAGACGAATAAATGCACGTATCGCAGAACACAAGAATGCCGTCAAAAAAGAAGAAAAAACTTCCTCTCTTTTCCAACACATGAAAGAAACAGGACACGAAATTAATTTTGCAGATTCCAAATTGCTCTTTAACATGGAACATCACCACAAGAGAATAATCATGGAAGCCATCGAGATAGAGAAACACCCTCACAACATGAACAAGCGTGACGACACATCCCGCTTGCCAGACATCTGGAAATTAGCCCTCCCCACAAAATCTGACACCAGATCCAGAGGCACACAGAACGCCATCACCAATCAACCACACCAGACCCAAACCCAGACCCTCTCCACAGATAAATTACAGACACCATCCAGTAGCCAAACCAGGGTGGCACCTCCGGATGCTGCACCCCCCTGCAATCCCTACACAGATCTGGCTGGCACAGACCACAAAACCACAGCTCGCCCCTATACACGAAGCCAAGCCAGAGCACAACCAAGTGCAGTACAGCCATCTTCTCAGAAAAACTCTTCACAAAGTTCAAGAGTTCAAGACACGAAGGCTTTAGCAACTAATCCACACCTAATGACCCACCTAAGTGGGATTCAGGAAATCACTCAAGAAATCACTCAAGATATCCCTCAAGTAATTAAGGAACAAAAGAAGAAAAGGCACACTAGCCTGGGAACCTCCTCTCTGCCCAGAACATTGGAGGCTATACACCACACCTCCTCAACGGTATTTATAGGAACTCAAACACTGAGATCCTGCTCTGTTCCAGTAACAAGAAGCCGAAAGCACCAGCCTGAAGATGACGAGTGAGACCTCGTCGAAACGTCGCCTAGACACCCCAACTTTTACACGGGAAGACACCCGAGGACACCAAAACCTGCATTCCTGTACCCGTGAAAATCTACGAAAGCATATATATATATATATATATATATATATATATAATGAACAAGGGGCACAGCATGTTTGAGATGATGCAAGGAATAAACAGCTGAAGATTTTGTAAAAAGAAAAAGATTAGGTACATCTGGGAATACATGCACATCAAGAGACCCATTTCGAAAAAGGAAATAATGGGGGGCAGGTAGAATTTGAGGTGTGTTTTTTTAAAGCATTTTCTAAGTTTTAATGTGAACACCCACTAGATATCTTGAGTACCATCTACAGTGACTTCACCACATTTGCTGCTCAGCCACTCGTAATAGTTTGTAGTAGTAAGTTTTACATTTTATTTTATAATAATTTACACAGATTCTTTAATAAGTCTGTAAGGCATGATTTGGGGGGCACATTTGCAGAGAGAAGCCTCCCTTTTCACACATTACACTCATGATAACAATGGGAGGCTCACAGCTGTAGTTCATTAAGGAAAAGCAGAAGTTGAGGTTAAATTTTAAACATGTATTTTCATTTCTTACTTGGGCAACTCTTCCACTGACATTTATAAATTGGGTACTAATACGATTCAAGCTTGTTTTGGAGAGCAGCTTCCAGGTGTAAGCAGCACTTTGGCATAACTGTTGGGACAGGTATTCATTTAGATCCTATCTTGAGATTCATTTTGCTAATGCTCTTGTTTTGATCTGTTCTCTCCTCACTGTTTCCTGACTTCTCACATTCTTCAAGGTCAGGCCATGCCATCTTGGGGTCATCTGAGCCTAGGGGTAGAGTGTGGGGTGCATGATACAACTTCAAAACAATCAGCTGTATTTAAGAGAAAGGGTATCTTGAGTAGTCTCAGGTGCAAAGGGCTATATATAGGTGATGTCGTATCTAAACCTATAATCATGTTTTGCTTGGGGCTTCTTGAGCAATAAGGCCTGCATATTATAAATCAAGGGGCAACTGCAAAAGAAGACTTTTCTTTTGCTAAAAAAGAAATGAAAATAAATGAATTGATTTGTGTAAAGGCATTGAGGATAATTTCAGACTCCTAGCTGAAGAGCAAAAGAAATGGGGGCAGGAAATAGGCCTTGAAAGGCTAAGCCAGCCTTCACCAACTTGGTGCCCCTCCTGAGGTTTCACCATGAAGCTCCCATTAGTCCCAACCAGCATGGTGTGTTCGCTGGGGGGGGGGGGGGGGGTAGGTAAACCCACAAATGCAGAGGAACAGCTAGAAGCATTAGAATTACAATTGTTCCATTCAGTACCTTTTCAATTTTGAGCCATTTGCAAGTACCACTGGGATAGTTTTACTGAGTTAACACCACTGGGGCTAAGACTTAGATATTATATTGGTGGGGAGGTTTTTTTGTTTGTTTTTAAAGACAACACTAGTTTTGACCCGCTCCCCCCCCCATTCTCATTTTACAAATATTTTACAAAAACATTTACATTTTACATAAAAACAAAATCTTTACATAATCAATCTGCATTTCCTGCGATTTCTCTCCTTTCTGTGGTTGCTTATTTTATATCTTTTATTACTGCATATCCAGTTCAAACCTGTTTACCTGTATTTTCTTTTAGTTATTTATTACTGTGCATGTTTAAGTCAGTCCTGCTAATGTTTTAAGTTGTTTACAATACATCTTCAAATAGTCAATAAATTTTCCCCATGCTGTTTTTAAAAGTCTCTTTTCTTGGTTTCTTATTCTTCCAATAACTTCCACCATTTCTGCATATTCCAGCAATTCTAATTGCCAGTCCACCATCGTTGGAACTGTTTCTTTTTGGTTGTCACTTTTCATCAGAAACTACAATACTTTGGGAATTTATGGCAGGTATAAGGTGGCATATGATGGAAGCACATTAGGTATAATTAAGTTGGGTTATCTTTTACAGTGAAAAGCTCATAGTTTTACTGAGAAAACGTTTATTTGCACAAACCCAAACTGATACATGAATATATGCAAATATTATGCAAATAGCTCTTATGGTGTACAGAAGTTTATTTGATTTTCATGTACCTTCTTCAGACTTCTGTTTGCTGATCATAATCAGGAAGTCAAGGTTTAACTTGTGCAGCCCAGTTTGATGAACGTACCCCGAGGTTGCAGTTCCACAGGTGATTAATGCTCATGAAACAACTGTCTGCCTGTCTGCCAGTGCCTGTCCAAAATATCACCATAGGATTTAAATAAACACTGGTTACTAAAAGGAAGGATCAAGGAGCAGCCCTCTGGGCTGTATAACTCAAACTTCTAGGAGCAATCTGTTTCCCTTTAGAGTTTAAGTCTGATCTGTTAAATAGTTAAGCAAGAACTTTAATTTGACACAGCACTGTCCAGTCATTAACTTCAATGAGAGTGAGCTGTCCTCTCATATGAGCTGTTTTTGTAAAATAATAACGGCATAAAAATGCATTAGACACTTGGTTTGGTCTTGCCCTTCACTTATGGCACAGTATATTCAGGATGATGCTCTCCAGTACATAAGCCAGTTGGTCGATGGTGTTGAAATGGTTCAGTGCTTAGACTTAAAGTATACTTTCTTAACAGAAGTTCTTGAAATAGCTGGTCATCAGGTCCCTCCTAATCCTTTAATTCCACCATACTATTGTTCTGCAGACTGAATATTTATTAAGACAATATAGTAAATACTAAGTAAGATGTACAGATTGTATGTGGGAAGCTGTAGTCAACCATAACTTTCTAGAGCATTGACACACAGGAAAATCACATCGGCTGGTCATGTGTGTTCTTTGGTATGGGAATCCTCTTCAGCCTCAGTGACCTTTCTATTCTGCACCATACCACATGCATCTTATGAATAAAAAGCTTGTTAATTCTAGAGAAGTCTCCTTCCTCAACTGTTCTGCTGTTGGTCTTTGTAGAGACACATTTACTGCATGAAGCATTTTAAATATTTTATGAGGAGCAGACTTCCAGATATCACAATATTCATCTTCCCCTACCATTCACTGAGAAAGAAAAAAATTCAATCCGGCCTAACTCAAACACTGTTGATCTAGTTCAGATTTTGTTTATTTGCTTCCTTCTATTTCTTAATTCTATATGTTCTGCTAAGCCAGCTACTCTTAAAAGAACAAGCAAAACCCAAGGAATTTGTAGGCGGTTGTTAGGGTACCTGCTGCTTCCAGTTTCCCTTTCTCCTATTGTTCGTTCGGGTTTTCTTCCCCTTCAGATGGTTTCCACTGTCAACTTTCATTTCACTTGGAAGGTCAGGGTTCCTGAAAGCAAGCTTTGGCCTCTGCCAACATAGTATCTTAACTCTTGGCCATGTAATATTTCCTAAGAATAAACTAAACCTTCAAATAGACAACAGGCCGAAAATTGCTGTCAAAAATCTTAAGCTGCAGTTGGTTTCTTTTCAGTGAGCGATAACACATCTTGAAACAGGATATTTATAATTTGTTAAGTTTTGCATTTATCCTCACAATCCTAAACCATAATGGCTGTCAGCTAAGAAAACACTGAGGTAACTAGAAGGATAGAGGAGAGATAAAGAAATAATTGGAAACAGAGGAGAAGACTTCTTCTTGTGCCTCCTAAACATCCTTATTCAGTCCTGGTTTGCCAAACAGCTTCATAGTGCCTGCAGAGGCCTCTAATCCAGAGCACTTGAAAGATTCTGCTGCTTTTCCAAAGTTTTCTTATGAAGCTTAGCTTAATTTTCTACACAGATGCTCTGCCTGGTAGAATGCCATTAAGGAAGTGCTGCCTTTGGAAGGAAGTGCTTATCTTGGAAATAGGCGGATGCTCAGATCCAGCTGAGAACTGCAAAACATGTATATGTCCATTTGGATGGGCAATTGTATGTACTTTGCACTTTTGTAGGAATGGGGCGGAAATTTGATTCAGGTCACATTTAAAGGCAAATCTACCTAATTCACACTTTATATGAACCAAAACACAGCCATCCCTCGAAATCATCTGCATGCACATGGTCCCGGACATCTCCAACTGGGACTTCGGAAAGAGTCCTTGTCTAAAATTCGGGAAAGCCACTGCTAGTCAGGGTAGACACTACTGAGTAAGATAGACCAATGTCTGGCTCCGTATTATAGTCCGGCCGCGGTATTGTAAGGTTATAGGGAACCAGGCAGAGGGCCTTCACAGTAGTCGTGCCCATCAAGTGGAATGCCCTCCCGTCAGATGTCAAGGAAATAAACACCTATCTGACTGTATAGGGAAGTTTTTAATATGTGATGTGTTACTGTAGTTTTATAATCATTGGAAGCTGCCCAGAGTGACTGGGGCAACCCACTCAGATGAACTGCATATTATTATTATTATTATTATTATTATTATTATTATTATTATCATCATCATCATCAATTTAGCTTCCTATCTAAGTTGTTCCTTATAAAGGACAAGCATGAGACTCCTTTGAAATACTGCAAAGTTTCCTCCAGTTTTTATAACGCTGCCGAGAGGCAATCTAATCCATACAGCACTAGGACATTTTGAATATAATGCTCTCTGCAGTGACATTGTCTAATAATAATAAAAAAGCTGGCTTTTAAACGATTGTTCTTGATTACATGTTAACAAGGCCACAGTTAGTTTCCAAGCTATCTTTTAACCAGTTTGTTCTGTCACAGTTTTGCTTTGTTTTTTAAATCGTGGCGGGAGGGGGAAGAATAAAATACAACAATTTTGTGAAAATTGAGAAAGCACAAGGAAATATGTGTTTTGGATGGAGCTGAGCAGTTGGAAAGTGGCCATGGCCAAGTAAGCACACAGTAGCCTGAACCAGCAGGCTGACCCCCAACATTGGTACTGATGCTGCTGGCCAGACAATAGTTGGTGTTGGAGCAGCATCAGTTTCCAAGCTGCTTCCTGAGGATGTTGCTCTCTTTTTATTGGTAGGGCTCCAAACGCATGAGATGTACTTCTGTCATGTTGCATATGATTCTGCAGTATGACTCTCCGGATGTAGATCATAGGATCTTCTGTGGCCTGAGCATATTCTGTTGCTGGTGTACCACACAATACAATCTCTTCAGGTAACTATTTGGATTATTTATGCATTTGGGGCTAACTAACTCAATGTAACAAAGGTGCTGGGGCTTGTATTAGTCCTATTTTATCATAGGTTTTGGTGAATGGTGGTTATCCTTTTTAAAACCAATCAAATGTTATTCAGTTATTGGTTGCTGTCTTTAAAAACTTCCCACAGTAGTAGTGGAGTTTGAGTTTTTCTACAGCTCTGTGCTTTTTTAAAAAGCGTCTTGCATCTTTTTGGATGATTCTGCATCACCCTCTCCGATCTATGCATTTGGAGAGTTTCCAGATATACTTGTGCACAAAAATGAATCAGTGTACCAATCCAGAGAAATCCTGGGTTTATTTGTATGTTTGTCTTAGCATTGTTTTGTACATATAAGGAATTGTTAAGCTGATTGCATTTTTGCCAACTTGGCCACAGCATAAGTCACCTATTACTGACCAACTACAGACAAAAATTAAACAAACTTTTTTTGTTGTTTTTACTTTTTGCTGCTGTTAAACTCTTTTCCTATGGGTTTTGAGCTTCTGAAGCCAGGAGGTCACTTGGATCATGTATACAAAATTGGTAATTGCATTCCTGACTTTGCTAAATGCCACGATGCTTGCTATTTTCCAAAATAGCTTTGCAAACAATGACAATTACTGCCCAGACATTTTCAAACACAGCAGGATACTGGCTGAGGGGATGATGGAAACCCTGAAAAAAATATAAATATTTTGAAATCTGCTGTAAATCAAATTTGTGCACTGGAGTAGGAGTGGATTATCTGGTCAGCCAAAGATGCTTTAAATTCTGGAAGCCTTTTAGTGCTTATTTACTAGAGTATTAATCAAAGTATAGGGTTTGCATTTTCTTTGACTGTGTAAGGTTACTCTAATAATTATTCTTTAAATGTTGTGTCAGTTATGTATATTCACAAACACCAATATAGAAAAGCAGCTACTGAATGTTTGAAATGTTACTCATTAAAAACCACCAATTATAATGTAATTAATATATTAAGAAACAAAATGATTTTTGTTTACAATAAGGCACAGAAAATGTCAAGTTCTACTACTGCAGGATTTGCTGAAGCAACTGAAAGAGCCTACCTTGAGAAGTCTAATTTTGTTACCGTTTTGAGTACTGCCCTGTGGCCTTGAGGAAGGGGAATATATAAATTTATTCAACAGAAGAAAAGAAATGAAAGTGTCCTCAGTGTGTTCATTGAGGCTTGCTCCCATGAGTTGGCAGACGTAAGACAAAGAAAACGTAGAGACTTTCCTGAGGTGGAGTCTTAGATATTACGATTGGCTAACTGTAAAATGTAAGAGTGTTTCTGATTGGCTAACTGTAAAATGTAAGAGTTTCTGAGTGGAAAGAGAGAACCAGAAGTGAGGAAGTCACTGGTATGAGCAGAAAACATTCATTAATTTTCATTTTCTTACATCTAAGACTCCTCCCCCCCCAGCCAGAACTTGCTGGAACTCAGTTCTGGCACCTCTCAGGTGGGCGCCATTGCCTTTATAAAAGAACAAGGTGAGTTCTGCCACCTTTTTATCGAAAAATAACACTGGTTATATCTGCACCCCACCTTCCTTCTGTCAACGTGGCATACATGTATTTCTCATACATGTATATATATGTATGTAAAGGTAAAGGGACCCCTGACCGTTAGGTCCAGTCGCGAACAACTCTGGGGTTGCGGTGCTCATTTCGCTTTATTGGCCGAGGGAGCCAGTGTACAGCTTCCGGGTCATGTGGCCAGCATGACTAAGCCACTTCTGGAGAACCAGGGCAGTGCACGTAAACGCCGTTTACCTTCCCGCCTATTTATCTACAGTGGTACCTCAGATTACACACGCTTCAGGTTACATACGCTTCAGGTTACAGACTCTGCTAACCCAGAAATAGTACCTTGGGTTAATAACTTTGCTTCAGGATGAGAACAGAAATTGCGCAGCAGTGGCACAGCGGCAACGGGAGGCCCCATTAGCTAAAGTGGTGCTTCAGGTTAAGAAGTTTCAGGTTAAGAACGGACCTCCGGAACAAATTAAGTACTTAACCCAAGGTACCACTGTACTTGCAATATGACGTGCTTTCGAACTGCTAGGTTGGCAGGGATGTATGACTCGGGGAGTTACCCATCCAGACACTGAATCAGACCTTTGTTTCAGTTAAGTGGTAGCCTCAACTGCCTTCAGACCAGACTCTGGGACACAGTATATGTGACATTGTACCTTATCAATTTTGCGTCATTTTTTAAATCAGTAATAATATGAAGCAAGAGCAGCTATAGGGTTGCCATATTAAAGGTAAAGGTACCCCTGACCGTATGGGCCAGTCTTGACAGACTCTAGGGTTGTGCGCCCATCTCACTCAAGAGGCCGAGGGCCAGCGCTGTCCGAAGATACTTCCGGGTCACATGGCCAGCGTGACATCGCTGCTCTGGGGAGCCAGAGCTGCACACGGAAACGCCGTTTACCTTCCCGCCAGTAAGCGGTCCCTATTTATCTACTTGCACCCGGGGGTGCTTTCGAACTGCTAGGTTGGCAGGCGCTGGGACCGAGCAACGGGAGCGCACCCCGCTGCGGGGATTCGAGTAATATGGGTTGCCATATTACAAAATATCAAAAATTCGCCAAAAAATCAACACTTCCAAAAATGGATTGCCATACACCTGGCTTTTCCCAGACATTTTTGCTGATTTTTAGAAATTCCGCCCGGACGCTATTTCCAACAGATGAATCCCAGATATGTCTGGGAAATCCCAAATGTATGACAGCCCTACACTAGCAGAAAACAAATACTTGCAGAGATAGAGGTAGGCATAAAGAGATATTAATGGGAAAATGTTGCTGAAATCCACAAGAAATGTTTGAGAAGATGACATGATTACGTCTGTTTTTTCTTGACCTGAAAAGCTCACAAATTTCCTCTAGCATTACAGATATCAGAATGAACAGAGCTGGGATAGGAGTAGTATACAGTTGCTTTTACTACTTTCCCATCTACCAGGCTCCTACACCACCATTCTTCTCTTCCACCAGTGGGGTGAAACTGCTATTGAAAAGAACACCCACTCACCCTCAAGCACCCCCCCCCCCAAGGGCTGCAGTCACAAGCCAGCAATTGCTCAACATTTTTTTAGTCTGCGCAGGAACCTTACTGAAATGAATAAATGTTCCACAGCAACAGTGCTTAGTGAATTGTACCCCAGTCTTTGTACATGCCCAAATGAAGCTATAGCCAGGGAGAAGGCTGAGACAACATTGAGGCATTACTTGATGTGTTATCTTTACTTTCAAAAGTGCTTTCAACAATGTAAATATTTGTGCTTGCAAAATTCTTGCACGGGGATGTCAGTGAACAGACTGTTACCATTAGGCTTATTCTTTAAAGCTGCATTTTTATTTTTACTAAATTATCTATGTTAAAAACAAATCTGTGCCTGGTGTGGAATTTTACTGCATCAAGTGTTACAAGCAGCAGAATGAATGACATGTAAGAACAAGTGTTAGGAAACATGGAAATAAATTAGCATATAATTTACAAAAGCAAATAAAAATAACAATGTAACAGTGTACCACATTAATACTGCGTATAAAATAATAAGCAACTAGTCACAATAATAGAAAGGGTCTTTTTTCATTCTGTACTGTTAAGGAAATTTATGTGATATCCATACCATTAATAAAGATCTCCTAAGATAGACTATTTCTAGGAGTGTATATTTTGATGTGTTGAACAGGCATTTTGTTTCAGTATGAGAGCCTTAGTGTCAATGACATTGCTCAATGGAAATACCAGCAACACATTGTGAGTTTAATACCCTAGTACTGAATTCCAAGGTTTCCCATCTTTGTGTAGCCTATACAAATGGTCCTATTGTTATTATTTAGGAATATAATACTTTTAATATTTTAGCTTAGATTATATATATGGCTATAGTGTAGCAGCAGCAATGTCCTGTGCTGTGGAAACCAATGATTTACCTCTTTATTTCAGGCTTTTAATTCAGATCTAGAGCGATATATCGGTCCATTTGTAACACAATACATTCTGTATTTCATTCACTTTAGCAATGAAACTCAACATTGCTCCAGGGAGTTTCTTAAATTCAAAACTTGGTGCTCTTCTAAACTGCAGAGTAAACACTGGACCCCCTGGTCTTCTAGCACCAATGAAAGAGCAAAATGTGTCTTTGCAATGTCAATGTCCTAAAGTGAGGTAAAAAGGACTTTGTTTGAATAAATCCCATCATTTCTTGCTAGCTGAAAAGACACACATTAACTAATAAATACATTTATGCCTCAGAGCAAATCAGAGTATGATAGACTGTAATCTTTTGCCTGGAAAATGCCATGCAACATCTATCCCTTTTATTATTTTTTACTTAGCCAAGGCATGTTAGCACCATGGTATTTCCTTATTGGACTGATGTACAAAGGTACCGTAATTGACACATTGGCTACACTACCCTCAGGCCTACACGTTACTCCCAGATGTGTATAGTTTTCCTTTCTAAGCTTCGGTGTCAATGAGAGTGTGGTACGTTGCAGCTGAGCAGTAAATAGCTCCAAGTAAACAGATTTGCCACAAATGAACGTACTGCTTCCTAGATATATGGAAGTGAAACATACTGTCAAGAGGTAGAATATGACAAAAATTGATGGTTATGAATAAATGAACTACAGAAAACCCCACTGATGGATTGTCAAGGTTTTCCCTCCCACATAGTACAACTCTCTTTTTCTCTATCCCCCCACCCATTAATTCACATTAGTAAATATTGCTCAACACATTTGGCTTACTGCAATTTGTTAAATATACTGACACATTTAGATATCTTATACATGTTATAAAAACTTGTCTCATTAAGAGTATTTTTTTTTAATAAAAGTGCTGTTTGACTTCTAGTGTTAATACAAGGTGGTGGTGTTCACATCATCTCAATTGCACTACAACAAAGGAGGCAAGTTGGACACAAAGCACATTCATCAAGTACCTGCTACAAATTGCAAGTGTTCAAGTACAATATAATAATATAAACAAGTACCCACTTTCCTTATCTCTTTGTTGTGTCACTGACAAAAGCAGGGAATGGGGGAGAAGTATGGCCATTACTCTTAGCTCCCACTGGATTCTGGAATCAATTTTACCCCAGGAGCTTGGCTTCACATTTAAATACAATTCAGAATATTCATAAATCGATATGGTGAATATAAAAGCTGTGGTACTTTGATTTGAAAGTTCCCATAAGTTATGTACTCTTTGGTTGTTTATTCTGCAATAGTCTCCAAAAAACTGGGCATATGCATGTTTTCTCTTCTCCATGGTCTCTCATAAATCTGTGTTCTCCTATTATATAAATGGAAGAAAAACTGGAAAGCCACTGTAGTTTTCAGCATGATCAGCAGAAGAGACTCTACCTCACTAGTCAGTTTATCATTAGTAATTACAGAGTAACAAAGCCAGTTAGAAGTCTGCAGAATTGATGCCTCTCTGTAACTAAAGTTAACAGTGAATTTGTAGATACCAACCTTAAGCAGTGAAATAGTAGGGAAAATGCTATTCACAACTGGAGTATGACCCCTCTATTGTATGGATATATTCCCTTTTAGTGGAAATCCTGATTTAATTGTGAGGTGGCAAGATGGCTATAAACCTGCAGCACATATTTCTTTAAAGTTGGATGCATTCAGGCAATGACGGTTGCATCTCTTAACTCTATGTTCCTCATCATTCTAGTTTAGTTTAGCTTTAGATATGGCTCACAGCAGTCTTCAGGAAATATGGATTATTCTCTAGAGAATGAAACAAAGGAAAATACATTTCTTTTACTTCTGATTTATAATTGTTCCTAATATAATATTCCCAAGCCCACTTCTTTAACTTAAACTGTGGTGCTTATGTAGTAAGATAAAATAGTTATTAATTATAAGCTATGACAACATTTTAAAAATTCTTCTTTGCATCTGTAGTTGACCAAACCACAACAGCTACATTTTAAACAATATTAAATACAAATGGATTCAGTGTCATTTCTAAGTCCATAATAAAAATTATCTTAATGGTCCAAGGAGGTAAACAGACTAGTGGATTTCATCGAAAGTACACGTGTTCCACCATAAGTTACTCTGTATGCACTGTGTGTATTTTTTTCCATTTTGGCATGCCCTCCTTATACTGTGTCCAGCACTTTGGATGAATAAATCCCACTTCATAGAAGTTAAAATAATATTGAAATTCTGTCAGCTGAGGCTGACCAGTGGTTACATTTTCCACAGGGTGATGCATTTACAAGGACATCTGTCTGGTTGCATTGTGCAGCAATCTTTGATAGACGCATTTCCACAATGAAATAGCAAGGCACTTTCAATTTCTGTGGGTCAATGTCCTTGGCAGGTCTTGCAGCACATCTGTCTGAAGTATGCTCGACTGCAGAACTTGAACTTCAGCACCAGTGGGCAATAAGCCACTTTGTTCACATCTTTGCATTCTGATGGAGACATACAAAGGCA
Source organism: Podarcis tiliguerta (assembly GCF_965153285.1). Taxonomy (NCBI): domain Eukaryota; kingdom Metazoa; phylum Chordata; class Lepidosauria; order Squamata; family Lacertidae; genus Podarcis; species Podarcis tiliguerta. The sequence goes on along the minus strand of NC_139544.1, from coordinate 38,090,599 downwards.
AAATGATTACATAAATTTAAAAAGCAGAGAGAAAAACAAATTAAATTTAATAAGTTGCTTTTGTATCTGTCCTCTGCATGAACTTAGCATTTTGGTACAGCCTACTGGATACAAAATAATTGTAAAATTCAGACACTGTACAGAAGTCTTCAAGCACACCCACTTGTTATTTAGGGATCTAATCACATGAGATAGTTAGAAAATAAGAGGTTTTCTCTTATTTCCCACCCCCACCCCAGGATCTATTTTGTTCCTCAATAAGAAGTTATCCAAAATCTAACTGAAGTTGTTGTTTAGTATCATGTTTGGGAATGATTGGTTTCTGAACTAAACTATGTATTGCAGCTGTTGCTGACTCTGAAAATGATCAGAATTACTAAGCACAGTTATAGTGTAAGTTCAGTGACTTGATGTTCTAGTTGCAGAAATATCCAAATGTCAACAAGTGGGAAGAAAAGGTATTTTACATCTGGGCTTTGGCAGCCCATATAAGTAGGCATCAAAGGTCTCCGTAGAACAAATATAATAGACAAAGATTATTCTACTACCCATTACACATCATCCATTGCAATTAGACTGCCAATGATAAATTAATCTGAGGACATAGGTGGGTGACTGTTGAAATCAAAGTTTTGGGAAGATCATGTTGGGAGATAGGGGTGGGGATGAAGAACACAGATCCCCCGTTCATTCTCCAAAACAGTTCATATTTGAAACAGTAGCCTTCAACATCTACTCAGCTGAAACTATCCTTAATGTGAAAATATCCCTCCATGTGTGTCCAATTAACACTGATTCCAGATTCTCACAAGGACAAGTGTATCAAATTTTCAAAGCCAGTAATGCTGGAGCAAGGCTGAGAGCCTACCCATGCTCACTGGAATTGGGAGTAAGTCCCACTGAACTGTAAATACTTGTTTCCAAATATGGAAAAGGTCATGTCATGAATGTGTAGCCCAAATCCAACTTTCCTGTTACTTGCACTGTGGTTCATGGAGTGATAATTTTCCTAAATATGGAAGGGACAATCACAATTTACTTCTCCGACTCCCCAACAATACATGAAGGTCTGTTCAGGCAGAATTTTAACTAAATTTTAACATTCAAGTTTGCATTGATTTAGGCTACCTTTCTTAACAAGATGCAAATGTGGTCATTTTATACAACCGGTGTGTTTGCACACATACACACACATATAAAGTGGGGAGCTGGGTCTTAAAAAGTTGTGGTGTCCCTTGCGGTACCCCTAAGGCTCTGCACACAGTGTGACCGAACCAGTTGTGCTTCCCTAAATACACCTCTGCTTCCAGAACAAACTTTTCCTTGAAGTTCAATACCTATAACTGTATTTTTAACTATTTTTATGCATGTAATTGTTTCATATATATCTTTATTGTACTGTATTGTAAATTGATTTGAGATGCCTTATAGGAAGCGGTTTACAGTCATACGTCATGTTATGTTTGCTTCAATTTACGCGTTCTCAGGTTGCGTTTCGCAGCGGCCTGGAAGTACCGGAAAGGGTTACTTCCAGGTTTCACCGCTCGCATGTGCGCAGACATGCACAATGATGTCACGTGCGTGCGCAGAAGCAGCGAATCACAACCTGCGTGTGCGCAGACGTGGGTTGCATTCTCTTCAGGTTGTGAACGGGCCTCCGGAACAGATCCCGTTCGCAACCAGAGGTACCACTATATAAATGAAATAAACATAACTGCATTTGCTGATATCCACCCCATTAGACTGGCATCTCCTTTCCTTCGCTTGTTGTTTCCCCTACTATTAAAATTTGTACTGTTACGTTCCTCTGGGCGAGGATCAGTCAGTCTGTCTGTCTGTCTGTTTCCCTCCCTCATATAACTTTGAAAAGTGCTACGCGCACTGATTGTGCTGTATAAATAAATACTCTGGCTTAGATCCAAAGAACCACACCACGAGTAATGCATACCCAAAGGTGGTTTGGACTCATGCCGCATGACAAACCTGTTTTGAAATGAAGCTGTTTGAAATATGGCACAGGGGCTTGCCATTCAAAGGGAAGAAAATAAAAAGTTCCAGTGGGTACACTGAAGACTGAGCATGCCAGAAGTAGTTCTTTGGATCCCAGTCAAAATATATAAAACGCAGTTCCCACAGTTCCATCACACCAAGAAATGGAACCCATGGCTATTGCAAATAAATGGGTAGGCCTATGGCAAAACAAGGCAGCTCCTCCTAAGTAAAGAAGCTCCAACTCAGGGAGATGAGGACTCTGTGGTGCTGATGTTGTCCTTAGCCTCTGTTAAAGCCAGTGGTGGAAATTCATACGCAGAAGGAAAGTGTCTGAGGCCCCTTGGCCTGTCCTGGTTAGTGGTGGAGTGTTATGACTGCACCTATTGGTAAAGCAGGCTGCTCTGGAGGAAGGACATTTACCTATAGAAGATGTTTTTAGACAAAAAAATCTTGTTCCTACAAAGTTAAAACATTAGCTAATCTCTTTCTGACACTTGGGATCAGGTCAAAATGTACTTTTAATGCAATGCTACTGAAGAGCATGTAAATTTCAAACCACCACACTCATTTCAGCTACTGAAATGCTTTAAAAATACAATATAAAGGAAACTGAAGCCTGCATAAGAACAGGTGAAAGCACATCAGATATTCTGTTTTAGGTGACCTTGTAAAACCTACCACAGCTACCACATATACTTTTAAAGTTGAGATGTGCTACATCAAATACATACTGTCAGTATCTCACTCTGAATAACAAATGTAAAGTTAACATCAGTGGCAGTTTGCCAATACCTAGCCTATAATGCTCTCATTCTCCAGTTAAATACCTAAAGCAGATGTTAATTGTGACAAGATGTCACCACTTTATTTCATCCAGATCATTGCTTCTGCTCATTTACGGACTGTGCATAATGTTATCAGATGCAAACAGTTGGCACGTAATACTATTTAAAACTGCTTAACAGAAAGTAGAACAATCAGATTGAATGTTTTGATTAATTTCTTTTATGGAACTGACAAACAGAAAATCGGAAGTCCTTTTAATTTTTGTCTTTCATCTTTTTTCCTCTTTCTCTGTTTTTATCTTAAGAAAAAGCTTTAATGAAATCTTATGAATGAATGAATGAGGAAACCAAACTCACCTTCCGTGTTGGAAATGGGAGTACTGTCACATTTGCTTTCACACTGCTGCATTGAAGGAGGCCGAACAGTATCTGGACAGTCACTGGATGCTTGCCCAGTATATGAGAGGCATTGCACAGTTCTCATCTGTTGTCCAAGACCACACTGTGCGGAACACTATGTGAGAAATGGGGCATGATAGGAAGGGAAGAGAGAAAATAAAGGATGTCATATTGTGAGTAATGAACAGAACTGCAACATGGTGAATGGAATAGTGTCAGAAACACTATCTGGGGCAGCTGTGGAGGGAATCCTTATCATTGCCATACAAATAAATTCAGTTAGGCAGTGTGTTTCCCTTCCCTAATTAATAAGGATCCTCTGACTACTATGCTTCTTTCTGAGAAGCCTTTTTTTAAGTGCATGGATCACTTATTTATTTTCTTTCACAAAGTATACGGATTTGGCAGCCCCGATATGCTGTCATAAGAAAGGTGCAATTTGCTATATGGAAAAGGGGAAATAGGTGGAGAATAAAAGACCCTGAAAGGTCAGCATTTCTGGACTGTAAAGAAGCAGCCATTTAAATTTCAGCATTTTAAATTATTAGTTTTATTTCCATAGCATATTGGCTGACATTTGTCATATTCATGTAATACATTTTTCCAGACTTTTTTTCAGAGTGGGACTATTTCATTCTACCTCATATATGAATTTTTACTTCTGCCAAATGTGTGCAAATGTAAGACCCAATTTCACTTTTGACAAACACACATAACTGGGGGTGGACATTGTGCCATTGTCAGCAGACACATCACAGGCTGAAGTGGTTACCTGTGATATTTCCAAATCTTACATTACAAGCCATGTTAGGTAACTGACAACTGCATGTGACACTTGTGTATTTATTACACTATGGCTGTCAACTAGGACAGATGCAAAATGTGACAGTTCAATATGTAGCTTAATCCCTTTAGCTTTTTGCTGGGACTGCCACCTAACGTAAGTGAAAAGGTTTTCCCCCAGTTGTTTTTTCTACTAATTTTAGATGTCTTATCTACATTTTTCTATCCTATGGAATCTACTCTACTCTAGTTTAGTATGTGGTCTCTACCTTGGGAACTAACAATAAGCTGTCCTTATTTCAGTAGAATGCCTTAACACTAAGAAATGAACTAACACCATTATGTCCACGACATCAATTTACTATTATGTGGCAAGATGTGATCACTCAAGTTACTTTTCATCTAATACTCTGTCAAATGATATTCAGTATATTTAATCAAATTATTCTTTTGCTAGCAAACAAGCCTGCCTGTATTACCTGTCCCCAGTCTCCAGTAACCCATCGTGGTGGAGGACATCTGCCCAAGCTGCAACGCATGCGAACTGGTGGCTTGTTTTCTTCTTGGCAATGTGCAACTGGAAATGTTTTTGAAAGGTCACTGCTTTTGCAGAGAACAATACGATGCTTGAAACCAGGACCACATTTTGGAGTACACTGGAAACAAGATACAGAGTTTATATATTAAGAAAAAATAAAATATGAAAAATTAAAGACACACATTGTTGCAGTCTTGTAGCCCCTAGGAGGCTGTTCCAGGGGCCATGGAATATACTGGAACTCTGACTGTGGAGATGGAGCTCTGATGTTAAATCCCTGCTTCTTGCTGTTATGGTAATGTCTGCAGTCCTGGCCCAACTGACATTGGTAGGGCTGGAAAGGTGGGGGTGGTGTTGAGGGAGGACCAGGGACAGAGGAGGCTGGATCCAAATGATCTAATGTTTTCTAGTCCTCTGAAACAACTCCAGGCTCAGAGGAATTGTACACTAGTTCAGGAACTGGTGTGAACCTCTCACTTTCTTCCAAAATAAAAACAGGAAAAGGTTGGAAGACTGTAAGATTGCTTCTCTGTCTTCCCTTCAGCTCCGTAGGTGACTGCCTGGCAGATAAGGTAGTCAGTTGCCTTGTGTCATCTCTCCTATTTTCTGACTGCACAATAAATCTATTGTCCTTCTGAATAAAGTACACATTACATCTACAAGTGAGGATCTAGTACTGTACTAGCAGTTCTAATATAAGTAGTTATAACTTATGTATGTATTTGAAACCATTGAGTGAAGTTATTGTAAAGGCTTTGCAAAAAGTGGTTGCTTCCCTTTCTTATCACATCGAATAGATTATTTTCTGTCTGGCCCTGTGATCTAAACCACTGAGCTTCTTGGGCTTGTCGATCGGAAAGTTGGCAGTTCGAATCTCCGCGACAGGGTGAGCTCCTGTTGTTCTGTCCCAGCTTCTGCCAGCCTAGCAGTTTGAAAGCATACCAGTGCAAGTAGATAAATAGGTACCGCTGCGGCGGGAAGGTAAATGGTGTTTCTGTGTGCTCTGGCACTAGTCACGGTGTCCTGATGCACCAGAAGTGGTTTAGTCATGCTGGCCACATGACCCAGAAAGCTGTCTCTGGACAAACGCTGGCTCCCTCAGCCTGAAGCAAGATGAGCACCGTACCCCATAGTAACCTTTAACTAGACTTAACTGTTCAGGGGTCCTTTAGCTTTACCTTTTTTAACCAGCTTTGACACTGAAAGAAAGATTTTGATGTGCATGAAATTTATTATTTAATGCATGTGAGTTTACTCACTTCTGACCAATCCAAAGGAACCCACTGTGGGGGGCAAGACTGGTTGTTACAGGATTCTTTTTCAATTGGTTGATGTGTTAAACAATGACTACTATCCAAGGTCTCCTCTTCAGAGGGTCCAATCTTCCTGATACATAAAACGGTTCGCGATCGCATTCCACCATCACAGGTCTTACTGCATTCTGACCAATCTCCTATAAACCATCTTCAAGAACAATATCGGGGGTATTACTTTTTCAATAAATTAAACAAATATTCATATAGTTGACAAGTACACTTGAATGTATGGGAATTTTATGCATCTAATGCTCCCTTAAGCCCCATTGAAAGTATACTGATATAATTCTCAGGAATGATACTATAAGAAGAAACATAGGTGTAAACACAAAATATGACAGATTATCAATTGGATGCTATTCTTTAGTTAGCTCTGCACTGACTCTCTAATTTCTGGAAGCATAGTTTGTCACTATTTTTTCTATAGGGAAATATAAATAAACACATGGACAAAGAATAGAATACCTTATGTACTAAGTACTTACTCGGGTGGGCAAGGCTCAGTGTTGCAGGCTCTTTGATTTTCTGGTGGTTTACTATCAGGATCACAGTAATTGTTCTGTACTATGGAACCATCATCCAGCCTTTTGCACACTATTTCTTGCTTCTGCACACCTTGGGAAGAATAATTACAGTGTTTCTCATTAAGCAGTGCCTCCATTTTGACATTCTTTATTTCAGGCCAACTTAATTTGTGACCTACCATGCCAAGTGACACCCAACAACCAAATAAATAAAGTCGTTCATCCGGGGCCCAATACACCTCCTCATTTTGTTGCCTACTTGGAGCTGCAAAAGTAGGAAGATTGCTAATCACCTGACAGGAGTTGGATGGACTGCATTCAACATGGCAGGTCACAAGTTGTAGAGTCCTGCCTTAGCAGTTCACCTGTGCTCTCCAAATATCAGAAAGAACCATTGATTTGAAGCTCCTGTACCACAAAAATGTTTAATTTGTAGCTGTTTTAAGCAACCGTGTTTGTGTGTACTGTTTTCTAATGCAATAAATATTTTTAGTATACAATTGTTCTTACTGTTCTTATTGTAATTCTCAACTGCATATTTTCTTCATTTACAATACAAATAGATACTACTGTACATGACTGCATTTCAGGTCAGAAAAATTTAAATATAACAACAGGGTAGAATTCAGTACTTTCTATTTGTAAATAACACCCCAGGAGTCTTTTCTTTATTATAATGAAACAGCTAGTATAGTGAATTGAACTGAATGGAAAATCTCATCTCACAGATTCTTAGTGATTCAGAGTGCTGGTGGAACTCTTGATCAGCATTATTGTTTTTTCCAGTGTACACAATTGGTCTTTTCAGATGTAGCAATCACATATTTGGAAAGAAAGAACAAGCACTGGTCCATATGCTCCTTGAGCACTGGCCTCTTTTATAATTCAAAATAGGGAGCTTTGGTTTAATACAGGTTTACTAACCAAGTGCTTAAACCACAGCCTAATCACAGTTTAAGATTCTGGTTGGTAAACCAGCAAACCACGGTTTCCCATTTTGGATGTAACAGGGAACTATAGCTTAAAGAGACCAGGATTGAAGCACTTAAATGAGCATGTGAGGGGAGGGGAAGTGGCAAATGAGGGGAAATCCTCCATTTCCTTTCAATCTGTTAAACTTCCTAATATTCAGGCATACCACAGAGCTCCACAAGGATGTCACAACATGCTCAAAAGACCCACACTATAAAGAGTCATAACATATTTCAACTGCATCATGTTGAAGCTTCTTATTGATTCTCTCATTCTAGTAAACATCAGTAGATAAATAATAAAAGGATGAACCAGTAAAAATGTTCATTATAACAACAAGATGAAATTCTTCAGCATGTCTATTAAGAGAATAAATGATCATAAGACACTGCACTCAAACTAATTAGACCAGACAATCCTATTCTCTCCACCCACATACTCTGTGCTTTTCTTTATTAAAGCTGACCATTAAAGACATGAGGATTTGATCAACAGCCATAAGAAAAATGACTCATTTGAAGTCCTGCTGTTCCACAAGGTGTTGAATCACCAGCGTACAGACACCCAGCCTATAATAACTTGGGCAAAGTCTTCTGTTTCCTACCTGATTATTCTTACACACCCACATTTCTTAAATCCAAGGCAAGCACTAAACCAATGTTTTCTTTGTTAATCTGCTATTGCTAGGAAACTGTGATCCATCATACTTGAGTGTCTTGGTTATCCATTAGTTATGAATCTTTTGTGGTTGAAAATGTAGCAGATTGTTTCTGTGGCAAGTGAGATGTTATTCACAAATAATCACAAGTCTTACCATCTCAGTTGGTGGTTTCTAACTGAAAGTGCCTGGATATGGATGTGTCAACAAACTATTCAGATATGACTAAAGAAATGATGTTGAGTCAGTGATAAATTAAAGCCACTGGACTAAATTGTAGATTTCTTCACCAATCCTGCCTGGTCTTGTAGCTCATAGGGACTTGACCCAACTTCTTACATTTCTCTGCTAAATTCCTGCAGCTTTGGTAGCTAGGAATGACATGATGGTGTCCTGGTTCTATACCATACTATTCATATTTTCAGTAGGGTATTATTCCTGGATTCCTGTAGCATCTCACACCTACTCATCCTTAACGGGCAAACCTCCTCCATTTTGTCTATTGACTGACTTTCACCTCCCTTCCTATAGCACACCACTTTCCTTTGTTTTCTATTAAGCAACAGAAACATCTATCCTAAGCTGCAGAGCACAAACTCTGAAAACATTGTAGTTACAATAAGGCAAGACAAGAAGGATTTGGGGGAGAAACTTCCAAAAGATATTAAAACTAATACTAAAATATATTTACATACATAAAAAGCAGGAAATCAGCCACAGAGCTGTGGCAAAGGTGTAAAAAAAAAAAAAAAGAGTATGAAAGAAGATTAAAAGAACCGAGAAGCTGATAAATTAATTATACCAGTTGTCAATGCAAAAGATGGTGGAAATATATGGATATGGTTCACAACTGGTATAAGAACTATGTAAACTTGGGGTAACAAAGGATTAAATTTTAGAATCAGTAAAAAAACCAAAATGTAGAAATTCAGTTGTGAACAGTGCCTGAGGAGAGGAGAGCAGGGAAGTCTTTATTTATTTATAATGCTTTTCATCAGGATAAGCTTCCAGGGCAGTTCACAAAAATCAAACTACAGCAGACTAATTAAAATACAAAAATAATTGAATGAATACAAACTAGTAGATCAGCAGCAATAGATCAGAGGAAGGAATAGTATTATCTCTGGAAATAATTAAGGAAAAAGTAATGACTTTTTAAGCTCAAAGTACTCGGTAGCAGATCAGTGTCTTCAAATGTGACTCTGTCCATGTCTAAAGTGAGGATGCAATTAAAAGAGGTTTCCTTCCCACAATCCTTAACCATGCAGTCTATCTCCTTAAATCTTTCTTTCATCTTGCAAGATTCCAATACTGCAAAAATAAAAGCTCAAATGGGAGAAAAAGCAACAGGAGAAAAGGTGGTTGGTGGGGTGGCAATTTAAATCTTCAAAGCTTAGCCCCAGAGTCAGTTTGTTTGCAAATGTACAAATCTGTAATATGTACAAAGTATATTATATTGTCAATACTAATCCTTCATCCTGTCTGAGGGAGCTCTTTCACTATATAAATCCCCAGCTAGCAAATTGCCTAGCTAAAATTTATTTTTGAAAAGCTGTGCAGAAGGGAAGATGTTTAAAATTTAAAACCAAGATCTGTTGTGTTAGGAGCTCTGTTACTTGGTCCAAAATGGGATATTTTTAATAAAGCTAGTGGGAGTGTTGGCTCACAGTGGGAAGAATCCTGAAGCCAAGCAAGACAGACAACCCAGATGTTAACTGGCTAGCCAAAGCACATGTTGATCCAGTTAAAAATAAGCTATTTTGTAAAGCCGTGTATTATTGGATTTACTTTATGGTACAATAATGGTAGAGGCCTAAATATATTTCAAAACCACTACTACCTCACTGAAATGCTATTGTCAAGTTTCCATTAAACATTACATTATTAATATAAACTGCAAAATAAAGTTAGGGACTGTATTTTTAGGTAAAAGCCATTGACCCCTATCTGTGGACACATGAGCATAGCACACCAATATTTCAATTTTGAAATAATCCTGCATGTCTAAGTGTACCTGCATGTACTGATGATGCTCAGCCTAGAAACTGCTGAGGAGGGAATTATCTAGGATCTTCCAAGTAAACAAAACAAGAGCTAAATAGGAAGAGCAGCCTTTGGGCTTAGCTTAACAGGGGGGATCAAATTACAGATACATAAGGATGTAGCTCTTCCATCTCTGAAAATAAATTTCAACTAATTTCAACTGGTTACTTTAAAAGTTTAAATTATTTATTCATAATTTCACACAGCATACCAGTAAAATCCATTTCTTAGCTAACTCATCCAAGTACAAAATAGTCCTGAAGAAGTAAAGTTTGCTCAGGTTTTGCTCAGGAATATTGTAAATTTCTTTTTACAGGATGCAGAAAACGTATACTATTATCAGTTCATCAGCTGAGGGAAAAATGTTTACTGAACATTTAATATGGAACACAAATGAAAAAGAACTTTACAACCCCATATAAATTTTTGAGATAAATGCCCATTGTTTGGCACTTATTTCACACTCTAGGTCCTAAACAACCACAACAGTGTTAACCTTATCTGTTAAAGGTTTTGTACAAGGGGGGAAAGCACAAGCCAGGTTTTTCTTCTTCCCTAAGAGCATGAAGGTGTGACTATAATTCCAGATTATTATTTTTAAAAAAACTTAATAAAGTAAAATTACAAACACATACAGTATTTTCTTCTGTCTTAGGCCCTATTCACATACACATCTCACAGAATGAGAGTCAAATGCTGATGCAGTATAGATTAAAATAGTGTGGCTCTGCCCATTTGACTCTTAATTTTCATCTGTATCTTGTTGGGGATTACACAATTTAGAAGTGACTTTCAGCACTGCTAGCTGTATGTGTGAATGACATTTTTGGCTGTGTTCGAAGGGTAAGAATGTTAAATCCTTCTGCAAAGGTTATTCAGAAGCATTACTTCTACTGTTCAGAAATTGTATGTACCATAGTACATTGCCCAAATAAATGTTCAGTGTCATCTGATGCCATAGTTCTCTTGGCCCAATAAGCAGATGTGCCTACTTTAGTTTCTGCATAATTCAATAGTATATTTATTTTTTTCTTTCTCAAAATGGAAATCCTGCTATGGACCAATAGACAAGGTCTGAAGAACCAACGAAGTATTTCTACATGCTCAAAGGAACTTTGAACTTATGCTTCTTGAACTGCGATTTTGTGCAGTTTTGTGATATGACATGGAGGTGTTCTATTTTTAAGCAAAGGAGGTAAAAAAACAACACTGGAGATAGGTACACTTTTGAATACAACAAATATAGGCCTCTGGATCCTGATCTTTGTCAGTTAAGCCTTTGCAAACTCGATACTAAACACAATGTAAAGGACACTTACAGTACAATCCCATACATAACTTCCCGAGGTAAGCTCTAATGAGTTCAGTGATATTTACTTCCAGATAAATGTGAATATGGCTGCTATCCAAATTGGCTGCTGGTCCTTGCTGCTGGATATGGTTAGGGTAGTGTGCATGCCCCTGACTGCCACAGGAAGTATGGTGGATAGAACACGATAGCTTGTGGTGTTCTCACTCGTGGTAGCACTAGAGGCGCACCCACTGGGCTACTGGGGCACAACCCTCCCAGTAAAAATGTCAAGCATTTTTTCTTAAATCTCCTCTTCAAAATTTCCAAACCACACACACTTTCTGGTCCCACACACATTTTATACTTCTTTGAATTTATGGAAGCATTTCTGTCAGCCTCGTGTTCTCACCTACCTGCAGCATTCGGCCAACCCTAATCCAAAAGTATAGCTATGGCAAAGAGGTCCCTCCTATGTGTCTAAGTAGAAAAACCAGGTGACTCATTGAGCTACTGGAAACTCAGCCTTACTTGGAATGTTCCACATTCCACATGTTGTTATGAGACCTATCCAGAGCACAGTCACTATAGCAGATATGAAAAGAACCGGGACTGCTTATGGCTCCACTTCCTTTCCCAAACCTGGAAGATATTCTTCTTAATCTCAGGCATAACAGAGGCGGATTGATTAGTCTGGTGTGATGCACTCAGCATGTGAACATAGATTATGGCTTCACATTTTAAGGACTAAGCCATGCATTGCAATATATTCTGCTGTGCTCCGATGTGCCCTGGCTCAAATGAAACAATTGGGTTTTCTGGTCAATTGATTGGAATATTCTGTTCTTTTAATTTAGAGGGGGGAAGTATTTTGGATAGTGAAAGGTAAATAGATTTTAGCAGGGAACTGTATGCAACTGGAAGCAAGTTTTCCTCACATCTTCTGGCTGGCTGGTGTGAGCCAGCAGGCCTTTGAATATGGTAGTAGGTTTGGCTACTCCACTTGATTCTGCTACTCCAGGCAAGGGATTGAGCTCTGCCTGATACCTATTTAGATAACTGGTGCCTATCTTACATTTTTTCGGCATACATATAAAAGAAAATTTCAGAACATCCTAAGTGGCACCATGAACAAAATTATATATGTAAAGATATTTGCATCAGTAAAGGGAGCAAAATACCAACCTCTGAATATATATAGTCCTTAAAAAGCTATTTATAATGTTAAAAATGATATTTTAATAAACAATTAGTCTATTTTGATATCCCTAAATGACACAAGCCAGATTAAAACCAATAAGTATGGATGTTTATGCAGCCAATATGACATTTTTCATGGAAATCACAGAAAGATGCTGATTACAAAACACTTCTCTCTATCAGATAATATATCAGCAATGGTGCTAAGCTTTGATGGAAGCACGTGTGACAGACAGGCCCTGAGTCTGCCTCAATTATCAGGAACTACATATGCATACTCCAATTCCTGTTTATTGTATTAGTTAAAATTCTATAGCATTCTCCATAAAAGTAACAGTCTACTTCTGGGACAGTTGAAAAGATAAATACTCCGCCAAAATGAAACATATGTATTTGATGTCTGGAATTATATAAAAATTGTAGAAAACCGAATACAAACAAAAATCTACTCATTGCACCATTAAGTTTCAACAACATTTGAAAGAAAAATTCTTAATTATATTCAGCCTCAACAAAAATAAGTTTTCTATCTAGCTTTCAGCTTTGATGGGAGAGTTCTTACCTCCAGCACAAGTAGCAGAACATTCTGACCATGGTAGGTGATTCCACGTAAAGCCAACTTCATTGTCGCCACTGCCAGTACGAGAGATGGGAACATTGAATTTATACCTTATCCCCAGGTTTTGCTCCTGTAGTAAAATCTGCAGTTGAAAATAACTGGTTATACCATTAAAACACTTGGAAAAGAGTGCACTGATATTTAAACAATGGCTGCATTTGTACTAGATATTTACTTCCAGAGAACAGTTCTGAAAATCCTTGCAACATTCCTAGAATTTAGAATAATTACTTATATCTATCTTTCCAAACTGAAATAGTTGAAAGCTGAAAGTGTGTGCCCCCGGTCAAATGCAGCATGATCCCTCAAGGAGAAATAAAAAAGCAAGAATATAATAAAATGTTCCTGTCAGCTATGTAGCAAAAGAGAAGTGGCATGCTAACAATGCAAGCCTTAACAGGCTTACTTGGAAGTAAGTCCCAGTGGGTTCAATAGAACATGCTCCCAAAAGAGCACACATCAGATTGCAGTCTAAATTGTGCTGAGCTCAAAGGTATGGAATAAGCTTGCCATGCTCCCTATGTTAGAGGCCATAAAAGTTGGTGAAGTAAATATGATTGCCTTGTTTGGAATATCTACAAGTTTTCATAATTGTAAAATAATCTGAATTAAACCCATCAAAGCTCTTGATTTCTTGAGAGTGAGGCAATGCCTCATACAAAGCAGACTGGGCCAATGCAGAAAATCTACAATGTGGTTTTTAAAGGCAGCAGAGATGCTGTTGCAAGTATCCATGAAAAATACATTTGCTTTTAAATTCCTGCTGATAAGACTGTTCTATACCTAATGTTTAAATTGCCTACCTAACACATTCTCTCACTTTTACATATAACTATAATGGAACAACAGATGGAACTACAGAAGGAATTAATCCCAGAGGGAAACTGGCCTTAACGTAAAAAGCAATAAGCATTAAAAAATGCAATTACAAGAATCCGAAGCGTTTGAGCATGTGCAGTGATTTATTTATTAACTTTGCACACTCTCATGCAAGATTACAAAACGCTTAATAAAATCTCCTCATTTTTGAAGTAGTTTGCTATGCTGCAGGAGGGCACAGACCAATTGTCTGAGAAACATCACTCCAAAGCCCCTGTGGGTAAATGAAACTAACTGAGGGCACGTGAAAATAATTTGGATTCTGGCTGAAGGATGGTCATGAATGACCAAGAATTCATGCCTTCATGTGGATAATGGAGATGTCTAGTGGAGGACAAAGCTCAAAATAATCTGATCCTTTTCCCTGGGTACAGCTTCACTTATCAATTCCAGTCTGCTAGACATGAACTCACATATTTTAAAAAGGTAATTGAACTACTTTACCATGACTATGAGATTTTCTGAGATAGGGCCTAAGGCTTCCAAAGATTCTGGTTCATCTGCTGGCCTTTTATAATGGAAAGCTGTCCCAGCAACATCGAATTTTCTAGGCCAGTCGATAGTCCAGGCACCATTAATATAATAGTCATCGTCCTCAGATTTTAAAGCTTAAAAAAATGCACAAAGTGATTAAACAATCAGGGATTCAAAGTGTAGCATCAAATGATGTCATAGTGATTGAAAGGTGGGCACCTGTCAGATTTGGCTTTTCAGTGGTGAAGAGATAAAGATCTGACCCCCACCCCGCACCGCCAGCAAGAAAAGATTCTATGGATCGTGAGTATTCTACAGTTCTCTTAAACTTGCAAAGGGTTGTTGAACAGCTTTTAATATCCTAGTTCAGCTTCAGAAATTCTAGTTCAGCTCCAGAAATTTGCATAAATCAATGTTATGCTTGCTTTGTAGCATGTCTTCCACAGTATGATCTATTTTTAAAATGATGACAATGTTACTTTCCAAAGAAATTTTGTTTGTTTCTAATTATTCTTTTGTGGCAGTCACAGTATAACTCTAGCTCTCTAATTAGAACAATTTTTCTAATATTTTGTTTGTTTTAGTTTTCATTCTATAACTAGGTAACTATAGGCATTAAAATATCCAATCGGTATCTTTGTTCTCTAGGGTGTTACAGGGTAATATTTTACAAACATTTTTGTAACTGTGGCTGTAACATGGATCCTGTGGCTTGGGACCGCAAGTTGGCAAGAATCACTTGTGGTGGCTACATTCAGGCATAAAGCCAATGTACAACTGTTCCAGGTTTTGCAGACAAAACCTAAAGTATACTATTTCGTGGAGAAAGAGGGTGGGCATGGGCAAGACAACTTAGCAATGCATTTTTCTACTTCTCCCCCTTTTGCTGATTTTTTTGATTCCACCTTACACACTAGCATTTGCCACTACCACTTTTGCGCTGATAGTAAACCATTTTAATTATTCCCACACTGTCATTTAATTATTCCCGCACTTACAAAAGTAGTAATCAGTATATAATGTCACATTAAATCTACCTATATTGTTTGGTGCCCAATACTGGAAAGAGCTTAATAAGTTGCAGTGGAGCTGTATCTTATGTCAGTCTGCTTCTGAGATTTCTGGAGTTAAGAAACCAATGGAAACTATTCCAATTCTTAACATGACTAGCTCTTAATTCAAAATAAAAAATGACAAAATGCTTCAGAGATACCTTAAACTCATGCAGTTTGTAGTAGAAGAATGGCACAGGGTAAAGACCCCAAAAAAGGAAAGGACTGAATTAATCTATGTGAATCTGCATTGCATAACTGACATTTTCTGTGTGGTCAGGTCTCATTGTTGTAATAATAATGGCTTTAATCAGAAACCATGAGGATTAGACAGATTCAATTTACTTCTTATGCTGCTGCCTCACTTTCTGGGAGCCAGTGGTGATGGCACAGGAAGTAACCATGGCATTCATTCAATCTTCATTATTACTGGTTTTAAAAATTACCACTGAGGAATGGGGATCTGACTTATGTGAAACTGGTTATCCAAGACAGCAGCTCACATTATTTTTTATATTGTAAGCTGCCTTTATATATTTTATGAAAAGGGCAGCTTATAAATAGACAAACAAACAAACAAAATATTAATCAGACATCAGAATGAACTAACACAAGCTGGTCTTCTTTTACCATTAGCCTGAAACACTCTCTGCTTCCCATATATAAGGGATTAACTTACTTGAGGCCCCACCCGCTTTCCTCAGAGCCCCAATTTTCATAACCCCCACAACTCTGCTCTTAGCAAATGCCTGTCCTACTTCTGTGTCTTAGAGCAAAGCAAGCAGGCCCTGAACAACTGAGATTTGCACCAGCAGTACCCCCTCCCATGAGAGCTAAGCCACCCAAGGGGTAATATAACGGAACACAACAACATTTTGGGGTTAAAACGGACACAACTTTATTGATTTCAGGTGTAGGTAAGCCTTGGCATAGGCATTGGGCATATATCACTCTCAGCCCCCTGCTGGGGGTCTGAGGCATGACAGGGTCAGTTAGGGGGGAGATGGGACCCTCCCCAAACACAGATTTACACAGATGGTTTCTCCCAAGTCGCTGAGGGAAGCTCTGTGGCCCTTCAGCCACATGGTTCTGACTTGACAGAGTCTTCCCTCAAGACCCCGCTAACGGGGTACCCTGTTAAAGCCACTGCAAGAAGCAGGTGAGTCACCACTTCACCCCTTCATCAGATGCTGGTCTAAAGGATTCCACTCAAGGCCTAAACCGCCAAAGTTGTGACTATTGCTACGGGGAAGGCAAAACCTGGTACAGTGGTACCTCGGGTTACATACGCTTCAGGTTACATATGCTTCAGGTTACAGACTCCACTAACCCAGAAATAGTACCTTGGGTTAAGAACTTTGCTTCAGGATGAGAACAGAAATTGCGCAGCAGTGGCGCAGCGGCAACGGGAGGCCCCATTAGCTAAAGTGGTGCTTCAGGTTAAGAACAGTTTCAGGTTAAGAACGGACCTCCGGAACGAATTAAATACTTAACCCGAGGTACCACTGTACACAGAAAAAAATCATTCCCAGCTCTGAAAACGTGAGGCTGCAAATGTAAAGAGAGATTAGAGGGTGGGCTGAGTGGGTGATGCTCTGGGCCAAATGTGCTGTGGTGAACAGCGCCAACCTGCTTAAATGAGCAGGGAGCGGACTAGAGTGAAGACTACCACCTTGTAGTCCGCTCTCAGGGCCTGCCCCCGGGCTGTCGCAGATTGGTTGAATTCTAACTGGGTCTGGTGGGGACCCAGAAGACACCGTGCTGGCCAGGGGGAAGAGCCAATGGTTGCAGAAACATGGCGTGGCTTCAGGAGGATGGGGGTTATGCCACACCAGGTCATAACCACCACCCACCTGCCAACTGGGTAAGCAGCCATTTTTGAATTAATCAGTGCAATAAATGTACATTCAGCCCAACATGTGCCTCTCAAGGCAACCTAGATGTGGCATTAAAGGCATGATTATATTCAAAATGGCACTTTTTTGTTACAGAGCAGCTGAGGGTAGAAATAAGCAACAGGACTGTGGTATTTGAGATGGAAAAGTTAACTCTTTTCACCTGATTAAATTAGACACCCTGAAGCTGCTGCTAGCTTCAGAAGACAGCTTCCACTTGTACGAACATAAGTTTTCCTTTCAAGGCTTACCCACAGCTTTAGGGTGGGCTGGAAATTTTTATGTGGTTCATAGAAGGGGAAGAATTAACACCCCTATCCTCACACCACAGCCCTGATAAGGTCATTGTGGCTGTTACTTAAAAGAAATTAAAAACAGACATGTTAAATGCAATGACAGATACATATGCTCATAAATTAAATGGGGTTAGGTAAAGAGGCAGTCTTAATGTTATTTGTAGAGCTATGCAATTGTATGTAATCTGGTGCATGCCATAATTTTGTTATTTGAATCCAACCCTAATTGAGTTTTTACAAGCAATATAAGAGCATCCTCTTACCAATGTAGTTCTTTGACACAGCCACTTCTTTGATTTCAATGTGAACAGAACCTTTTGGAATCTGTACCACTTCCATGTAGCCTACAAGACGAAGGTGAAACTTATTTTATGTTATCGTTTATAGCTGAACCCATGCTTGTAAATTTTCTAGGAATTACAATATAATATTGAAAAGATTAAAAAGGACCATTGGCTTCTATCTGAATGGTAGTTTTATATTGCTGGTAAAAGCTTATCAATGCACGTTTAAATGCCACTTTGTGGTATAGGGTAGGTAAGCAAACCTGAAGGAACTGGGTAGCTCCCAGAATCCAGTTTGCATCCTTGTCAAGCTCAAATAGGCCACTGGAAAAATAATTTAAACCAGACACCTTGACTGGGTATGGAATTTCCAAGTCTATATTGGGATTGAAAGCCTCAAAATAACTGATTGGATTGGTAAGGGAAAACACCTATCATCTCAACGAGAGGAAAGGAAGCTCTTCCATTTATTGTGGGCCATATTCCTGAAAGCTTTCTGTCCAGTATTAACAGCAGCAGATAATTATAATATTATTATTATGTTTATTACATTTGTTAGTCATTTTATCTTGCCCAAAGCAACTTTCAACCCCAAACAATTTACAATATTAACTCTAGCAGTGGTGTCAGTTGGCCACAGACATAGACTTGTTATATTGTAGGGGAGCATCCCACTCTGCCTTAGTTATAATTTTAAAAGCAGCAGACACTGAGAGTGACTTCACTGCTGCACAGGTGAGCTCTGCAGGGTAGGTAGTTAAGCCCAAGAGTTATTGTCACTCTTCTATATATATTATAGATTAAATGCTGGGAGAGCTCCTCCTCAACTTCAGAGCCATCACTCCACTTCCGGATATGAGCTTAACCACTTCAACAAAGGCAGGGAAGTGAATTGGATGCTGGGAGCAGCTGGCTTCAACTATAAGGTGGTACTGCAACTTGCACTGATTAGCTTCAGCAGCAACGGGAAAATGGTCTGGACCATTCTTATGACAAGGACACCGACAAATGACTCTGGTGTAAGTCTGAAAGAAACAGAAAAGTTGAAACTCCTACATTATTTCTGGATCCTTCTTGGATTCTCCTTTTCATAAATTCATGTCCTAAATGAGTCACACTTCCATCCCAGAATTATGAAGTAATAATAATACCTATATTTGTTTCTCTTTCATGATAACTAGACATTTCTAAGGCAGCCTTACAACATGCAAGTAGCAGGAAATGATAGAAGGAAGGAGAAGTAAGTAACAGGGCTGGGTCAAAAGTAGGCAACAATTTTATATTAACCAGCGCCAGAATAGTTTTGTGACAAATGGACAGGGACTCAAGTAAGTCATGCCCAATCCAACAGCTGGATAGACTGTAGTGGGGGGTGGAATGGCATCAGCAAGAGATATTGCTATATTTAGTTACTTCCTAAACTGTAGTCCTTTTATAGTTAAGAACATTTTGGCAAATGCCTTCACACTTACCTCCTCTAGGCAATGTGTCATTGAAAAAACCTTCGATAGCTTCACATGTACTCCCATCTCCTCCACATACTCGACATCTGTCTTCTTTAGCATCTGATCCCAAAATATTGTCACACCCAACATGCTGAAAATAGGTACAATCAGAATAATTATGCATTAAGATAATTGCATCCTCAGTTAAAAACACTGGGGACAGTAGTTTTAGAAATTTATGGCCAAATTAATGGCATTCTTAAATTATTCTCAAACAAAATTGTTGTGAAATCTCTCTTGCTTTTCTGTTTTATGGTGATGACAATGAGAAACTGCAAATAATAATAAGCTATTATTTCTTTACATGAACACCTGAACATTTGTACCACATATTTTGCATTGCACATTATAAATTACAGTGGTACCTCTTGTTACCAGCCCTGTTAATTCAGTGTACGAACTCCACAAAACTGGAAGTAGGTGTTCTGGTTAGCGTACTTTACTTCAGAAGACAAATGGAAGCTGAACAGTGGAAGGGCACCGGCTGCGGGAAGCTTCAGTAGGGAAAGCTTGCCTTGGTTTAAGAATGGACTTCCGGAATTAAGTTCGTAAACCGAGGTACCACTGTACACCATTCCACTGTTTTGTGACATTGCACTGCTGTACCTGCTATTCCCCCATCCTGAGCTCTTGGATGCTGATGCACCTTAGGATCAGATTGCTAATTTTGTTGGTAATCAAAAAACAAACCAATAAGTAGCAGTTATAGTGTTTTCTTCATGCACTTGAAAGAATGTTTTTAGTTATTTGTTTTGTTTGCTTATATCTGGAATGTAATTAAGAAACATGTCTATGCAACAATTCAGAGAAGTTCAGAATATTCTACTCTCAGCAGCTCCTTTAATTTAGAGCCACCATTCAAAGCAGATCACTGAAACTGGCACAAGTGGTGTTAGTCTGGAAACTTCTCTGAAACCCATGAAAAAAAGGATGGGTACCCCAAATAGTTTATTATTGGCAGCTCTTACACTAGATGAAAACGGACGTGGGTGGCGCTGTGGGTAAAACCTCAGTGCCTAGGACTTGCCGATTGCATGGTCGGTGGTTCGAATCCCCGCGGCAGGGTCCGCTCCCATCGTTCGGTCCCAGCGCCTGCCAACCTAGCAGTTCGAAAGCACCTCTGGGTGCAAGTAGATAAATAGGGACCGCTTACCAGCGGGAAGGTAAACGGTGTTCCGTGTGCTGCGCTGGCTTGCCAGATGCAGCTTGTCACGCTGGCCACGTGACCCGGAAGTGTCTGTGGACAGCGCTGGCTCCCAGCCTATAAAGTGAGATGAGTGCACAACCCTAGAGTCTGGCAAGACTGGCCCGTACGGGCAGGGGTACCTTTACCTTTACCTTTACCCTAGATGAGGTGCTGATAGGGAAACGTTCTCTAGTTGATTTGGTGTAAATTAATAAGAAGCATGGTACCTTGCATTCTCCATTGATACAAATATCTAGCGAATCTGCATTGCACTGCGTTCCGTCGATCACTGCAGGAGCACGTTCAGTATAGAAGTTGTAACCTTCTGCTAAGCAGTTTAATGCACATGGCTTAACACCACCTAGGCAAATAAAAACAGTATTATATTACATTACATTACATTACATTATATTTACAATTCATAAATTCACAATATGTGCACAAGGTGGTAAGTGGGGAGAACCATGGCCCACCATTTCTTGCCACTGCAACTGCTGCGGCCATTTTTTGACACTAGCTGCTACCCCTGCAGACAGCTTTGGGGTCGTCACTGACACTACCAATACTGTGCAGCCAATGCCTGTGGGCACAGTATTTCTATCATTTCATATTTATTTCATAAAATTTATATACCACTTGATTGTAAGAAGGAACTCAAAGCAGTTAAACAACCTCAAAGTGTTTGCTGAAAGGTTGAGCAGCTACAGCTCACCTTTGCTACAACCAAGGCACCCCACGAATAGTGTGCAGGGAGAAGAGCAGAGGTGGGCAAGCAGGCAAGGCAAGCAAGCAGGGTTCGGAATTGTGCTAATTTGCCACCTCTGCCCCTGGCCAACTAAGGCAATTGCCTCATTTCGCCTAATGGGTGGGTCAGCCTGGTTCTGTACTCTCCATGTCTTCTTCACACTTACAATTTCGTCTTCAGCCTCTAGCCTCTCTGCTTGATCCACTTTTACTGATGCCATTGGCTTAGCTGCTCTGATGTCAAAAAGGAACTGGGTAGCCTTGGACTAGTCCAGTAATGGCCAAACTTGGCCCTCCAGCTGTTTTGGGACTACAATTCCCATCATCCCTGGCTAACAGGACCAGTGGTCAGGGATGATGGGACTTGTAGTCCCAAAACAGTTGGAGGGCCAAGTCTGACCATCACTGGACTAGGCATATGCTAAGAGGGAGAGCTTGGAATTCAGTTCCAGCAGCAGTGAGTATTTTTGGGTTGAACAATCCAGATAGTCCTCCAGAATAGCCTTCTCAGCAAAAGCCTCCTTTCTGACAAACCTGCTCAGCCACAATCCAGTTCTAGTTTGAGCCTCCATACACTTGAAGAAGGAATAACCTGTAGGGAAGTTCAAAGGACGGGCTATTGACCTGCTTAAGATAATGATATGTCATTGCTTGTTATATAGCCTAAGATGCTGTAGTATTGAGGGCTTGGATATGAATATCAGCAGTAGTGCTTATGCCACCCCCCCCCCAAAGTCCATTTGGACAGGTAAAGGCCTCCGCACCATGTCTTCTTCAAGCAGTATGATTACAAAACAATGTATTACCTCCTGTATATGGTTTCCAGTTGTAATATTTTCCTCGGAAAGGCATATTGTCAAAGTCTGCACACTGTTTTTCTCGAAAATCGCGGGCCCCAAAAGGACATGGCTAATAAAATAATAAAATAAGTTAGTATTTGCTAAACTTAAATATTAAAAGGCACACATTAATGGCTCAGCATGAGACCACTGATTTTCACAATAAAAGTTGCCAAACAATATATCATAATTGCTTGCTTTTTTTATTCTGCTTCTTTGATTTTAAAACTGGATGTCAGTTACAAAGTTATTTTAAGAACGTAAGATGAATCTTTTAATTCAAATGCATGTCATTATTCACTTTGTTTATGTAAAGACTAGGCACAAATTCTTCATTAGTATCACAATTTTAAAACCGCAGGTTACAATCCTAATTAAAATGCAGTTATTATTACTTATATACCACCCTTCATCACAAGATCTCAGGGCAGTTCACAGAATATGTTCGCAGTCCTATGCATGTCTAGTCAGATAAATGTGAATACAATTGCCACATCAGTTAAGTATACTAAACTATTTTGATTTCAATTGGTTGTGTCCAGAATTAAACTTTCCTATCTAATGCCCTAGGCCAGGGGTCTGCAACCTTTAAGACAAAAAGAGCCACTTGGACCCATTTCCGAAGAAAAAAAAACCTGGGAGCCGCAAAACCATTGCGACATTTAAAACAAATATATCTCCGGAGCCGCGATCTGACAGCAGGCGGGAAGGTGACGTCGGGACAGTGCGTGACTAACGCACACACTGCCCCCATGCGACGTCACAGCCAGTACAGCCCCCGTCACAGTGGGGAGTGTCGGGGCGCACAATGCGCCTCCTCCCCTTGCTAGTATCCGCCCCAGAGCCGCAGCAAAGGTGTAAAAGAGCCACATGCGGCTCCGGAGCCGCGGGTTGCAGACCCCTGCCCTAGGCTGCTTTGCTGGAGCTCAATCTCACAGGACTCAACCTCAAAGACTTATTATTGTCAATAGTTGTGCCACATGAAGAATGCTAAGATGAGAGCAAGGCTTTGCTAAATCAAAGATTCTGCTATATAAGTTTAATAGAATCAGGTAATAGCAGTCAATGTAGGTTGCTGCATCATGTTTCTCCAGTCAGTTTGTAAAATGTGACTAAAATGTCTTATACATGTGGGGAATATGAAACATGAATGATGTTTAGCTCTTGTATTACTACTTGAACAGATATTGGCTTTTGCATTAATTACAGGGCAATCTTCTTCACATCCACCAACATTCAAGTGGCCAGAGGATTGGAAAAGATCAGTCTACATCCCAATTCCAAAGAAGGGCAGTGCCAAAGAATGCTCCAACTACCGCACAATTGCACTCATTTCACACACTAGCAAGGTTATGCTTAAAATTCTACAAGGCAGGCTTAAGCAGTATATGGACCGAGAACTCCCAGAAGTGCAAGCTGGATTTCGAAGGGGCAGAGGAACCAGGGTCCAAATTGCAAACATGCGCTGGATTATGGAGAAAGCTAGAGAGTTCCAGAAAGACATCTACTTCTGCTTCATTGACTATGCAAAAGCCTTTGACTGTGTCAACCGCAGCAAACTATGGCAAGTTCTTAAAGAAATGGGAGTGCCTGATCACCTCATCTGTCTCCTGAGAAATCTCTATGTGGGACAAGAAGCTACAGTTAGAACTGGACATGGAACAACTGATTGGTTCAAAATTGGGAAAGGAGTACGACAAGGCTGTATTTTGTCTCCCTGCTTATTTAACTTATATGCAGAATTCATCATGCGAAAGGCTGGACTGGATGAATCCCAAGACAGAATTAAGATTGCTGGAAGGAATATCAACAACCTCAGATGTGCAGATGACACAAGCTTGATGGCAGAAAGTGAAGAGGAATTAAAGAACCTTTTAATGAGGGTGAAAGAGGAGAGCACAAAATATGGTCTGAAACTCAACATCAAAAAAACGCAGATCAGGGCCACTGGGCTCATCACCTCCTGGCAAATAGAAGGGGAAGAAATGGAGACAGTGAGAGATTTTACTTTCTTGGTCTCCATGATCATTGCAGATGTTGACAGCAGTCATGAAATCAAAAGACGTCTACTTCTTGGGGGAAAAGCAATGACAAAACCTAGACAGCATCTTAAAAAGCAGAGACATCACCTTGCCAACAAAGGCCCGTATAGTTAAACCTATGGTTTTCCCAGTAGTGATGTATGGAAGTGAGAGCTGGACCATAAAGAAGGCTGATCGCCGAAGAATTGATGCTTTTGAATTATGGTGTTGGAGGAGACTCTTGAGAGTCCCATGGACTGCAAGAAGATCAAACCTCTCCATTCTGAAGGAAATTAGCCCTGAGTGCTCACTGGAAGGGCAGATCGTGAAGCTGAGGCTCCAATACTTCGGCCACCTCATGAGAAGAGAAGACTCCCTGGAAAAGACCCTGATGTTGGGAAAGATTGAGGGCACAAGGAGAAGGGGACGACGGAGGACGAGATGGTTAGACAATGTTCTCAAAGCTACCAGCATGAGTTTAACCAAACTGCGGGAGGCAGTTGAAGACAGGAGTGCCTGGAGTGCTCTGGTCCATGGGGTCATGAAGAGTCAGACACAACTAAACAACAACAGGCTTTTGTATTAATTACAGGACAATCTTCACATCCACGAACATTTATGTATCCTGATCAACTTTACTTGGGCAAGCTGAAGCACTGAAAACGACTCAAGGCCCACTGTCTGAGAAACACTGCCTCAGGCAAATGTCTTTTTCTTTGACTGTGGTTTCAACTGCAAGACATGACATTTTCTCTGTGGTTTGGTCAAGGCCAAAATGAGGGATGGTGCTAAATGTGTGTGGTTAAATGAGGGAGGGTGGAACTACAAGAAAGGCATTCTTTTTTCACTTCTGATTGGGAGATTTGCTTATTGTTGAAATGTGCAAGCCTTTCTAGTCATTTGGAGAAAGAGCACCTTTCTCTAGGTCACGGCTCTGCAGGTCACCCAGTTAACAGTAAGCACTGTACTTGGATTTTGTTTTGCTCAATGTGGGCATCAAAGTCGTTGGTTTGGTAGGGAAAGAAACTCCTGCCAAAAGTCAAGCCAACCGTGAGAAAAATGTTTTCACATAAACAATAGTATTTTGTAGCTCAATTTTTCACTCTATTGGCAAGTGCTTTGCCAAGGGAAAGGGAGAATCTTGCACTGTATTTTGCAACAGAATGTTTAGTGGATTACCTTGTTAAATTGTCAGATGTGACCTTAAAGGATGCAATCCACGGCACAATTGCCAGGGCAAGCTCTCTCCCTCTGGCAAGAAAATGGGAAAGTTTTATTTATGGATTTCTTCAATTCAAGTGGCAGTTGCTACTTAAGGCATGTACTTTCACCCTTTTTCTAACTCTTCCAGCTAAAAGAGATACAAAGAATAGCCAGTGATGGTGGAGTCTTGCTCTTTAAAGTAAGTACACCTATTGAAGCTTCCTGGCTGCAGGTCATCAAAGGCAGATATAGGGGAGTGTGACCAGTTCAGCTGCCCAGCAGTCTCCCTCTGTGAGCTGATCTTATCGGAGGCGGTGTTGAGGACCAAGACTGCTGGTTTGGGGAGACTTCAACATCCATGCGGAGGTGTCTGGCTCTGAGGTGGCTCAGGACTTCATGACTGCCATGACGGCCATGGGGATGTCCCAACATGTCACCAACACATGTGGCAGGCCATACTCTGGACCTTGTTTTCTCAGCTGGGAGATCTGAAAGTGGGGGATATTGACATCAATCCCTTGTCATGGTCATATCACTTCCTGTTGAGATTTAGGCTTCCAGCACCTTTCCCCCTCTGCAGAGGGTGGTCTGCACTCAGAGGCAGATGGATCCAATGGGTTTCCAGATGGCTTGGAGGGATTTTCTGGCTGATATGACTGGTGCTCTTCCTGAAGCCCTGGCCAACCCCTGGAACATCCAAATGGCTCAAGCAGTTGACACGATCACTCTGGAGTGCCGTCTTCTGCTTCGTGGAGTCTGCTTGGTTCCCTGGTATACTCCAGAGCTTAGGTTGAGGAAACAGGCTGGGAGGTGGCTTGAATGAGAGTCAAAATGCAATCGAACACTGGTGGGGGCTCATCACTGAGCCCACCTAGTGACAGCGAAGGCAGCAAAGAAGGCATACTTTGCTGCCTCCATTGCATTGTTCTGTCTAGCAAAGCTTTTCTGGATAGTGTGGGGCCTCTTACAGTCTGGCCAAAGGTGGTGGCAGAACCAGCAGTAGCTCATTGTGACTTGTTTGCAAAGCATTTTGAGGATAAAATCGCTTGCATCCACTGAAATCTTGACCCCGCTATTACAGTAGATGAATCTCGATGGGTGTCCAGATTAGAAACTGACCAGCGTTTCTATTAAGCCAAAAAAATCTGCTTAATACATATCAAGCCTGGATTATATGTAACGGAAAGTAAATGCTAGCCAAACCCTTCTCTCAGATGTCCATGAGGAGAGTGAAATGAGGAGAGTGTGAGCTTGCAGGCACAGTGCTGAACTATGGTTTAGAGCAGAGCTTTTCATGTTGGTGACATGTTTTTTAGGCACGCATCATTTCATGACACAGTAATTGTTTTACTAGCAAACCAAAGGTTAAACCAGGGGTCAGCAAACTAAGGCCCATGGGCCACAAGTGCCCCACGGGGGTCATTTTACTGGCCCATGAGCCGCTCCCGAACTGAGCTGCCCACTCAGCGAGTCCCCGCGCACTGCGCTAAACTGCCACAGCACGGCGCAGGGACTCACCAAGCAGTGCCAGAAATCATCTCTGCACAGACACAGACGTCAGAAATCGTGAGCGCACACACTCACAGGATCTGGCCCACAGAGGGGGCTCCGCGGCAGTGAACCAGCCCAGGCAAGGTAAGCCTTGCTGACCCCTAGGTTAAACTAACCCCTTTCCAGCCTTGGGAGGAGTGTGGGGAGCATTCGTGTGACACACCTACACACTGCAGCCGACACACTAACATGTCACGACATACAGTTTGGAGAGCTCTGGTTAAGAGTTACAGTATATGCAAACCAGCTTACAATATGAGATAACTGGTAAAGCTGGAAGTTGCTGCTACTTCTTGTTTCCAGGTTTTACAGATTAGGTTTAATCTTATTCCCTCAGTTTTAATATTAGGAAACATGTTATCCATCGAAGGCCAAACAATGTCTGAAGGATTTTGTTGAAGAATGTGTTGGAGTTGTCTATGCTTTTTTTAAAGGATTAAAAGGGTCAAAGGGAAGAGAAGGAAAATTAGCTGTTGTTTGAAGTAAAAATGCTGAGATTTTTGTTTAGAAATAATAAGAACTTTAGGGAGTAATACTTTTTAAATTACAAAAGGAATAGTGAATGCTGACACAAGAAACCCCTACAAATGTCAGTGGGTGTAAGCATCACATTCTTCATTAAAATAATGACAAGCACCCAAACTTGTGGCCTTTTAATTCACACATTAATCAAATGTCTCTCCCTTCCAATGTCTTTTGCTTCAAAGAATGATGAGTAATAAGGTCTGTCATAAATCTTGAAAATGGGTCTATCTCAGCAACTTTGTGTTTCATTAAAGCCATGTTAATAAATTTATAATCAATGACTACAGTTTCTAATCACCACTTACGTTACAGTAGGACTTAAACTGCTGAATGTCAGAACATCTGTGCACCCCCTCATGACATTACACTAATTCAAAATATGTGTACATATTAAAAATGAAATACAGACGACGCACTGTTAAGAAGATAATTATTAATATATTTTGATATGATAAAATGTTAACTATATTAAGATCTAAAAGGAGTGTTCATTAAAAATATTATTTTTCCTCCCTTCACATTTTCTCATAATAGTAAATGGAATTTTAAGCAAAATTCTGTGCAGGTTGCCAGAGGAGGGAGTCAGGCTGCGCCCTGACCCAAGGCCTGATGGAACAACTCTGTCTTGCAGGCCCTGCGGAAAGATGTCAGGTCCCGCAGAGCCCTAGTCTCGTGACAGAGCGTTCCACCAGATTGGAGCCTCAGCCGAGAAAGCCCTGGCTCTAGTTGAGGCCAGCCTAACCTCTCTGTGGCCTGGGACCTTCAGGATGTTTTTATTTGCAGACCGTAGGTTCCTCTGTGGGGCATACCAGGAGATGCGGTCCCGTAGGTACGAGGGTCCTAGGCCGTATAGGGCTTTAAAGGTTAAAACCAGCACCTTAAACCTGATCCTGTACTCCACCGGGAGCCAGTGCAGCTGGTATTGTACCGGATGAATGTGATCTCACAGCGAAGACCCCATAAGGAGTCTCGCCGCAGCATTCTGCACCTGCTGGAGTTTCTGGGTCAGTCTCAAGGGCAGCCCCACGTAGAGCGAGTTACAATAATCCAGTCTGGAGGTGACCGTCGCGTGGATCACAGTGGCTAGGTCACGGCGAGAGAGATAAGGGGCCAACTGCTTAGCTTGGCGGAGATGGAAAAATGCCGCCTTTGTTATAGCTGTAATCTGTGCCTCCATAGAGAGGGAGGTATCGAGGATTACACCCAAACTCTTAACGGATGGTGCTGGCACTAATTGCACCCCCCGCAAGAGATGGGAGTTGCCCCCTCAATCTCATATAGTCCCGTCCCAGCCAGAGGACCTCTGTCTTCGAAGGATTTAACTTCAACCGGCTCCCACGTAACCATCCAGCCACAGCTTCCAGACATCTGGTCAGTGTGTCTGGGGCCGAGTCAGGATGGCCATCCATAAACAGATAGAGTTGGGTGTCATCGGCATACTGATGGCAACCCAGCCCAAAACTCCGGACAAGCTGGGCGAGGGGGCGCATAAAGATGTTAAAAAGCATCAGGGAGAGTATCGCACCCTGAGGCACTCCACCCACCAAGGAGTGGCACAATGACAATTCCCCCCCAAGCGCCACCCTCTGTCCCCGACCAGAGAGAAACGAGCGCAGCCATTGAAGGACTGTGCCCTGAATCCCCACGTCGGCAAGGCGGTGGTCCAGGAGTTCGTGATAGACGATGTCGAAGGCTGCTAACAGGTCTAGAAGAATCAGCAGCCCCGACCCGCCTCGATCCAGCTGCCTGCGGAGATCATCTGTTAGGGCGACCAGAGCCGTCTCGGTCCCATGACCAGCTCGGAAGCCGGACTGGAATGGATCCAGAGCCGATGTTTCATCCAGAAATCTGCCAAGCTGTTCAGCAACTGCTCTCTCAATCACCTTACCCAGGAATGGAAGATTCAAAACCGGGCGGTAATTGGATAGATCTAAGGGATCTAATGATGTTTTCTTTAAGAGCGGGCGCACCACTGCCTCCTTCAGTTCCCCTGGGAATATCCCGGTGCCAAGGGACAAATTGATGATATCCCCCAGGGGACCCCGCACCTTGTCTGGACACGCTCTAATCAGCCAAGACGGGCACGGGTCAAGAGGACAAGTGGTGGGCTTTCCAGCTCGTAGGAGTCTGTCCACATCGGCTGGGGATATCCGGTCAAAGTGGTCCAATACTGGACCCGAGGACAGTCGAGGGGCCTCCAGTTCCTTTATTGTATCCAAACTGGCTGGGAGGTCATGGCGGAGCAACAGGACCTTCTCCACAAAAAAGCTCGCAAATGCCTCACAGCTGTGTGTCAGATTGTTATTTAAATTTGGCTGTCCTTCAAGGGACGTTAAAGACCTAATTATACTAAATAATTGT
Source organism: Podarcis tiliguerta (assembly GCF_965153285.1). Taxonomy (NCBI): domain Eukaryota; kingdom Metazoa; phylum Chordata; class Lepidosauria; order Squamata; family Lacertidae; genus Podarcis; species Podarcis tiliguerta. The sequence continues at coordinate 38,060,667 of NC_139544.1, read as the reverse complement.
GCCAGGCGAGAGCTAACGGATGCAATGGAGGCCGAGAAGTAAGACTTCTTAGCGGCCTTCACTGCCATCTCATAGGTTTTCATAAAAACCCTGTAAGATGTTCTTGAGGCTCCGTCACGGGCACCCCGCCATACTCGCTCTAGCCATCCCGCTTCATTTTCCGAAGCTCCTTGGTAAACCAGGGAGCCCGGTTTCTGCGGGGTCGCAGAGGGCGCTTAGGTGCGATCTCATCGATGGCTGCCAGGAGCTGGGTATTCCAGCCCTCAACAAGCTAACAATGGGTAACAAGGTGACAATGGGAATGCAATCTCTGAAGGGAACTGTTGATAATCAAAACTTTATGGATAGCTTCATGTATACTACCTTTAAAATGCAGCACAAAGCACAATGGAGAAAAATTGTTACACAGTTTTCTGCCTTTCCTAATTTAAAGAATAAACCTTGCTCTCAGTATTTCAGTATTAGATATGACTGCAGTTTTTAACTGTTTATCTGAATGTACTTTGTCTTCTTAACTGATTGATCCTGCTTTCCTTCAAGGAAGTGAAGGTGGTGTACATATGCAGTGTACATATGCCAATGCAATTCTGGGCTGCATCAATAGGAGTATAGCATCTAGATCAAGGGAAGTAATAGTGCCACTGTATTCTGCTCTGGTCAGACCTCACCTGGAGTACTGTGTCCAGTTCTGGGCACCACAGTTCAAGAAGGACATTGACAAACTAGAACGCGTCCAGAGGAGGGCAACCAAAATGGTCAAAGGCCTGGAAACGATGCCTTATGAGGAACAGCTAAGGGAGCGGGCATGTTTAGCCTGGAGAAGAGGAGGTTAAGGGGTGATATGATAGCCATGTTCAAATATATAAAAGGATGTCACATAGAGGAGGGAGAAAGGTTGTTTTCTGCTGCTCCAGAGAAGCGGACACGGAGCAATGGATCCAAACTACAAGAAAGAAGATTCCACCTAAACATTAGGAAGAACTTCCTGACAGTAAGAGCTGTTTGACAATGGAATTTGCTGCCAAGGAGTGTGGTGGAGTCTCCTTCTTTGGAGGTCTTTAAGCAGAGGCTTGACAACCGTATGTCAGGAGTGCTCTGATGGTGTTTCCTGCTTGGCAGGGGGTTGGACTCGATGGCCCTTGTGGTCTCTTCCAACTCTATGATTCTATGATTCTATGATTCTAGTTCTCCTCAATCTTTATTTTCTCATCACAACAACTCAGTGAGGTAGGTCACATAACAAGCTTCATGGCCGAGTGGGAATTTGAACCCTGGTCTCCCAGTCCTTCATGCTTAAAAGTGGAAGATAGAAATATCAAGCAGCACTAAGAGTAAAATTCTACCCTTGAGGTACATCATGTGAAGAACTATAGTGGAAGCTCCACTACAACAGTGAAATTACACCAGTGTAGCAGTAAGGATATGTCAGTTCATTCCTGTACCAGCATATGTGCACCACCAGCATAAGGTTGAAAACAAGGAGATGAACCATTGGTCTTATCTGAAACGTGTTTCTGATTGGACATGAGGATGCCACCTATTGCTCAAAGGCAAGATACATTACTCCTAATGAACCCAGACCCTCCAATCATCATTGGAGGCTCTTCTCTGTAAGTCTCCTCCACAAGAGGCCCAGAGGGTGGCAATATGAGAACGGACCTTTTCTGTGGTGGCTCCCCATTTGTCGAATGTTCATCCCAGGGAGGCTTACCTGGTACCTTCATTATACACTTTTAGGGACCAGGCAGAAACATTCGTCTTCAACCCAACCATTAGTTGATTAATACACTATATCCTTTTAAATGTGCTTGTAGGAGGGGGGTTATTGTTTTGTTTTGGTGTTTTGTGTTTGTATCTTGTGTACCACCCTGAGATCTTCAGATGAGCGGTTGTATACAAATTTAATAAATAAATTCTCCTCCTCCTCATCTAAGATTGTTGGATTCTAGCTTAACTTTGAATTACTCACATCAGTATTACAGGAGCGATATCTTTTCCTTTCTCCAAGGCAATATTTTCCTCCACCTGACGGTCTGGAAAAAATTTGTATGCAGTTTATGCATATGTACATATGAAGTAAGCAATGATAAAAAATTTACACACTACAGGACATTTCCCCCCACAATTCTTTTCTAATACAAATTGATGATACTGTATATTTTTTTAAACTTCACATTTCATTAATACAAACTCAGCTGGCAAATATATTTGTAAAATTACACTTCAGAAAAGGAAGGTAAAACACAATTTCTTCTATTTTTGTATCACTCCCACCAAAAGCAGAAAAAATGTGGCAAAGTTATATATTCTACTAATGTTTTAAATTAATACTCAAGTTCTAAACATTTATTCTGCCACCAGTAGGCAGTACCAGTAAAAACCCACCATGACACAGCATTTGTAACACTCTGTTAGTGGAAGTCATTACTTCTAGATCTAAGCACTTATTTGCTGGTGCAGAAGTTTTAGCATTAGACTAAGATGAATCAAAATTAAGGAAACACTGCTTTTCATTACTAGGGTCAAGTTGATATTCTCTAATACCAGAGTTCCTGATTATTATTTCAATTTGACAACAATAAGTGTTCAAAACCTCACTAGACTAGTGCTAATCTTTGTATGTGTTTAAGGTAGTGTTCTTCATCTTGGCTATTATCCTAAGCACACACACACACACACATTATAAGCAAATGTTACTTGAATAATTCACAGTACAATCCTATATATGTTCGCTCAGAAATAAATCCCACTAAGTTCAATGGGACTTGCTCTCTGGTATGTGTATATAGGATTGCAGCCTTAGAAGACTTCAGAGGACATATAAAAAAAATTAAAGATAAGTTTATATGATTAACTATAAGAGAGTTTGTAAAATTCTATTCTTTTCCGTTGCTACTAATATTTGAAAATAATCAGGGCGATATTACATGACTAGATGGGGAGTAGTTATCTAGGATTTAATAGGACTCAAGTATTATCCAGACTGGTCTTTTGTCATCCATTTATTACTTAATGTGTTATATAGTATGTTATGAAATAATATGGCATTTCTGGTCACACAAGCAAGGTATCATATGGTTGCAATATCTGCTGATAAACATGATTCTCAAAACCATGTAACATGCAATTTTAGTGAGTTTTTGTTACTTAAAATAAAATGTGATTTTATTTTAATATTTTAAAATGTTGAATATAATGGACAGGATCCAGGCAATTTGCACTTTTATGCCCTATTCACTACAATGAAGAAGTTAAGTATATGGGATTCAAAAGTGCTCCCCTGCATTTAAATGTATCCATTGTTGTTAAATGAAATTAGTTGAGACCCAAAGGGTCAGAAAATATGCACAGCACTTAACTATGCAAAAGAGCTTTCTTGTTTTCTCCTGTGCAAAGTTAAAAATTGGTAAAGCCCATGTTCCTGCTCACCTAGAGTGGTTTTCTTTGCACAGAGGAGAAAATGAAGTACTCTAGCTGGACTGAAGTATAATTCTTTTGACCATTGTGTTTTTAAATGTATAAATGTTATATATGAATTAAAACATTTGAGATAAGCCTTAACACATATATTCCAGTACCTACGAATCCTACGAATGCTGGTGTTTTGTAGAAAAGTCTATTATTATGTAAGCAGCTGATGTGGAGTAGATCCTGAAAAAAATTACACCAGTGTGTATTCACTGAAATCAGTCAGACTACTCTGAAAGCCAAATATCCAGCGGCTCTGCAGTGGTGAAGATTAGAAAAGAATGTCCAGTCCTATAAAGTTCAGCAATGAGATAAAGACCAGACTGCCTTGCAAAGCCATGCCATAAAAAGTATAGAGGTCTAAGTTCTTCAAAGCATAGAGGAAGATGCAGTGCCCAATCTCCCATTAAAGGATTTATGTAACAGCTTGAACACAGACAATATTGCATTTTAGAAGACAAATGTAAGGAATCCTAAAGCAGGGTTGTGAAAGTGTAATTGCTTATTACTGGACATTAATAAAACAAAAGTAATGGATAAATATAAATGTCCCAGCACATAGTTGGTATTACAAAGTTTGAGTGGAGAACATGAATTTAAACAGAACTGCTATATTCCAAAAAGCCTGATGAATTGCCATTTGCTACTGTATTTTCAAGGGTTTGTAATAGTCAAATAGTCTGTTGCCAAACTGCGCAAGCAGAATGCCTCTGATTTGTAAAAGACAGTTTGTTTCATTTCAAGATTTAAAAAAATCACCGAGGTACTGTCAAGTATTGCAGCCCTTGGTGCTATAGATGTTCAGAATGCACACCCTTTGGTTTGCCCAATTTTTCCATATATGGACAAATCTAGTGGAAGGGATTATTAGGGAACTGGGGGGGAAAAGCAGGTTGTTGGGTAGAATAGACACTGGGATATGAAGATTCAGAGAATAACTGGTACTTTACAATAGTGAGGAAGCATAGCAGAAGGAGGAATGAGCTCCTAGGGAGAAGCTAACAGTCTTGAATTAAATTTCAGACTGTGGCTATCCAGGATTTACTCAGTATTGTATTTTTGTTCAATTTATTCCTGACCTCTTTAAGCTCATTTGTCTGAATTTAAACATATTTTTTCTATTTTATTTAAAAAGATTTATAAACCACTCACATTATAATATATCAGAGTGGTGTACAGAAAACCAAAAATATGTATAAAATATACAGCAGAAGTAATACAATTTAAAAAAGCAATACATTAGAAAATGATCAGCAGAATTTGATTCTTAATTTGTTGCTGATTTATAGTGTTTTCCATTTGTTACCCATCAATCCTCCCAGAAACACAGTAGCAAAGGTTGGCTCCATCCAAGAAGTCGCTCAATATAGAACTAACTTGTGCTTCTGCAGAACATAAAACTTGGGGAATGACTGCTGTTGCAGTCATTTGGAAAATTTGCCAAGGTTCTATCCTGAATTACCTCAGGTCTCTTTGCCCCGACTTCTTGTCATATTTGGTGCTAGCACAATGACATGTTTACTTGTCTGGTTATAAAAGACTGCAAAACCTGGATCCCAGAAAGCTCTAGGCTGTGTCCACACCTTCTATTGCAACCAGCCAAAGCAGGAATAATGGTTGCACAACAAACCAGCAATAGTATAAAAGCTATATATGCAATCAAGCCATGGCTCATATAATATGGGTCAGCATGCAAGAGCTTTGTGGGCTGGACAAAACGCAAAGATTGTCACATAGGGTAATGTTCCACCCAGATACAGTGCTTCATTTCCTCTTTAAAAGGAAGGTTATTTCTCTGAAGAGTCCATCATTGTTTTTCCTGGTTGGCTATCAACATCAGGAGATTTCTACTTTCTCTATGTCCCCTTTCATCCTTTCCTTTTTGCTGTCCCATCCTCCCAATTTCTCTTTTTTGAGCTGTATTGCTTCTTCACCTGGGGCAAGTAACTATATGGCTGTTGTTGCTGCACAAGCATGGGCATGTACACATATGGAGAAACATATTGTGAAAGTTTTCTAGTCATGGATATGGATATTCCACTATTGCAGCAATTTTTCCATTTAGTGCAATCAGATGAATTAATGCTGGCCGTGTCTGCAGTCAGTTCACGTGAATTCTCCATGTAAGTGTGAGCTTGGGAATGACTGGAGGAGGATGGAGTAGGTAGTCTTATGTGAGTCAAGCTGTTTCATGCTGCTCTTTTGTGTGTGCGTGTGGGGGGTGGGTGTGTTATGAGCAAAAAGGCACAAAGCAGCAGCAAGTAGAAGCAAACACAGGTTATCTAGGAACAGTGAAGGAGTGGAAGGAAATGAGCAGTAAGGAAATACGAACACAGCCATATGGGAAGAAGATACAATGTAAAAGATTGCAGGGCAGTTATGAATCCAGAAGGGCCTCTGGCTGCACGGAGACAGACCCCCTCGAGGTCCACTGCTGAGCTTCCACAGGTCCAACTTATGCCAATGAGAGGAGACAGGCTCAGTCAGCCCTACGGTTTAGTTTTTGACAGTCATATGTATAACAATATACATATTACTTTCCTACATAAAATGATAGCCAGTTGTGACGATATCTTTCTTAAACCTGACTGCAAGAGTGAGTCATCCTGTATTTATGATTTTTACTACAAAAGGCTTTGTGAAGAAAGCAACTGCCAAAGTGAGCATGAAGTCCCACTGAAAGACAAAGAAGAATAGACTATTATTAATAAAGATGTTGGGGCATGTTTCAAGTTAGACTCATGTAAAGTCCCCTCCCCCCATAATTATATGTTCAGAATCTGTGAACCCGATCTATCATATGGTCTTTCTGACAACCACATAAAAATGTTGCAGGCTTTTTTTTTACAGTGATGTTCAATTTTCTAATGCATGTGCCTATTTGTGATTTGTATACCTTCATGATTTTCCTACACAAAAGTGTTTATATGTAATATAATATGTTTATAATATCTGAAAGGGCCTCAAAGGCAGTTCAGTGTCCAGCAGCAGTGTCATCTGATGTTTGGTAGAGGGGAGTAAAGGGTCCTCTTGCAGTGTTCTCTTAATTTAATTCCCTTATGGAATGTAGCTGAGCCATCAACAATCTTTTAATATACTTCTGTCACTAGACAAAAAAGGAAGGAAGAGGTTAGATAAATTGATTTCAGTGGGCAGTGCTGAATGCTGGAGAGGGGATGGTAGTAGAGCTGTGACTGTAAAGTTAAGATCTCTTGTCCTTGTCTATAATTGCCTGTGAAACACAGGCTAGTAAAAAGAGTGTTAAAATGTTAGGTTTGGAGAAGAGCAGCAACCTTTACTATGGTTTTGCTTTTATCAGTTTTTCAGCATACTTTGCAGTTCTCAGAAATCAACCAATTCTGCATGTGTGCATATATATGGAGCTCTGAGCCAAAAAAGTCTCTTTTAAGAGCTTTGCTTGCAACTGACAACGCTATGAATAGAGAGGACACAAATGACCTAATAATTTGGAGATGTGACACCAGAATACAGGCAACAATGTTCTCTGAACAACTCTTAAGAGTAATAAGATGACTGCGTAATAAAGAACTATGAAATCAAAATGTTTCGCGACTACATTAATGGCAACACAATAAGGGCTTTTCAGGAACCCTATTAGAGAAAATGATAAACATCTGGCTTGTATGAAAGTAATCTACTGAAAGCATCACTGTCCTCTTTCACACATCACACTAAACCATAGTTTAAAACAAACTATGATTTAATGTGAACGAGCAGCATACTGGTGCGCAAAGCTCAGAAGTTCATTTCAATGCTCCTGGTGGACCATGGACGAAATAAGCCAAAGTCTTGTTGTTTCATATGAACCCAGCGTTGTGATTTATTTCCCCTTTAACAAACCACAAGCTATAACCAAAGTTGGTTCTTTGTTTACTGCTCATGGTTTGTTTGGAGGAAACAAACTGCAAGTCTGGGTTTGGAGAATCCAAAGGGTACAAGCCAGGCTCTGGTTTGTTTGGTCCATGGTGCAGAAGGAGCAGCGGATGAGCACTGTGGAAATTGTTGTGTACTTTGCATTAAATCAGTTGGCTTTAAAGTGATGTGAGAATCCAAAGGGTACTTTGTATAGATTACTTTCACATCCAGCAGCTAAAACGTTCTCAAATAGCCTGTTTCTGTGGTGTGCAAACTAGGCTATTGTCTTGTAGGGACAAATATTCAAAACCTTAAGTTTGCAAAACTAATGAATACCTGAAACAACTTTTAATTACCATTAGAATTTACTGACTGTTTGTTTTCCATAAATGGAAGCTGTGAGAAGCAAAAATTACCTGCTAAGTATTAAATATAGAATCTATTTGTATAGCGTGTGCTTAATGCATATATTTAAAAATGTGAAAGTATGTCTGCAAAGCTTCTCCAGGATAGCTGATCCTGTCTGCTATTTTAAAGACAAGTATTGGCACGGTACTGAAACGTTTTTACAGATAACATGTGAAACCACACTTTTGAAACATTTCCAAATATGCCTTTTTTGCTGGCTCTGGCTTACTTTAGCTACTTACGCTGGACTGTCACAGTGTCTTACGGATGATGAGACTCCTCCCCCGCAGGTCCTGCTGCACTCTCCCCATATTGACCAGGGACCCCAACCCCCATCTATGCTCTGGGGCCAAGTGCCAAAAGGTACGCACTCTCCCTGATAACACCACTGAAAAGATTTCATAGAAAACACAGAATTAGCTTTGAACTGATAGGATTATCAGGACAGCAAAATATATGGGTCAGGAACTGACCAATTATAGGCAACAGCATTTCTTGTATAGATAACATACAGAGGTTTAAATTTCTTTAGCCATGTTTAGTCATTGGTGAAGGCAAGTGCTATTTGTTATTTATCTTTAGGCTTAGCCCGAATAATAAATCCCTACCATACATAAAAGTTTAACAAGACAGCATTTTTCTTTTCATACACAAGCTTACCATTTCTCATTTAAATAAACTGCAAGTTACTGAAACATTTCTTTAGACATTACGTATACTTTTAAGAGTGTTTAAGAAACAAACTCACACCTATATTTCAACTAATGGTTTAATAGCACAACATGGAAAATTCTCCAGTTAGGAATTTTTATGAGGGTTATTGCTTTTCCTTTAAAAAAACACTGAAGTATAGATGATGTTACAATAGAAGAGGAATTTGAAGCAGTATTTCATCTACACTTACACTGCAGACATAATAAAAGTAATGCCAAGACACTAGAAACAAAGAAAAAAGTATTTAAACTTACTGACTAGCCAGTTGTTCAGAGACTGAATGAACATATGAACTGAAATTTTAAGACAGATACCAGCAAAGCCTTTAACCTGGATTATTATTATTCTTTTACAATAGGGCATTGAGTTAGTTTGAGACAAATTGTGCTTTAACTTGAGTGGAATATTTTTTTCATATCAAATTAGACCAAGTCCTACAGTCCTGATTTAAGCCCAAATTTGGATGTCTTGTTTCACTGTAGAAAATAAGAGAAGAATATTACAGAAAATGAAACCATTTGTCCTATCAAAATAATGAGACATTTGCCCATATCCAGTAAAATTTGAACATGAATTTTACTTTATCACAGGTATGGTACAAAACAATATCACATTATCTTTTAATAAATAATCTGGGTTGGATTTGGGCTGTGTGTGTGTGTGTGTGTGTGTGTGTGTAAAAATACCCAACTTGATACAAGAATCTTGATCTAAACTTGGAGTAGACAAAGTGGCACCTTCCAGATATTGTTGGACTATAACCTCCATAATCCCTGACCACTGGCCATCCTGGCTGAGCTACTGGAAGTTGTATCCAACAACATCTGGAGCAAACCACAATGTCTACCAGTACTGTCAAGATGGGCTGGATCCACACTAGGTTAAATGAACAAAATTGTATATGAATTTCAATGAGAACTAGGCTGTAATACTAAACACACTTATTAGGAAGTAAGTGTCATTGGTAATTACTTCTGAGTAACTATGCGGGTGGCGCTGTAGGTAAAACCTCAGCGCCTAAGACTTGCCGATCGCATGGTTGGTGGTTCGAATCCCCGCGACGGGGTGCGCTCCTGTCGTTCGGTCCCAGCGCCTGCCAACCTAGCACTTCGAAAGCACCTCCGGGTGCAAGTAGATAAATAGGGACCGCTTACCAGCGGGAAGGTAAACGGCATTCCGTGTGCTGCGCTGGCTCGCCAGATGCAGCTTGTCACACTGGCCACGTGACCCGGAAGTGTCTGCGGACAGCGCTGGCTCCCGGCCTATAGAGTGAGATGAGCGCACAACCCTAGAGCCTGGCAAGAGTGGCCCGTACGGGCAGGGGTACCTTTACCTTTAACTACGCATAGAACTGCATTGCTAGCCTAGATCCAACCGTTATTAATGGCACTGAAAAAGGATGTTTCTTACCCAATTTACAAAAGAAAAAAGAACACAGCAGCAGTCAGGTTAGAGCTATTAATGTGTGCTGAAGTGGAAGCTATATAATGCAGAACCTTCTTTATTTTACTCTCCAACCTGTGCAAGTCCAGAAACTTTTAAGGGCTCAAGGAAAAATAGGAATGATGTTGAGATGAATTAGTGAAGCTTGAGCCTTTATTTTCAACCACATTACCTGAAACTACTTACAATACCCACTTTTATGGCATGTTGTAATTACTTTTAGTTTGGGTACTATAAAGTATTTGGATACAAGAGCACTAGCAGGGCTGAACTGGACATGGTATCAGTTAGCTGGATATGGTTAAGTATTCATTCAGGGTGGCTATGAATATGGTAACATTTCGATAGGGGAAGCCACTTGTTTAAATTCAAATAGAGGTAATAATAACACAATAAGAAAACAGAAACAATGGCTTCCATTTAGTGAGAGGCCAGCATGTCTAGTGCATTATTTATACAGCACTGAAGGGATATTACAATGACATGTTGACTTCCTGATCATTTGACTCAAATATACATCTTCAAGAATCATTTTCATGTTTTATGAAGCTGCACAGCTGTGGATCAGATCAGTAATCTGCATGGGAGACCACTGGAAGCTACATGTAAGAGTAAGGTAAAGGGACCCCTGAGCATTAGGTCCAGTCGTGGCCGACTCTGGGGTTGCGGCGCTCATTTCGCTTTATTGGCCAAGGGAGCCGACGTACAGCTTCCAGGTCATGTGGCCAGCATGACTAAGCTGCTTCTGGCGAACCAGAGCAGCACATGGAAACACCGTTTACCTTCCCGCTGAAGTGGTACCTATTTATCTACTTGCACTTTGACGTGCTTTCGAACTGCTAGGTTGGCAGGAGCAGGGACCGAGCAACGGGAGCTCACCCTGTCGCGGGGATTTGAACCCCTGACCTTCTGATCGGCAAGTCCTAGGCTCTGTAGTTTAACCCACAGTGCCACCCATGTAAGAGTAGGGCAGACATAATACTTAATTTTTTAAAATGCCTTGATTTTACAATCAAAATGAATCATCACATCTTAATTAAATGAAGGACAAATAAATAAAAATATCCTAAATGGTTCACAGCCCTAGGTTCCAGGTGATGCTACCAAAGAAATTTCCTGTGTTCTTTTCAAGAGAGAATGAAGGTTTCTAAGCTACATGCCTCTCCACTCCAGTGGTTCCAAAACATATTTTTAAAAACCATAGTCAGAGCTCAAGGTCATTGCTAGTGGATCATCCAGTTGTAAAGGCATATTTAAGCTTAACTGTGATTGAATATATTTGTTATTGACATGCACTTTCTCTATGACAGCATTAAAGTACAGTACTAAAGAACAGTTCCCTGGGGGAGGGGAGAACAATAGTTGCTGGGAAAGCACATCAACTGGGCCTTTGGTCTCTGGTAGCAGCAACGATGTATGTATCTCTTGCATCTTGGAAGCAGGGTTGGCAATGAAACTATGGCCTGCTCAACCAAGTAGTAATTGTATGCTTATCCTCTTGCTATCCCCATAACTCTCCTCCTCACTGCAGCACAAAATATTCACAATTTTATTCACAAAATAAAAGTACACTGATTGCTATTATTTTACAAGAATACAAAATGTATTTATTGAGTCTTATTAATAAAAGACTAGAAGCCAGTGCCTTATCAAGCACTGGTTAAAAAGCAATTAAATAGCTAAGATGCTGTGCTCTTCCAACAGCCTTCCTTCATTTATTGATATTTGTACTAGAAAGAGAGGCTGGATGGCCTACAGCAGAATTGCTATTTCAAATTGCCACTTTCTAATGGTGGCTATCAACATTAGAACATCATTAATTAAATTTACATAAACACCCACAACTATATTCTGCTCTTCCTCCAAGGGTCTCAAGAGGTTTCCTCATTTTATCATCACAACAGCTCTGATGAGGTAGTTTTGAGACCAGCCCAACTGTTGACTGGGGACTTTAATGTTAGTCTCTGTTCTAGTCTGACATTTTATCCATGGTATAACACTGGTTCTTGATTGAGATACATAACATATGTGTAAAAAGGCCTGCAGGCATGATAGTCTTTTGTTCTTCATGAAGAATAAGCGAGAAAAAGAAAGATTAATTTAGGAATTTCCTAACACAATGCACTTAATGAGGCAACACAACTAATAAAGCAAATCTCTGAAGACAGTTGAATATATTTCAATAGCTTAGTTTTCTCTGAGATTCTGTGGCTTGAAAAGCTTTTGGATCATTTCCTATTGGAATAGTCAGTGCTTGGGAATTTCAAAATACAGTACAAGGCATTGGCTGAGAGTGGGGATGTGTGGTGCTGTCCAAGAGTGAGAACATAGGACTGTGGTTGGAGCCTAACCACTTCTCAGGTGGGTGCAAGAAATTGGAGGCTACAGTACAGTCTTTTGGTATGTACCCAGTGGATTGTTGGGACTGTTAATTGTTGAGTGTAAGGGATTTGTGTGTATGTGTGGGTAAAAGTGTCCAGGTGTAGACTGACTGAGATACCAGGGTATGTTTGTGGGCTTTGAATTTGTGTGGGTACTAAATGAGTGGAACCTTACTTTATGATGTTTCATCTGTTGTATTTAATTTAGTTGTTTGATTTCCTTGTAAATCGCCTTTTTATGAAAAGCAATGCACAAATACTTGAAAGAAATAATAAATAATAATGCAATCTAAGCTGCATTCCTAACCCCACTTATAAAGGAGTGAGTCCATAGAAATCAATAGAACTTACTTCTGAGTAGACATGGTTAGGATTACACTGCTAAGTAATACATGAAACTGTCTGAAACTATGAAGCCATAGAAAGAATATATTTTTATTCTTTTTTTTTTTTGTCTAGGGAACAAAAATGGAGAAAACATAAGATGTATGCATTACTTGCTTTTCAAATTAAACTTTATTTACTATTTGGATAATATGAAATGTATTATTTATAACTTTCTTATAAGCCATCCTCAGACATGAAGCTTCTGTTACTGATAAAGGTAGAAACTGAAACATTTAATAAGAATGTTTTAGCATATATAATAATGGTCAGTTACAGTTGGATTGTACGTATTTTAGTTCATCATCAACTGTCATCAAATGCTAACTCAGATTAATAGGCTACAATTTACTCTACTGATCTTGAGAAAGAGACCACAACTACAGTCTCATACTCAGGAGAAAAGTCAGATTGGCAGAGCTAAATGGATATATCCACATATATTAAATAATATTTGGATGGCATTAAATGGCTGGACAGACTGAGAATATCAGGTTTTGTCTGACAATGCAGATAAACTACTCATTTAACAACAGTTGTCAAAGATGAAAGGCTGGAAACAAGAGTGTAAGACTAGCCTGCTGGATCAAGCCAATGGCCCGTCTTGTCCAGCATCCTGTTCTCACAGTGGTCAACCAGATGCCTGAGGGAAACCAGGGAGCAGAACATGAGTACAAGAGCACTCTCCTGTCCTGTGGTTTCCAGCAAATGCTATTCAGAAGCATTGCTACATCCAACTGTGCAGGTAGAGCATAACCATTGTGGCTAGTAGCTACCGCTATTTATAGGAATTCCAAACACCTGAATGAGATAATCTAACATTTTGCCCTGCCTAAGCAATACAGCAAGAAGCTAACAATTGAACCAGCCTATCAAGAAAGCGGACGCGGGTGGCGCTGTGGGTTAAACTACAGAGCCTAGGACTTGCTGATCAGAAGGTCGGCAGTTCGAATCCCCGTGACGGGGTGAGCTCCCGTTGCTCAGTCCCTGCATAGGTACTTGCGGGAAGGTAAGCGGCGTTTCTGTGCACTGCTCTGGTTCACCAGAAGCGGCTTAGTCATGCTGGCCACATGACCCAGAAGCTGTATGCCGGCTCCCTCGGCCAATAAAGTGAGATGAGCGCCGCAACCCCAGAGTCGGCCACAACTGGAGCTAATGGTCAGGGGTCCCTTTACCTTTACCTATCAAGAGAGCTGCTGCCAAGGTCAGCCTTAACATCTCTAAAGTAAGTACTAGAGTTCTATTGACTCCAAATTGCTCTACAAATAGAATTAATTAATAAAAAATATTGGGCTCCTAAAGATGATCCTTATTTAGAGTTGATTCACAAAATCAGCTCACACTGTAATTATCATGCAATAAGTTTATTGCATATGACACCTCTCTCAATACTGATTGATAAAATTTTCAAGCTAGCTTATGCCAACGTCACCTAGTATGTTTTAGTGGTTTGAAAAGAAGCAGTCTATTAACCAATAGTTGCAAATCACGTGAAAAATATAGTTGGGTGAATCTATTCTCAGTTACTTCTTTCAGTGACAGTTTCAATTGTCTTTATGCATTGCATGCTAGTGATTTACATTTTCCATTATTTAATGGGCCATCAGCCAGGAGGTGAGGGGAGAATTAGCAGAAAGCAAAATATGTGGGATACAGAGAAGAAAATACCAAAGGCTGTCAGAAAAGACCAGAAAGCAAATAGGAGAGCAGATGGCTAATGCAAGCTAGGAGAAAAATTGGCTGCCAGGAAATCATGAGCTTTAGACGACCTGAAACTCTTAAGTGATCACTTAGGGTAAGACAGACAGTTTTGTGCTCACAAAAACTTCAACAATTAAGACACTTTAGCTTTAGCAGATGGCATTCAAGGAGTGTATAGTCTTTCTGGGCAGGATATATCAAAGAAAGTGTCTTTCCTCTCATTGAAGAAAGAAAATAATAAATTTATTTCAGCAGGTCATCTAAAAGTCTAAAAGCTAGTCTAAAAAATGCAATGTCATACAACTTGAAACTAGACTGTATTTTAAAAATAATAATAATAGGAAATGCATGTTTTGTGTTTCAAACTGCTTAGTAAAAAAAGCTACTTACCTGTGACAATTGTTCTGCAAGCGGCTTTCTGTGCTGCCACATGTCTGGGATGGCCCTGGCCAGACCACAGGTAGAACTTGGCAGAAAGCATCAGGCATGAGGAAGCACTAGTATTTTATCATCTCCCTTGCATAGTAGATGTCATGTAAGAAAGTAAGGCATAGAGCCAACATCTTCCCTCTCAGAGAGGATGTTGCTCCAAGCTGAGACAAGAAACAGACTAAGTCTTAACATGAAAAGAGGAGCAAAGGCAATTTCTTAGAGACCCCTGACATCCATAACCCTCTAGAGCAGATTTAAGGACAACACAGGAAACTGCATGGGGAAGGGGAAGATGGGTAAGTCCTACTTCCGCAAGTGAGATACCGCAATTGAGACTCATCAGTAGAGAACAGCTTGAATAATAATTATGGGAAAGCAACATAATTTTCTTCTTTAACGACTCCAGTGATTCTAAGTTTAACAGACTCACAAACTAAAAGTTAACTGTAGCAGACTGTCAGGTGATTGTGAGCATACAAGAGATTGCTTCCCTAAGTCTTTTAACTGCTTTCACTATGGACACCCAAAGTAATACTCCAGGTCTCTACAGAAGACCCAAATGAGCTTGCATATGTTGCAGACTCAGAGGGACTCAAAAATTTGCTTCGGATATCAAAGCAATTCTCAGTTGTTCTCAGCAGTCACTTGGATACTCTCTATGTTGGTGCTGGATCACTGGAACTTCCACAGGGTAAAAATGATTGTTCACCATGCAAGTGTACATGCCACACAAATGAAGTACAAGATACACAGAAAGGTAAAACTCATTAAAGGAAGAGAGTGCATTGCCCACTTGAATGAGAGTCTGGGCTAGGCAAAAGGACTGGCAAGGTATGGAACTGAGAGACTCCATTTAGTTAGAACTTTTGTTCTATAGTAAGGAACATATTTCTCTTGAAAAACTGTAGATCAGACAGAAATCCTACTCCTTTTCCAGCCAATGTGAGTGCTACAAGAAAGATAACCTAGTACAAAAACCAACATAAGTGGCAAGTAGAAAGTTGTTTGAAGGGTTTGCTAATGAGAGATGCTTAGTACAAGAAGGCAGTTCAATGAAAAGTCCAGAAATGAGGCACAGGAATCAGGTTTGGCAGTTCTTTTAGAAAAATATTCCACCATGGGTATTGTGGTACAGAATGCTGAAATAACCCCTCTAGCTGTCTTTGTAGAAGTCCAACATTCTGCTCTTCTTGAATGAGAGGTGGTATAATGATATACCTTGGAGAGGATTGAGTGCATAAATAACCAGATGGAAATAACCTGTACCTCTTTAAGTAGCTGGGATGAAAAGATCAAGTCATGGTTCTGGTATTCTCAGTATTTTCCCTCTTATTTGGAAATGAACAGTACACCTTTGCAAGGGAGAATTAAAGTTGAAGAGCTAAGTCATGCACACCCCTAAGCAAGTTGTAGACTAACCAATACTCTACATCATCTAGCTATTTAGCCAGATAAGAAGTTTCAATGTAGAAATATCAGTTTTAGCTTTTTCTCATTCTCAAAAAGATTTTAAGGAAGATATCAATCCTTCCCCAAATTAAAAGTGGTAGCAGGCTATAAGTATATGGTGTAAGCTACCATTACAGTCATGGATGCAGATAAATAGGTTTGAAGCAGTAAGGCAAGATACTCACCATACAGAATCTGTTCTATAGTGATGAATGCAGTGCAGATCTCTGATGTTTTTGAGCAGTATCTACTCCCAAGGCAGGTGGAACAACAAATTTGTATTAGTAGCCAAAGTCTTACACATGTTCTCCACTCACTAAGAACAGTAAGTAACACCAAAGAAAGCTTGAGCAAGAATTCCTTCAGGAATTGGAGAGTTCTGTAGAATTATGGGAGCCAATCTAATCTTAACAGCTGGACAACAGCATATTGTGCTTGTACTGAATATATACAGTAAGTATATGAAAGCAGAGAAGTATGTTAATACTGCAATATTCCAATGTAGAGTCTCTGAGGACTCTACATGCAATAGTAATAGGAACCACAATGTGGCCAGAAATCTCTGAGGTTCAAAGAGTCAGTTTCACTGAGGTGCTTTAAAACCCACTTCCCTTCTGAGGTTTTGGGCTAGATAGATCTGGATCTTCTTCACTAAATTCAGAAGGAATGCCTAAGCCCTGCAGAATATCCTCTCCAACAATTCAATGTTCACAACCAGCTGTAGAGGAATATGAAATTATTATTTTGGCTAACACAAATGTGGGAAAAGAGGATGAGCAACTCTGGATTATGATAATTATCCTGGGCAATACAATCTGTCAGTTCTAGGAATGCATATTTATACAGGCACCTGCCCCCCACCATTGCCATTTTACTAGTTCTGATGCAGAGATAGCCTTAAGGTATTCACTAATTCCAGATTCAAATCTGAGGCAGGATCTGTTGGCCACTGAGCTCTTCTCTCATGCTCAGTATGTCAGAAATGCTTACAAGAGTTTTATAGGAGTACAGCACAGAAGAAGAAGAAAAAGTGAAGGGAAATAACCTGAACCAACAAAACCAAATGCAGCATAAGAAGTTAAGGGAAAAGATCTTCATAATTGTTTCCTTAATTTCTTACATTGTGTTAGAACAATAGTGTTTCTGGAGCAAGTGCAAAGGGAGGAGGCTAGAGCTGCCCAAGAAATTTCTAGATAGTTCTACCTGTGGCTTCTACAGACACATTTCCATATATGGGGTAGCACAGCGAGACCACAACAAAGAATCCTAAGCACTACTAAAAATGCTTTTAAAAAAATAAAATCCTAAGTTTTGTTGCTTTGTTAATTATTGTATGTTCAGTTACAGAATAAATTAAGCTTTTCATTCTGGAAACTCTTATACAAACATTTAATTGTTATCTCTTTTTAGTTATCTCAGCATACATTTCTGGGTCTTGCACAACCTGGAAACAATTGCATGATAACTTGAATTAAAAGTCATTCCAACTCACCCCCTTTTCAATGCTCCCAGTCTGGCAAAGGGTGCCCTCAGCTGCTGGAATACTGTTGGTAACACAGCGGTTACTTTTGCTGAGACACCAAAGCTCTCTACACACTTCCTGGGAAAGAAGGCAGAAGCAAGTTGTTCAGAATAACTGAATAAAATTGGTTCAAATGCTCCTTAACACACAAATTGTCCTCAAAATACATTGCTCTCTCTCCATAGAAAGAAACAGGCTGAAATATATTTGAGAATATTCATTAATATGGACCATTTCACATCAGCTTCCTATAAAACAGAGTTATTGTAAATTAAATCCTGATTTGATTTACCACATAATAAAACTGTCTGAATCATTTACCATAAGCCTCATTAACATTACACTCTTGTTGGGCTGTGTGCAGAAAGACAATCTTGGGTAAGTGTGGTAGTACTTTTGTGATAAACTGGGCAGATAAATGGTTTACCACACACAAGTCCAAAAATGACTTGTGTGACTTGGCCTTGAATATTCTGTCATCAAAGTCTGAAACTATCAATATAAATCTGGAATTGTGTACACAGTTACTCTTTCTTCCAGGGGCACAGTTTGCATGTTCCTAATGCAGATTCTTTAGAAGAGCAGGAAACTCCCATTTTAGTGGAGTGGCAATGAGATTGTCTACTGCCTAGCTGCCTAGCTACGGCAGCTAGGCAATGAAGGGTTTTTAGCACACGAGATACAGAAACCACCCACTTTCCTCTCAACTATGCAGAGCCATTCCCACCACTAGGTAAATATTTAATTCCTTTTACCTTGACAGTCTGGGCACTGCCTTCAACCTCAGCAGATGAAGACTAAACTTTCCCAGTCTCCCTATGTACAAATCCCCTTTACTCACCATACATAAATTATTAGTAATCACACTAGGGTAGAATGTCTAATATAGTGTCAGCAGCTTGGATCCCACAGCATTGTGCAAAGAAAGTGAAACATCCTCCTTTCAGAGCACAGTGCTGGGGAGGGGGAAACATTCTGCGGGATTTCCATCCTGTCAGAATCATTCTTACTGACCTTTTGCAGCAGATTTCCCCCAGGAAGCTCAGAGGTACTGCAGAATCTTCCCACACTAACAAATCAGGAAAAAAACAAAACAGAACTCCCACAGATGACATTCACTTTCCACTGTGGCTCCAGCAATAAACCTATGAAAAACCTACTGTGAAGACCTGCAAGCATGATCAGTCATCCTGGAATAACAACTCCTCAATTCACTTCAGGCTCTGATTTATTAATGCAATCAAAGAGTTGAAAGGGAATCCACACCACATGAAAATATGAGGGGCTGCTGACTATAGCTGCCATTTGTTCATCTTGCAGGCCTCCTGTGCTTTTAACATCTACATAACAGGCAGAAAATTTGACAGATGTGTCATTTCCCATATGTGAATGCAATGTTGGGGAAACATTCTTCTGCTGATTTTTTGCAGTCATGCAAATGTTTAAAAGTATAGCAGCCTTTTCAGGAAAAAGGTAGCAACCTTATATTGACTCATCTCTTTCATGCCAGGATAAGTGATAATTAAACCAAAGCAGGGTTTAAATCTATGATAGATGGAGTTCATCGTTCCACACACAAGCAAGGTAGTCAGGATATGTGTGTAGCAAAATATTGCACACATCATTATACATGTCCACTCAGCAGTAACTCCCACTAAGTGGATATTACTCCCAGGTTATAGTACTGCAGCCTTAAGAGTTCTTATACTTGTAGATCTGAGTCTGCAGTAACAAGAAACTAAATACACATTGTGTAACCAAGTCCTAAATTGTTTCCATCAAAGAGTTTACCAAAAAATACTACCACTGAACTTTTGAAACATAGTATGCATTGTGCCTATTAAAAGTAATATTATATTTGCTGATGTATTTACTCTTCTGTTCCCACCCAATTGAGTAACGTGAAGGAAAACTGTAGCATTCTTTTCCACACACAAAAATGAATTCAAAGCACAGTTCCTTTTTATCAGTAACCTCCCACCATTTGTCCAAATAGCTTGGAATGGGGTATATGATTCCCAAATGGTTCTCATTTCAATCCTGACCAGGATCAAAACTGGAAATGGACCTATATCGGGGACCACCAGACTATTCCTTGGTATATTGATGACTGAAATGTCTAGCAACTGAGAATAGTTAACCCCTTTTGTAATAATATTCTAGAGAATCTATTTGATTTTAGTTCTTTGCTACAACATTGTAGGAAATCTTTGAGAAACCACTTTCTACATCCTTCGCCAAACCTTTATTAGACATTACAAGTATAGGCCGTCACATCCATATATAAAATTTTAAAATATATACAAATAAACAGCCATGTAAAATATATAATAACGGGGATTTTCATTGGGATTTCTTCCTGCTAAATAGTGCCATTCACCACTCTAAGAGATACTATTGACAAAAACTCAGCCACCCTTGCAGTTACTTCCGAGTTAATGTCAGACGGAATCTGATATTTTCGTTGTGCTGCGATGTTAGACTACCCAAAAAAAGAGGATAGCATGCATTTGCATAGCTGTTTGTACAATGGACAGTGGAAATGAATATGTTCTACATTGTCTGGCACATTCAAAGAACATCCTCAATGTCTATCATTTCTGGAGATGTTTAAACATGGACATGCCAATCTCAAGACTCGACCATGCAAGTAGGAATAACCACTGCAATGCTGTCCCTGCAGCAGCCATCTTGAACAGGTGTTCTGATATCAAAAGCCGCTGTGAGACGAAGAATAACAGGGCCACCCTACTTGCATGGTCGAGTCTTGAGAATGGCATGTTCATCCCATGACATGCTACAGGGTTTTGCAAGACACAATTTTGTCCTCAATGCTGTTTAACATCTACATGAAGCTGTTGGCAGTGGTCATTAGGAGTTTGGGGGCATGGTGTTTTCAGTATGCTGAAGACACACATCTCTATTTCTCCATAACATCTGAATCAGGAATAGCAGGGCAAGCTCTGGACCAGTGCCTGAATAGTGGACTGGGTAAAAGCTAATATACTAAGTCTGAATTATGGGAAGATGGCGGCTTTGTGATTAGGTGGCTCCCATTATTTATTACATTTCTACCCCAACTTTTTTTCCCCCTCATTTAATTCCCACAACAACCCTGTGAAGTAGGCCAGGCTGAGAGGCAGTGACTGGTGCAAGGTCACCCAGTAAGCTTCATGGCTGAGTGTAGATCTGAACCCTGGTCTCCCCAAGACCTAGTCCAACACTAACCACTACACCACATTGGCTCTCTTCCTAGTCCAGAAGCTAGGCCAGCTGCCTGTTCTGAAGAAGTAGGTACACAGCCTGTGTTACTCCTTGATAAATCTTTGTCATCAGATGCCAAAAGTGATTTGTGTCACTAGCACACAAATGGCCTTATGTGTGACCTTTTAGTTGCTCTGTTTGGTACACCAACTATCTGGGTCAGAACAGCCTGGCCACTGTAACCCACTCATTGATAACCTCATGATTGGGTTACTGTAATGCGCTTTGTAGGGATGCGGGTGGCGCTGTGGTCTAAACCACAGAGCCTAGGGCTTGCCGGTCAGAAGGTCGGCGCTTTGAATCCCTGTGACAGGGTGAGCTCCCATTGCTCGGTCCCAGCTCCTGCCAACCTAGTAGTTCGAAAGCACATCAAAGTGCAAGTAGGTAAATAGGTACCGCTCCGGCGGGAAGGTAAACGATGTTTCCGTGTGCTGCTCTGGTTCACCAGAAGTGGCTTAGTCATGCTGCCCACAGCCGAGCTGTATGCTGGCTCCCTCGGCCAATAAAGCAAGATGAGCGCCGCAACCCTGGAGTCATCCGCAACTGGACCTAATGGTCAGGGGTCCCTTTACCTTTTGATGCGCTTTATGTGGGGCTACCCCTGGGCAAAGACCAGAAGAATTCTGTATAGTAGATAGCAGTGTTTAGCTTTGTTTAGAGACAATAAACACTTTGTTACTTTGTGTGGGAGAGTTTTCCCCTTAACACCAGGGAAGAAGCAGTTCTGCTGGGAGCAGGAAATCTCTGAAGTCTCTACGTATGTTCCACATACTCTGCCGATACATCACACTGGTTGAGGTGTGGTGAACTGCCAAGTGACTTCCACAGGTCACCAACACAAGATATCACAAGGACCACCTGAACCCTTATTTCCCACATCAATATGTGGAATATATCCTTATATCCAACGTC
This sequence comes from Podarcis tiliguerta, assembly GCF_965153285.1. NCBI lineage: Eukaryota > Metazoa > Chordata > Lepidosauria > Squamata > Lacertidae > Podarcis > Podarcis tiliguerta. Next base: position 38,038,713 of record NC_139544.1, on the reverse strand, counting down.
AGAAGAAGCATGGTTCATTGTCTCCCATATCTCAGAAGTCGAACTGGCCTCAACAATTTACTGTTGCCACTCCCACACTGTGGAAAGCTCTACCAGCAGACTCATCAAGCATCTTTGCTGTTTAGACATCTCTTGAAGACTTCTCATCTAATACAGTGTGATATATACATTGAACTTTTATGAGTCTGTCATTCTTCCCCTGCTCCCAATTTTGTGTCTTCTAATTCAGTGTCAAACACTTGTATACTAATTTGTTTAATATCATTTGTAAGTCATTTCTCTCTCTGCTGAGTTTTTACTGTTCAGTACAGTCTTAAAAGGAATTACATTGTGTGGTGCAATAATTTGCATAAAATATTGTATTGAAAGCACAGAAGAAAGTGAAAAAGCTGCCTAGAAGTCTGATATTTACATTTTCATTATAATTTTTAAGACTAATATTGAAATAAAATTATGGCTGTATTCACAGGGGTGTAATTAGGGGTTGGCTAGACTGGCCACTGCCAAGGGGGCAGGCCCAAGGGGGCACAAAAACCATATCTCTCTCCACTCTGGCTTGGAGTGGCTAGGAGCAAGCATGCCCATCTGCATGCTCCTTGGGCTGTTCCTCCACTGCTGTGCCAAGAGCGCAAGGGAGCCTGGACACACCTTTGTTTCAACGTACTTTACTTAAATATAATTTTATGAAAATGATGTATAGGTGGTATTTAACACTGGTAAAATTGGCAAAAATGTACAAAACATGGGAAATTAAGTGTTGGAAATGTAAAGAAATGGGAAATATAAGTGTTTAAATGGGATACATGACTCCTTTTAGTAAGATTTTCAAATTTAAAAGTTAAAAAATTTAAAAGTTAAAAAATTCTTTCTCTTTTCATTTTGATCTTGGAGTCTTCTGAACAGTTTTGTTTTAACCTTCTTAATTTAACTGATGGCTATGCAGAAAACTTTATTGGCAGCAAAAACTAAGTCACAATTCATTATTCTGTATAAAAAGAGTAAGTTACTTTTACATTTTAAACCAATTACCATTTGGAAGTTTTCTTTTATAAAGATATAAATAAATAATATGTGCGTTCTAATTTATAGACAAGTTCAATATTAAAACTGTAGTTTGCCCTTTCCCCCTTGACTATGCATTTTCATTCCTATTCATTCCTATTATTGTTCCATTCCTTGGAACAAATGTTTCCAATAATCTAGTGTGAAAATCACGTGAGAACACTGGACTAGAAAGGTCATACCCAGAGTCAGTATCAGCAAGGATGTTTATGTTTTTGAATTAATATTAGTTGACCCAATAATCCCAATTCCAGGTTCTTTTGTTTTATTTTTTGGCATCCAATGAGTGTTAAGTATAAATTCATTCCCCAACTTCAAATAGTTCTTAATATTACTTTCTGAATAACAGTGAAAAACCTGCACTAGGTAAGAGAAGCAAGATCTGAAACCTAATAAATCAGTTCAAAATCAGCACCTGCATTTTTATTACTTAAAAGGGAACAGTTCTCTGAAAAATATGGGCAACTATAGTAAAAACATAAACTGAAGCTGTGGCCTTTCACAAGATCAAGACAAGATAGATGACAACCTGTAACGGTGTATCTTAGGGCTCCATGACTTCAGTTTGGAATTCGGATGCTTGTATTTGCAGTAAATTAAAGAAAGCTGAACCCATCTAGAGAAAAAAAACAGCAAATCAAATTATCTTCCTTTTGCCTATATGTTATATATGATGGAGCCTTTTTTCTGTATGTCATGCAGAATTAAACATATAGGCATCTTGAAAATATACATCTAAATGATCCTGAATAATAATAAAAGAACAACACACCTTAGTGTAAATTTAAATGCATGAAGATCAACATGCTGCAATGTTTCCAAAATATAATCTAATCTAAATCAAAAAAATTATACAAAATAATATTTTTAATATTCACAATACTGAGAAAAATAAGATGAAAATACATTGATAAACACATTGTAATGAATTTAGAATTTTACTGTAATATAAATTCTATTTATATTGAAATATCTCAACACATAATTCCTTCAGCGTGTAATAATAGATAATATGCTGCACCTCTTGATGAGCATTTGTTAAAACAGAGCTTAGATTCTGATTTCCAATTCAGAGCTGCATAAATGTCCAGCTATAATATTTCCACCCTCATTTTGTTCATACTTTTATCATGTTTATATGAGGGTGAGTATTAGATATGTATGAACCACAGAAGGTTCAACATGTTTGATTAGGTTCAGATAAGCACCCAAAAATTACAAATCTTAATGCTCCATTTTCAGAAATGCTCATTATGAAGCGGTGCAGCATGTTATCAATTCATACATGCTGAAGAAATTATGGTAACTTAAACTCCTATTGTATAGTATATTATATTCTCATCTTATTTTCCTAAATATTGGGTGCTTATCTGAACTTTACCAAATCTATGAACCTCCCACCTATCACCTGTAAAAGATACTTTTCCTTTCAAATCCACAACCCATGTCCCACTTGCCAACTAGAATCTGAACCTTCTCCTGCATTGTCAGCAACTATTCCTTCCACTTGACTCTTACTGGAATCAAAACCAGTATCAAAATTTCAAAGGCTCTGTTCCAGACTCTCATTGCAACTATGTATTACATCTGCAGACTCTGTTTGGTGCTTTTAAAGATAGCTAAGATAGAAAGAAGTGTGCATTAACAATGCCTTAGCAACAGCCTGAAAGATCAGGGTTAGAAGATGAATAGCAAAGTTGAAAAGAAAGAGACTACTAGGCATCAGAAAAGAGAACTCAACATGTGGATCTCAAGAAAACCAATCATTTAGTTGGAACATACTTCAGAAATAAACCAGATGGCCCATAATCTTCTGGCTATTTAAAGAATGAACTGGCAAACCTTTTCTCAAGAAAAGCCCAAGGCACCTCTAGATAGAGGCAACCTATGCAAAAACCTGTATTACCAAAATAGAAATAGCTCTATAAGCTTTGTTTACAAAATGCATTACTTTAAAATGTGTCCTTTTGGCCAGAGACTGGGTGATTCAGAACCATGGATCCAGTTTGTCACTCTGCACCTGACTCCTATACTCGTTCCATCTTGCACTGCAATATCAGTGTTTATAGAAGCATTTAAACACTGAAGCAATTATCGACAATAGTGCAGTACCTGAAGCAGTTACAGTATACAATTAAGATAGATGCCCCACCACTCACTGGATTTAAAATGTGCACAAGACTACAGTCGTACCTCGGAAGTCGAACGGAAGCTGTTCCAGAAGTCTGTTTGACTTTCAAAATGTTTGGAAACCAAAGCACGGCTTCTGATTGGCTGCTGGAAGCTCCTGTAGCCAACTGGAAGCCGTGGAAGCCCTGTTGGATGTTCAGCTTCCAAAAATAGTTTGCAATCACTTCCGGGTTTGCAGCACTCAGGAGCCAAAACATTCAAGAACCAAGCTGATCGAAAACCAAGGTACAACTATATAGTATTCTGCAACAGACATTACTGTACTGATGAATACTGCATTTCCCTTTCAGTTTCTAAGCACAGTAAACAGAGAATTAAGACATTGAAGGACAGGAATATCTCTGTTTGTCTGTTGTATCCCACTGTTTTCAGAACATTTTCCTTATTGCTAATTATGTGAAGTACTCTTTCAGTCTTAACATGCACCTCAATTGATGGGCTTCACATGTTTTGTTCACTTCAGAAGCAATGGCTGGCATTTAATTAAACTTTACTCAGAGTAGACTCATTGGGATTAATGAGCATGACTAAGTTAAGCCTGTTAATTTCAATAGTTAAGTCCATTAACTCTGGGCAAATCTTAGTTGAATACTACCGTTTTACAATTAAAAAAAATTGTCAATTGTGCATCGAGGGACTCAAAAGACCCAGCTTTTGGCATTAGTGTACAAGCAGAAAGAGAATAGATGCTATTCATGGATTTCAGAACATGTAAGCATATACAAATATACATTTGAAGCTAATATCAACTTTCTACCAGTGGTCTATAACAGGTAGACTAATAGTAATACAAAATACTAATTATCTAGGATCTAATACCAACTCAGCACTAGCAGAAAGTAGCAGAAAGTTTGAGAAAGTCTATTAGCCTATGAATTGTTAATAAATTTATTTTTTCCCAAGTACCAATTCCTATTCACTTGCTTGCTCTTGCTGCTTTACTACAGTATAAGGGTTGGATATTTTTTAAAAACACATTGCAGCAACTGAAGACACCTCCTGCAAGCTGTTTTACTCCACTGGAGAAAATATACAAGTACCACCACTAGGGAAAATGTACAAAATATAAGATCATAAAAGAGCCAGTTGAATCAGGCCAGTGGCCCATCTAGTGTAGCATTCTGTTCTCACCATGGTCACCCAGATGAATATGGACCTGAGGGCAACAACACATTCCCCATCTGTGGTTTCCAGCAGCTGGTATTCAGAAGTATACCACCTCTAGCAGTGGAGGTGGAACAAATCCATCAGGGTTAGTAACTGTCAACAGACTCTCCGAGATCATGCCTTGTCTCTGCAGGCCACACACTTCCCACCACGCTATTCTGTTCACCAATCCCATTCCATGTCCAACTTGAGTGCTTTTGTATGTGCCATTGAAATGTGATAATGCCTCTTGCTTGCCTGGATGAAGAGATGTATGTGGTGTGTGTGTGTGTGTGTGTAAACCTCTGGTGTGTGTGGTTGGAATGTAGACTACTGTACAACTGACTCACAACCATTATTCATTCATTTTTGCTTCTCGACCGGGCCACTTGTGGCTCTAGCTCTATGAGGCATGCAGCTCTCAAAATGCTGCCCATAGGGGAATACGGCCTTCAGGCTGAAAAAGGTTCCCCACCCCTTCCATAGACTAAAGGTGGAATCCGCTGCTTGGCAACAGAACCACAGAACCACACATAACGTGTAATTCTGCCCTAAAACTTCTGCCAAAGTGGTCCACAAGATCACACGGACTTGCAGGTGGGCAGAATGGCTCGGAAACTCCTATGCATCATCAAAGAACCTTAGTCCACAATTCTTTGGAGCCCACCCATTAAACAAAGCTACACAATGTTGTCAACACAACACTGAATAAATGAGAAGAGGCTAAAGAAAAGTATGATTTGCTCACTCAACAGCAACATACACACTACCAATTCTCCAGCGCAAATCAAGCATAATATACCTTATGTTGATACATCATTTAGTAAAAAGAAATGTCTTCAAACCTTCTGATACAGAATGCACTCTAAAAATGTGATGACTATATACAGAGAAAAGAATGAAGGAGAGTACCAAAGCATGTGCACTGGATATAAAGAGATTGGGAGGGGAGAGAAGAGGGGGAGGAGGGGGAGCTTAAAGAGAAACAATAAAGGCCTTTGCTGAGAAATCAAGAATGAGAGACCTAACCAGCCAGCCAACCACACACAACTTTTAAATCCATCACGGTATGTATGAGCTGCCAAGAGTCATCCCAAAAATAATATTGTACTTATCACCCTAGGGATACTAAAATGAATTCCCTTTGTAATACTGCTTTAAAAGAACTGATTAGTGCAAGTGATTAGGTATATATTATATTATAATTATATTGTATTATAGTTTTTTAAATAGCCTTGGCTAATTCTATGTCTTAATTATTTTATTTTTAAAGTACACAAAATAATATGTAACTTGGCTCAAAAGTCTATAAAATGTACTTTTTAATAACTTTTTCATTTTTAAATCCAGCTGATGATGGGGACTATAGAATCAGTATAACTGATGCTTTGGCCTATAAAAATGCTGTTATCAGTGTTCTGAACTACAACATGTCATTTATATTATTTTAAGCTATTTTAAAGGGCACATATTATTATTACCATCATTATTATCATCATCATCACTGAATAATAATACTCTTATTAAACAGGAATATCTCCCTATAATTTTTTTCTCTGTGAAACTCATTTTTATTAACAGCAGTAGTAATATCATTTCTATTCCTTAATATTAGGATACAATAAACTGAATACTCATAAAAAGTTTGATGCTAATATTACAGTAACATGACTAAAAACTCAGTTGAATAGTATAATGAAAGACTTGAAAATTTTAGTATCTTATGAACCTTTTCTACCAGACATTAGCAGCAGCTTACAATTAAGCAAGGAATCAGGAATGTGTGCAATGAGTTAGCCAGGGCTTTGAGATCATCCACTTGATTTTGAAGGAATTGCTCAATTTATTTTTAGCCAAACATTTGGGAACAGAATATACACAAATGTCTCAAGCAAAAGATGCAGCATAAACACCTCTTGTTCCTTATTTAAAACAGTTTTACAGTGAAAATTATTTATTGAAAACTATGTCACTAATAATTGTATCTAACTAAACATTTATGACATGAATATATACAAATGACTAAGCAGGATACGTAAGACTTCTTACCCCATATTTACACTGACGTGACGTTGCTCCATACTGGAAGCGACATTGTTCATCAGCATCATACACCTGACCTGGTGCCACTGCAGGATAAAGAAAGTCACGCTTCGGAGGCTCATTATCAAGGCAAGTACCACGGCCAGAACTGTTCAACACAAAGAACCAAAGAAATTATGAACACTATAAAGTGTTATCACTGCTAAAATATGTATCAGGATTCTGTTGTGTAAAACAAGTGTTCCAAATAAACATGAAAGAACAGAAAATAAGTGCAATGCTATCTTACAAATGTCAACCAAAAAAAAGTTCAAAGACCTCTTAAGAACATAAGAGCCTGCTGGATCTTGCCACTGGCCCATCATGTTCAGCATCTTGTTCTCACAGTGGCCAACCAGATGCCCGTGGGAACCCACAAGCAGGATTCAGGTACAACAGCACTCTCCCCTTCTGTGGTTTCCAGCAACTGGTACTCAGAAGCATTATTGACTCCAACTGGGGAGGCAGAACAAACTCTTGGACACATAAAATGAGCTGCACAATTATTTGGACCCTAGCCTTTCATACAGAATTGTGTCCCACTAACTTCAAAAGAAATAACTTTAAAGTTAGGTCTTTGTCATTATTATGCATTATTACAGTCTGACATACTTAAAAAGTGCTTTATAATGGGTTGTATCCACTGCTGCACCGCTGGTGCCTTCTGCTGATGCAATCATCATCATCATCATCATCATCGCACTAGCAGAAGGCCAGTGGTGTAACAGTGGCTACAGCCCAATGGGACCTCCAATTCATCTTCTTCCCTCGCACCCCCTCCCCAAAACCTGCTCCTGAGGGGCAGAAGGGACAGGAAAGGAAGAAGATATTCTGTTGTGCATTGAGTCAGTGGAAATTCAGTGTCAGATACAGCCCAATCATTTTTATTCTGTTCAGCCTTAGAACACTTTTTCTTTTCTTTTTACAGGTGAATCCTGGTGGGAATAGATTGCACAATGCCTTCAGTGAGTTGACAGCAGTTTTCAGATTTGAACCCAAATGTCTTTGGATTTGCATTCCAAAGTTCATTCTTAACATTATGAAGTACTTGGGCTTTTGTTCAGAACTTGAGGCTAGGTTGGCTTAAATCCTAGGCTTTTTCCATAAATGGGATTTAGGATGTATTTAGAGCATTCAATATTAGCTCTTCATAATATATAGTGCTAATTAGAGGGGAAATAGATAGCCTGAACGCTCACAAGATAACTAAACTTAGAATGAATTAATACAATAATTGGAGTCACAGATCTGCTTGAATGCATTTAAAAGAAAAATAAGACTTCCTTTGAAATTATACTTTGCACTTAATAAGGTTATAAATATAAACATGCTGAGAAGGGGAGAAAGCTCCGCTGAACACATTAGGACTTACTTTTGAATAGACATGCAAAGGCTGAGCTATAATTATATTTACTAGTTTCTGTACAGTCAACAGTATGCACAAAACAGAACAGATGCTTTTTAAGCTTGCATTTACACATGTATTATTAGAGGGGAGGTGTCTACATGACCAATGCTCATTCTGGCTTGTTCACATAATGCTAAACTATGGTTTATGATTAGTTCTGATAATATGGGGTTGTTTTACTGACTTCAATTTTACAGAGCATTTTAAGCCAAAAAGGTCAGCCGTCAACACCAAAAGAGTAACATACATATAAAAAGAATCTAATAGTCTTTATACCTAACAATTACTGCCTCAGAGAACTAGTCATCTCAATCGAGACCCAAACTAAAGAGGCATCATTTCAAAAAGAAACACCTTATCCAGGCACCTGTACTTGAAAATATAGTGGCCAAAGCTATGGGATGCTCTGAATAGCTACCAAACCCCAAATAATCATTTTTACAACATTATGACTGCAAATATGCATACTGTAGTTTCCAAACTATGTATCATATGCAAAATAAATCAGTCATAAATGGAAACTACTCATCAAAATTAGCCATTCAAACAATCTAACATTGGTGCCAGTGTTTTCCTAGGTTATAATTTTAGTGGGAGTTATGGAAATAGTTATTTACATAGGCCAACCTATGTCTCTCAAGATGTTGTCAGAATCCAACACCCATCAGCATGGCCCATGGCCAGGGAAGATGGGCCTTTCAGTCTTCAAACATCTGGTGGGCCACAGGTTAAGCCAACACTGATCTAGAGTAACTATTTTTTTTTGCAAAAATAGCCAAAAAATACTTGCAAATTAATCAAACACATCTGCATCCTAGATCAATACAGAGGAATACATACATGAAAACAGTGATTAGATAATTGAAGGCTGGCTCGTTTATGAGATGTCCCTACCATATTCACTTGGGAAACATTTAGGCCCACTACTAGATTTGCAGCTAAGCCAGCTAGCAGTTTGGATTTGTGATTGCCAGTGCCTCCAAGTTGAGGTGTACACATAGTGCTCCAATTTCTGCAACAAAGGCAGCTTGAAAAAGATGGGCTCAAGCCCCACCTCTAACATGAACTCATTATGTCATCTTAGAGAAACTGCTGCCTCTCTGCCAGGGATCAGCTTCATAGGGTTACCACAATAAAAACTGTTTCACAAATTAAAACTACTATGCAAACTGTAATTAAAAATAAAATGAGGAGCTATGAGGAGTTACATTTAATCTGACTATTCATAGAATATATTACATCTGTCAATATTATTTGGTATAGTGATAGATGTAACAAGCCTCTAAATGATCTTATTAACTATGAGACTAATTAGTCAATTCCAGTATTTATTTGTAAATTAATATAAAATTGGAGTAGACACCAATCTCCTACATCATTATTACACCACGTCTGCAAACAGTCATTAGGATTGTTATCAATAGTGTTGTATTTTAATTATTTAGAAAGTAAGCCTAACAAGGGGCCAGGGAAATGTAGAGCAGCAAATTCTCCTCTACCCTGGGAGCTCTGGGATAGAGTGGGTACCGTATTTTTCGCCCTATAGGACGCACCGTCCCATAAGGCGCACCTAGTTTTTTGGGGGGAAATAAAGGGGGGGAAATTATTTTTCCCCCAGGCGCAGGGTTGGGGCGGGGGAAGGCCGAGCTTCCCCCGACCCCAGCCCCCAAACAGGCAGCTCTCTGCAAGCCGTGGGAGCCCAGCGCTGGCTCCCGCTGCTTGCTGAGAGGTTCGCGAAGCCTGGACGCGCTGAGCTCAGCGCGCACAGGCTTCAGCATGCAAGCAACTCTCCGCAAGCAGCGAGAGCGCTCCCGCTGCTTGCGGAGAGGTCAGCGAAGCCTGGACGCGCTGAGCTCAGTGTGCGCAGGCTTCAGCATGCAGGCAACTCTCCGCAAGGTGTGCGAAGCCTGCATTCACCCCATAGGACGCACACACATTTCCCCTTCATTTTTGGAGGGGGAAAAGTGTGTCCTATAGGGCGAAAAATACGGTACTTTTATATTTTTGCCATATCAGGTTGGAATAGCTAAGGGGCCCAAGGAACAAACCCCTTAGGGAATCCCTGGTGCTTTGAACCTAGCAGCCAATGCCTCACCCTGAAACACCTTTTTGTGGAGCAAGTTCCATTGGATTCAATAAGATTTACTTGAAAGAAAACATGGTTGGGATTGTGTTGTTAGATGGCAGCACTGTTGGCTTTGACTGAGTCAACAACTTGGGTGAAGCTGGACCACTGTAGCAAGGCACCCCTTCTTTCTCCTTTGTTCCCATTTCTTCTCCCTAATCAGCACTGTCAAATATGACAATGATAACCATCTTTGTTGGAAGAGACTCCCATATACAGCAGTAAATAGTAAACTCACTGCTATTAGCCAACACTTATGGATTAGGTCTCATGGGTAAATATCTTCTTTATCGTTGTACATTCACCTCAGCAGGGTATGGTGGAGTGTGAAGTTTTTCAAGAATCTTATTATCTCTCTTCAGAGACTACTTACTCTAAAAAACTGGTGATATAATCCCTGCTGCAGGCTGACCATGAGAAGGGGTTGGTGTTTGCTGTAATGTGAGCTGCCATAAGTTTTGCGGCTTCATGACCTTTGGTCCCACAAGAATTTCCAATTCCATCATGGTTCATACCAAAACTGTCCAAAAGAATAGGAAGAGGGAGGGGGAAGAGTCCATTATTTTTATATGGAACAGAACTTTAACATAAGATTTTCACATACTTAATATACTTATATATACTTAATATACTCAGTGAACAGGAATTAAACAATGGGCTATATATGTTGTCTAAAAATGGTTGGCATAGATGTTTAGGTTTGAGGCCTTACACAAACATAACACAGTATTGCTATTGCTATATTTCTTTTTTACTTTGGTTCATTCTAAGTACCGTATTTTGCTACATTTAGTAGCCTCAAAATGTGGGTACACCAAATAGGATTCAAGCAATATAAAATCGTCACTAGTAGTCACCATGATTAATAAAAGGAAAACAATAAGAAGCTTCCATGTTATTAACTCAGATAGTAATTCAGAATGACATATTAGATATATAAACTCTCAGTGTGAACTTTACAAACCACTACAGTGGTTTCAGTTCCATTCAGCAGGGCCACAACAGTTTAAGCAACAGAGGAATTTCTAGTTCTAATCCTTTATATCTCATTCTAACTATTAAACCTCTTAAACATCTCATTTGATCATTGTCAATAATAATTATAATAATTTTAATATTTATATGCCACCATAAGGATTAGGATTTGATTTTGAAAGTCAATGAATTGTGTTACTGCTGTGGTGGCAGCAACAGAAAAATACTGCACAGTTGTGGCTGCATTGCAGGGGGGATGTTAGGGCTTTATTTGTGGCACCATGCTAAGGACTCCCTGAAATTTGATGCTGGCTGTCAGTGGTAAAGTGGCTGTTAAGCCAGCAAGAAAATAACCAAATATTTCTATCTCAAGACTTCTGCAGCAGACAACTTTATGGCTTTAGCATCACACCTACTTTTTCTCCCTTTCCCCAGCTCTTGTTTTAGTTAACATCTAGACCACATCTAGTTTTGAATAACTCTAAATTTTGCTCACTATTTGAGACATTTTGGTTGGTCCCAATAAGGGTATTGGTCAATTATAGGTTTAAGGTTTTTCTTCTATGGACCACCATAGCCTCCTGTGCTCTTCGTGTGTCTTTCCTATTCTTTACTGGCCCTGCTAGCATCTGCCCTGTTACTGAGTTCAGCACAACTGGATTTTAACACTTAGAATGCATTTTCCCTCAGAAAAAAATATTAAAGTTTTATTTGGGATTCTTCCTTCTCTTGGATTTTTTTTTTTTTTAAGGGGAGGGAATCAGTACCACAAAACCACAGAATCACAAGGATAAAATGCTCATTAGATGACTTGCTCATTTATGTGGCTGGCAAAGTTAAAGTATAAATGTCAGGCAGGAAAACTGGAAGGGCAGACTGAGAGGAACCATATGTGGAAGAATTTGGTAAAAGCGTATATGACAGAACCATCTACTTTAGGAAAACATTAAATATGTTAAAGTCTTGATAACTGTATTGGTTCAAATGAAAAGAATCAGAGAACAGCTAAGGTAATACCTTTTTTGGCAGGGATGCAACTGATGATCAAACTACAATGTGAATGTTAAATGGTCCTAATGAAAGTATTCCCTCATTTATTCTGCAGTAAGAGATTTCACTCATGTTCAGAAAGTGACCAACTGATCCAAAAAATCTATTTCCTCCTATGGGGAGCTATTAAATTCCACTAATTTATCAGAGATTCCCTATCCAAGATACTTAAAAAAAAAAAAATCTGTCCAGCATGAACAAACCCCATCATTAATAAAATCATCAGTACTGAACCATATTAAAGGTGAAGGTTTTTAAAATGTATATATTTACTTAAGCAGTACACACCTACTGTCCATAAACACTATCAGAATTCTTAACTTATTCAGTAAAGAAGTAGAGAAAGTTGAGAAGCAACAAAAAGGGGGAAACACAACCATCCAACAGAATGTGCAGATGCCAACCTTCTGTTTGTCTGCAGCAGAAAAAGTAATGTTCCTCATTATGAGAGAAATAGTTGGCAACACAAACTACTATATGAAATACATGCTAATAAAATAACAGATACGAAGTCAAAATGGTGCTACTGAGAAACAAAGGGGAGGCATCAGCATGCTTGAGGCAATTACAAGGTTTACAAACTTAGAAAAACTTAAAGAGGTAGGTAAATAAATAAGCCAGACAGACAGCCCCCAGACAACCCATTGTCACTGGAAACATAATTTCCATCTCACTCACTAGGAAACTTCACCATTGTTGGGTAGGCTATACCTTACACTGGGCCAGCAGGACAGATTGGGGCTGCTGCTCCACAGCATATCTATCCAAGCTGGTGGAGGTGGTATTGAGTGCAGTGTTTGAGAATCAGAGGACACTGGTTCTGAGGAACTTCAATAAGCATGCTGAGGCTAACTTGACTGGGCCAGCTTGGGCATTTATGAGCTCCATGATAATAACTGGGCTAACTCAAGTTGTAACTGGCCCAAAACATAGGGCAGGGCATACTCTTGATTTGGTCTTCAGTTCAGAGTGAAAGGGCTGGTCTGCATATAGGGTGGAGGGTGTTGAAGAAACCCTATTGTTGTGGTCAGATCCTTATCTGCTAAGTTTGGTTTTACAGTGCCAGTTTCTCCCTACAAGGTTGGAGGATACTTCAGAATGGTCCATCCTCAGAGACTTAAAGGAGCCTGAAGGATTCCTGAATGCTTTGGGAAAATTTCCAGGAGCCAGAGCTGGCAATCCCTGTCAAGGCCTTTGTTATGCTATGGAATGGCAAGATGCATAGGACTGTTGACAAGATTGCTCATGAGTTTTCCAGGGAACTCCGAGCAATCAAATGAGCTGGACAAGGGCTAGAGGAAAGGGCATTCTAGAGTGCATGAGCAATGATGGAAAATGCCTGTTTTCGGGGGCTAAAATGGAAGTGGTGTTAGACTCAATGTGAAACTGACAAGACATGTCCTAAAGTGCATAGCCATGACTACTATGTGCCAGTGAAGATGGTGCATCTTGGAGTAGCTGGTTAACAGAGCTGTTCCATGTTGTGAGAGCTGACATCTGTTCCACGGAATTGAGTTTTGGAACTATAGAGGCCTGCTATGATAAGTTTGCCAGGAACTTTGAGGATAAAATTACTTGCCTCAGTGCTGAGGTGAATGCTGCCATTATTCCAAAGAAAGGTGAAGTACCTGACAAAGCATCTTCCCTGATCTTGTGGAAATCTGTTTCAGTTGAGGTCTCAGGATGTACACAAGGTGCCTGTGGTGGTTCAGCCCGCAATATGCTCTCTCTACTCTTGCTCACAATAGCTTATTCAAGTTATCGGGGTCTGGAGTCGTTCCAGGAAGCAGTTGACACGTTTTGCATGAGGGAATGGTACCTAATGCCTTGAAAGAGGCAGCAGTGTATCCACTCCTTAAAAACCCACACACTTCCTTGGACCCTGAGGTACTCAACAACTATTACCTGATCACAAATTACTCTTATTTTGAGATAAGGTGTTCGGGAGAGTGACGGCACGCTGCAAGCACTGTTGGAGGAAACTGCTGCTCTTGACCCTTTCCAGTCTAGGTTCAGGTCTGAATTTTGAACAGAATTAGCCTTGGTCACCCTGATGGACACCTTCCTTTGGGCACGGGAGAGCAGGAGTGCAACTCTATTCCTCTTTCTTGATTTCTCAGTGACTTTCAATACTGCTGGCTTTCCTGGTATTTTCCTGGGCTCTTTGTGTGAGTTGCAAATTGGTTGCACTGTGTTACTGTGATTCCATTCCTGCTTACATGGCTGGGTTCAAACATAGTGTTGGGATGTTATGTGTCTGCCCCCTAGCAGTTCCGCTGGATGGTGCTGGAGGACACAATTTTCTCCTCAATGTTGTATATTAAATCATGGGGAGCATTCATTAGATTTGGGGAATGGGGCCGTCAACACACTGACATTCAGTTCAATTTCTCTGTTACATCAGAAGAGACTGTATCTGTTCTGAACTGCCGCCTGGATGCAGTAGTGGGTTGAATCACAGCTAACAAAATGACACTGAATGCTGATAAGACTCTGTGGGCGAGTAGTTTACAGTCTGGAAATTGGTGAATTTACCAATTCTGGACAAGGTTCCACTCCCTCTAAAGGAGTAAGTACACAGTTTGGACCATTCTTTGTTACTGGAACCTAGGTAACTTCCTTGGCAAACAGCACCTATTAACAAAGTAGGTGGGTATATCAACTACAACCCTGCCTGGACAATGACGTCTTAGACACTATGATTCATGCATTAGCAACCTCACAACTAGGCTACTGTAATGCGTTCTATGTGGGACTTCCCTTCAGGCATGTTTGGAAGTTGTAGCTGGTGCAGTATGCTGCAGTCAGCTTGCTGAATGGAGCATCTGGACATGTACATATTACATCTGTGCTGAGGGAACTGAATAGGCTGCTGATTAGCTACCAGGCTATGTTCAAGGTCTTGTTACTAACACACAAAGGCACAAACTCCTCAAGACCAGGTTACCTCCACACTTATGTGCCCCTGGATATAACTGTTTAAGAGCAACTAGACCATCATCATTTTTTTAAAAAAAGATGAGCGTTATATTATTATGGTGCTGTAGCATAAACACTGTTGTACTTCTTTCATTTTAAAAAGTACAGTTGGAAAAGCCAATTAAAAGTTGGAAAAGCCAATTACAGTGGTACCTCTAGATACGAACGGGATCCGTTCTGGAGCCCCGTTTGCACCTAGAAGCAAATGTAACTAGCGATGGCATGTCTGCACACGTGCGCGTCGCTTTTTGTCGCTTCTGCGCAGGCGTTTGACGTCATTTTGAACGTCTGCGCACGCGCAAGCGGCAAAACTCGGAAGTAACGCGCTCCGGGTTGCCGCAGAGCGCAACTCGAAGGTGCTCAACTCGAAGCATATTCAACCCGAGATATGACTGTAAAAGATTTATTTCAAAAACAAAATAATTAAACAGCCCACCAACAAGGTTAAATAGTGCATGAGTGCTGAGCTTCTAATGGCCCCACCCAGAGCACCTATAACACACCCACTGATGTGGATGGAACACAGCATAAGGTTACCAGACGTCCTCGTTTCCCGGGGGCAGTCCCCAGATTTACAAATCAGTCCCCTGACAAAATCCATCTATTTAGTAGGAAGTTGAAAAGTGTCCCCGGATTCATTGGAAAAAAATCTGGTAACCTTAACATAGCAGAAGCAGTATACTACCAATAGTGTGGAAAGTTGATTCCAATTCTGCTTATAGCTTATAGCAGAAGAGCAATGATTCGGCAGCACTAAGAGCTATTCACGTGGAAGCAGCCCAAATGAACCAGATACTAGCTAATACTAGGTAGGTAGATAAAATGACCATTGTTTACTAGGACTTACTCCTAGAATAAGCTTCCAACAAATAAAATATGGAGGTTGAATTCATACATATAATAATAAATGATGGGTTTACTGTAATGAGAACCAGAAGGCAAGAGCCTCAGATTTGCATTCTTCCTCCTCTGAGTACATGGGGAGGATATTTAAATCTTCCATTGACTTCAGTGTGCCTACTCTTGAGTATGAACTGGCCAGATATAGCCTACATAGGGTAATCCCACCCATATCTCCTCAAAAGTCCTTTGAACCATACCAGACATCATTCTGGTTGCCACGTTCTCCACCAGTTGCACCCTCCAAACCATATTCCAGAGCAGTCCTCATAGACAGCATTGCAATAGCCAATTGGCATATCTCAAGTATTTACGTGCTGAAGCAATAAATCTTTTAAGGTCATATTGTTAGTGAAAGACAAAAAGTAAAATAAAGTGAATCATTAGGATAATTTTATGTATGTAGCAAGCAGAACAGATGAGAGAATAAAGTCACAGATAAAGGTCATTAAATTAAGATTTATAAAGATTTAAAAATGTACTCACTTGTGACCAATTTCATGTGCAATGGTAAAAGCAGAACCTAAGCCAATATCTTCATTAATGCTACAGCTCCTTTCAGGCTCACACATTCCAGCAACAGAGGCCAAGCCTGAACAAACAAAAGGAGACACAAAGGGTCATGCCAAGGTGTTTCAATCTTAAAAGCCCTAGTTATAAATGCCTGGATTCTTTTTAATAACCTCCATGCATCGAAGCAGCAGTTGGCAAAAGGTTAACTTTCTAGTCATTGCAAAATCACTGGGGGGAATTTCACTTTGCCGGCTAGACATTAATATTTTTTGAACTGCAGTCACTGCTGGAAAATGTCTAGACTAGGGGTTAGATTTATAAATTTTACTTCTGGTAACTTGGGACCACCTAGTAATATGAGCCAGGAGAGGGAATTCAAGCAAGCATTTCTATTTTAACATTCTTGAGGTTGCAGAAAGCAAAATGTGTCCACATTATTTTTCTAAAGAGATCTGTTTAAGTTTAGTGGGTTCATAAAACATACAAGAAACATTTTTAGCTACAAAACCCCCGAGTGGTATATTTTTAGGAATTTTTATGAAAACAAAAAACTCAATGCACCAATTGCAGAGAAAGAAATGTTAGCTGTATTTACTAAACTATAAAAACTTCTGCTTATCAGTTTTCTGAAATTAAGTTCTCACCACATACATCTGCTTCTAAAACCTTTTAAAATGGAACACAGTATGTACAAATATTTTAAATGTTCTTCAATACTACTTGGGATGTGCACTAGTGCAGGATTAATTTGTTACCACTGCGGAGGAATTGACCTGCTGCAGCCTTAAAGGTATTCCTCCTTGAGGACTATTATCTGGGGAAAACATTAACATACTCTCCTAGGGGATTATGTACCCTGAAAAAATACTGCTACAAAACAAGGACCAAAAAGGGATACTTTTAGCACTGAAGGGAATGTATTCTATGAGCAAAGTAACCTAAATTATGATTAACATTAACTTGCTAGGGATGTGTTACAAGGAACCAGATTAACACCAGCACTCCAGGGTTTACACTAGCTTTGAACTCTTTTCTGTTCAATCATTTCAATCCATAAAGCCCTGCATGGTGCAGAAATGAGTCTTACCCCATAGAAACTCTGTTCCCCACTAGCTTTCTGTGATCCCTTAATTCAACTGAGAACTCTACTGATTAGAATGGCTATGTAGCTCCTCATCTCTGGAATGTTCTCTCCAGGGAGGCCTGACTGGCGCCAACTTTGTCATCATTTCAACTCCAGGCATATATGCTTTTGTTTTCCCGGGCATTTGGACAGCACCAATGATTGTATGTTTTTACTCTGAATGTGTTTTTAATGTGTGCATTTTTATTACTGTATTTTATTATTATTGTAAATTGCTTTGGGCCTTTTTGTTGAGGGAAGCAATGCATAAATTCAATATGCCTAACCTATGTCTGAAGTCCATAGAGCAGCAGCATATACAGCAGTATTATCTGTGGCTGTTCCACTTACAGATTCCACACACAGAGTTTTCAAATTCACCAAGATCTAAGTTTGGAGTATTTAAGGAACATTATATGTTCATATTATTTGAATTGGCACTCAGTAGTTGAAGTCAAGGGGGATATGAGTAAGAAATGAGGAAGACAGCCTGATATTTTATCTTTGAATAAGTTTTTAATCTACATAACTGCTACTGACACTGATCTCTTACAACAGACTGGAACAGAATGAAAACAAACAAAACAAGCTCCAGTAAAGAAGGTGGAAATTACTTGACCAACTGTAATTTCTGCTAGGTGAAGGTTACAATCACGTTCTTTCCAGTCTATTCAAAGACAAAGTTAGAATACACCTAAATTGTACTTTCATTGTAACCAAATACAATTGTTTGACTTTTTAACTCTGAATTCCAGAGTAGTATCTTTGACATTTTTAGAATGATTGAAAGTAATGCACTCAGTTATTATCAATGGATGAACATTGGAAAATATTCCTAATGGATATGGCTAATACTTATTTTACAAATTAAAAACTGTCAACAAATTAATTAATAATTGTGAAACAAAACAAAACCCACATATGACCCACCCAAACTACTATTATTTATGTGGCACATGGTTAGTTAACTATTACCAGAGGAACATGTCCTTCAGTCTGTTGCTTTGTGTCCATTTTCCACCCTTCTGAAATCTTACAGCTATTAACTTACTTCTCTCCTTTTTCTTTTCTGAGGTCTCCCTTCAGTGTTTTTTCCTCAGCTATCCCTCTCCCTCCAACTTCCATCAACACTTTTTTCTCAATATTTTATGCTCCTCCTCCCCCTTAGCATTACATGTCCTTGTGCATTCTATCCAAATATGTCCTTTTCCAAGAACTTCCCTGGATCAAGCTGTCTCAAGCAAGCCAGGATCAAACTGTCCCCCAAATCTGGATCTAACAGGGAAATCTAGTTAGTTTAAAAGTAGAAGCAAAAGCTTCGAATTACCTTATCCTATCTTGTGCAAAAAACTATAATGAAGGAACGGAGGGAAGGAGTTCCACAACTTAGGGACTGTTTCAGAGAATGTCCTCTCCCAGGCCAACATCACCACTTTGTGAGCCTCTGAGGGTAAAGGAAGTACCAATAGAGTCCCTTCTGCTGATTCTAGCACCTGAGAGAGTCGGTAGGGAAGGAGGTGATCTTTCAGATATTTGGAGCCAGAGTCATTTACGGCTTTGAACACTAAGATGAGCACTTTCAAGTGGGTCTGGAAATGAACTGGCAACCAGTGCATCTGTTTTAAAACAAAATATGGGCTCTAAACAGAGCCCCAGCCAATTGAAGTTTCCAAGTGGTCTACAAGGGCAACCCCATGTAAAGCACATTGCAAGAGTATGGAGTACTGTGGTCAGGTAATCTCTATCTTATGGATGCAGTAGCAGCCAGAGCTGAAAAGGGAACTCCTAGCCACCAGAGCCAGACAAAATCTATGCTTGCCATGGTTGTGATTCCGTTCTAGAAGGAAGGAGTCTGCTCTCTGCCATCAGGTGGAACAGCATCAAGTCATGGGCAAACCCCCACCTTTCCAACATCAAGTTATTGAGATGAGCAATGTAACACCCATTTAACATTGCAATTGACCGACCACAGTGTGACACAGAAGATGACCTGAACTCCTACTGAGAATGAAGCTTGCAAAAGGTCCTCATGCTTACTCCTCCGTCTCCCTGGTAAAGGGACCCCTGACCATTAGGTCCAGTCGTGACCGACTCTGGGGTTGCCAGCGCTCATCTCGCTTTATTAGCTGAGGGAGCTGGCGTACAACTTCCAGGTCATGTGGCCAGCATGACTAAGCTGCTTCTGGCGAACCAGAGCAGCGCATGGAAACGCCGTTTACCTCCCCGCCAGAGCGATACCTATTTATCTACTTGCACTTTGACGTGCTTTCGAATTGTTAGGTTGGCAGGAGCAGGGACCAAGCAATGGGAGCTCACCCCGCCACGGGGATTCGAACTGCTGACCTTCTGATCGGCAAGTCCTAGCTTCTGTGGTTTAACCCACAGTGCCACCCGCGTCCCATGGGAGTCCTCACCATGTGGTTCCCCTTGCCTGTATCATGGCGTCTACATACTCCAATTGACCTGGGCTAAAAAAGTTGGGTATGTAAAAGTGACGCTTACTCAGAACCTGTTGGTGCTTGAAAGGTTAAGGATGCAGTGGCAACAGGGAGCTTCTGCAGCTCACTATACATAGACAGACCCTTAGGGGATTCAATTTACCTATGCACCAGCAGGGATTTATTCTTAAAACACACTTAAGAATGTCTTAAGGCAGGCTACAGGACCAAGCTAATAATTTGAAATTCTGGACAAAGCTTTTAGGTCTGAGAAGACAACAGAGTTCAAAATCAGAGCACAGCACCTGGTTTAAGTATCTGCACCAGGTGCTAGACAGATGTGAAGCAGAAAAAAATATTTCCTGAAGCTACAAAACAGCTGTAGACACACTCCATGAAGGCAACTGAATACACATAGCTCCTTTCATGCCTCCCTGTTCAAGGACATGGGGATTAAAAAAAACAAAATATCTACCCAGCAGCAGATTCTCTTATCTCTTCCTTAGATACCCATTTTCACTTTGTGCTGAAACAAGAATGCCTGATCAACAGAAATGTAATTTCAGGTAGTGACTAGGGGTGCATGTCTAAGCTTAAGATGCAATAACCATGTGGCATTGTGATCCAGCCATTCCATATGTCATTCTGTTGCCAGTGATACAAAATGTACACTCATAGAAATCTCCTGAAATGCCAGTGAATGCCAGCAAAGTTACAGCTATGCGATTGCTCAATCTGCCATGTTGTGGATTTTAAAACTAGCAATGGCAGAAATTGAAAACGCTAAATGTTTTCTGTAGAAGATAAATGCTTACTGTAAAAACATTGATATTTAGACAAGGGTTTTGATATCTCAAGCACACAATTGTCCAGGTGCTATATAAAGTGGACAAAGCAAGTTAACAGAGTCCTAATGTTTCCTAGAGGAGGGATGGCAAAATTCTGGCACGATCATTAAAAAATAGTTGCCTGCTCAAAATCCTACAGTTATCATTAAATACTGAGCAAAATTTTAAAGAAATGGCAGACTTTTTTCTTTTCCAATCTACTTTATGGATTAAGAGCACTGTAACAGTTTAAAAAACAGCATCAAATTCACAATACAACCACCATTATGGAAAAGGATTCAGAGACGGATATGTGGTAAATTCAAGCTTTTGCACCAGACAGGATAATGAGTTAACTGCATGCTTTCTTAAGCACATTTTTACCATTAACATTTCTGGTTTTTCTGTGTGTCTCTTTTGTTCTCTTTGTATTTGTGAAATCTATCAGAACAATCTTTATGAGGAAGAAAGCAATGTGAGCTTCCCTTGCCCCCCCCCCCAATTGTTGCTTTGATTACCTTCTAGGTTTTTAAAGTGGCACAGCTGTCCAAAATAACTATTCGTTTTTTTTAACATTACTGCTTCTTGCAAACAAAATATATTTTCAGAATCATTTTCTACATAAACATGAAATGTGAGGAAATCATCTCAAGAAATGATGTCAAATGAATAAGTAACAAAAACCAAAACATTGAAGAAAATAAATACCCATTTAGGTTACATTTTTGCAACCTTACCCAGTGTTCCACAAGGCTTGTTTTTATATGTGCAGATATCGTATCTGTAAAGAGGGGAGAGTAGATATATTTATAAAACGTTCAACCTGGTTAAAACATTTTTTATATTTATCACATTTCTGCAGTGTAACTCCAGTTGTCAGACTGCAATTACTGTAATTATGAGCAGCCAGCTGGAGTGTCGGCTCTGCGTTCTGGTGTAAACCACAGGCTGCAGTATGCTCACAGCCTCTGGCCTCAGGCCAGTGGGACACCTGCCAGGAAGGAAAAAAAGGTTAAAGTGGACCTTTGTAATCTCTGGCCTTATAAAACAGCCTGCCACTCTGTTATGAAGTTGCAGCAGTACATCTGCAGAGCATCACTATTTCAACAAGAAACTAACAAAGCATTTTTCTAATCCTATTGAAATATTTTCTTCCTAAGGACACTGCATATTTTAGGATACTGAACAGTAATGTTTTGCTCCTAATGTTTTGTCTCTTCCCTGCTCTCTTGATGTTGCCTGAAACCAAAATGTTAGCAAACTAAGTGATACGTAAAATAAACGATACATTATTAAACAACCTCCTTTTTTAAAACCCTCTTCCCTAAACTCTTTCTTTAAGGGAAAGGGGAAAAGAAAAAAGGAAAGACACAAATGTTATGTTATCATCCTATTCCGGAGAGTCAAACAATGGTTCAAAAATCACAATGAAAATTCCTACCATTCATTTCAATCATTCATTTTGAGCATCAGCTTCTTTGGGTTTCTTACTATTGTCAGCATGAAATCTCCTAAAGGTGACTGTTTACACTTGGAGAAGCATAATTAAGACTAACATCGGGAAGGAACCAGAGCTCAGTGATGGAGCACACGCTTAGCACACAAATGTCCCAGGTTCAATCTCAAACAGAAAATCCACACCTGAAACTCTGCATTCAGTAGATAGTACTGAACTAGATGGACCAATGATCTGACTCAGCATAAAGCAGCTTCCTATGCACAGACACAGATACATATGTCCTCTACCTGAAGAAAGTTTTTAAAAAAGGAGATGCATCTCTTAACGTTTCTAGGGATACATTTAGAAACCGAAAAACACGGAAAGTTATTACAATGACCTCTCATACCCTGGAATGGGTATGAACTAGGGCTAGGCGATACCTGTTTTTCAACATCATGATATATAACCAGCTAAACATAGTGATAAGTCTGAAATAAGGATGGAGCTATGTAGAGGCATTGGTTGGCTTCACGGTTTTTCCTGCACCATTATTTTTGCATAGCGCGCATGCGCACACACACATACACACCATGATTCACAGGATATTGCTTCCAGGTCAAAAACTACGAAGCCGCTATCACAATATGGACCTCAAACCAGATATGGACGATGTATCACCCAGCTCTAGTATGAACGTTCAGAAACATTCATGTTCTCACACTATTTTATTTTTAGTATTTTTTATTGAGTTTTACATTGATTAATTATATACATTTTCCAGTTGTCTTCAATATATGTTAACTTATACATGAATGTAAACCAAAATAAATCAATACTTCTTCACAAGTGACTTCCCTCCACCTTATTTTGGCTTTTTACTTCTTCCTTATCTTTTTAACTGTGTTTTTTCATTATTTCACTTCTCTTACATAATATATGTTATCTATCTGTTATTTACTTTGCGAACTTTAGTCAAACAAAACACATCAAATATTTTGTTTGAGAAAAATGTTTTTCCATGTCATCTTTAAAACTTTGGTTTGGTTGATTTCTAATTACTTCTGTCGTTTTTGCTAATTCCAAATATTTACACAATGTGATTTGCCACTCTTCCTTCGTCTGTGTCCTATCCCCTTTCCTATTTTTAGTGATCAGCATTCTTGCTGCAGCTGTAGCATATAGGAACACCCTCCTTTTATCATTTGAGATATCAATTGTCAAAATACCTAGAAGAAAGGCTTCTGGCTTCTTCACAAGTATTTGTCTAAACATTTATTTTAATTCCTCATAGACAATGTCCCACCACATATGGTACATTGTTCCTTCCATTTGCTTACACCTCCAGGATGCATTTGAGTTTTTTTATATATTTTGGGCAATTTGCTGGGGGTCATGTACAATCGATATAGCATTTTCATAAGATTTTCCATTATTGAGAAGCAAGCTGTGAATTTTAAGTTTTTTGCCATAATTTTTCCCAATCGTCCATCTGGATGGAATAAGCAAAGTCCTTTGACCATTTGATCATCACGGTCAGATGATCATGTTCTCACACAAATTGACACATAACCTTAGCTGAAGACCCACCTCAGTACAACTAAGCCACTTTGGACAAGGCAAGAAAACCAGTTTATAAATACTTTAAATATTAAATACAAATATTAAATATTAGATAACAAGACTATTACACTGCAGGACAGATTCTGAGGGCACAAACTAAGGAGGAATCAGGGAGCATCTGGAAAGCAGATCAAATTTCAGGATAAAGAGAAAACAAGTGATTAAAACAAGTGTCTCTTGATTTATCGGAGTTCAGCCATATATTGGCTGGTTGGATAATAAAACTGCTACCCACCCTTTCAATATCAGACCCGTATCTCTCACAGTGATGCTCTCAATGCATTTCTGGAGATTATATAAAAAAATAGTAGGTAATAATTTGTTATTGAGAAAAAAATACTTAAAATGAAACATATACTGTATATTATCAGACAGGTTAACCATTATCTGATGGGTTAAAATAAATCTTGTTTAACAAATTGCTTGTAAAACTCTTCAATGGCATAAACTTGATTGCATCTCTTTTGAGGTGAACCAAAACAACTTTTTTCAAAGAAACAGTATCAATCATTAATCAATTTATGCTATAGTACTCCAAGTTGTTTTTGTTTTTTGATTAAATTAGCACCCCTTCAGGAACTTTGAGCTCTTTCCAGAGAACATGCGAAAAATCTTTCAGATGAGACTGAAATGTGAAAGAACAAAAAGTTCAAGGCACCTCTT
The DNA here is from genome assembly GCF_965153285.1 of Podarcis tiliguerta. Taxonomy (NCBI): domain Eukaryota; kingdom Metazoa; phylum Chordata; class Lepidosauria; order Squamata; family Lacertidae; genus Podarcis; species Podarcis tiliguerta. The sequence continues at coordinate 38,014,171 of NC_139544.1, read as the reverse complement.
CTCTTATTGCAATTTCCAAACTTTCTTTTAATTTGATAGCAATATGGCAGTGACTAGTTCAAAGGAACATTTCCGTCCACACACTTCCATTCTGGGAACCAATGAATTCCCAAAACACAGTCTGACTAATGAAGAATGCCCCAGTGCTGCTGGATGGGAAAGCCTGCTTACAATGGAAATCCATGTTTCAACCAGTTCTCAAAGGCAGGGCTGGCCCATCCTTGAGGCACTGTGAGGGAGTCACCTCAGACTGCAGGCTGAGAGACTGCAGGCTGAGAGAAATGGCAGGTGTGGCCCTAAAGAGTGGGCCTCTTCTTCTGCCACTGTTGCCTGCCAGCCTCCTGGTGTTGGTGGGTAGCTTCAGTAGGCGGCTTCGGAGGGAGGAGCTGCTCTGGCAGGGAGCAGCAAGGGACAGTGTCACTGGGCTGCAGCGGTAGCTTCAGCAGCGGGTGCCCCTTTTGCCTCAAATATCAAACATCCTGTATTGATCCTTTTAGGAAGGATGATTGGATAAGGCTAAACACCTCCAGTATTTAAGACATTAAGTAAAGGTAAAGGTAAAGGGACCCCTGACCATTAGGTCCAGTCGTGGCCGACTCTGGGGTTGCGGCGCTCATCTCACTTTATTGGCCGAGGGAGCTGACGTACAGCTTCTGGGTCATGTGGCCAGCATGACTAAGCTGCTTCTGGCGAACCAGAGCAGCGCACGGAAACGCCGTTTACCTTCCCACCAGAGTGGTACCTATTTATCTACTTGCACTTTGACGTGCTTTCAAACTGCTAGGTTGGCAGGAGTAGGGACCGAGCAAGGGGAGCTCACCCCGTCGCGGGGATTCGAACCGCCGACATTCTGATCGGCAAGTCCTAGGCTCTGTGGTTTAACCCACAACGCCACCCGCGTCCCTTAAGGCATTAAGTAGAAATGCCAATCCATTGATAGTTTTAAAGTTGCTGTATAAAGCTGATGTTCTGGGGGATTAAATACTACAAGCTCATCATTTTATTCAAAGTCTGGGTATAAGATTTAACGTGCATGTTTAGGAACAACAAAACTTTATACAAGACTTGAAACTCTTGATTTCTTGTGCCACAACATCTGCTTAGTTTTACAGAATCTGGTATACCAAAGCAGCATTTTGCCTTAAACTAAAAGTAAACAATTCATTTAGTTTCATCCTTGAACACCAAAAAAGGAAGAAAAAGGATAGTGCACATGTCACGTTTCTCAATAGGAATAGCTTTCCTGTTATTTGTTTGACATGTCTTTTACAAGTTGCCATAAACAAAACAAACTTCTACCTCTACAATATTTCCTTTTACCATTTTACTTGGTGGAATAAATTAGTGTGGATTATACAAAAAGAAAAAATACTTTGTTGTCAGTGCAGTAATTCACTGAGAGCATGTATGACAATTTTTTTAACAGAAAGACTACTACTCTGTTGTTGTATATACTAGTCATATTATTCCCACATAGTATAAGACCCAGGGTATGGTCTGAAGGCACATGATGTCACCACCTTGCTGAAGCTAAACAGATTGGCATTCAGTCAGTGCCTGCATGAGTGACCACCTGGAAACTATCTGTTCCATCTTGCGTTCCACCACTAAAGAAAGGCAAGATATGAATGTAAGAATAATAAATAAATAAAAATAAATGAATATAATAGAACATCTATGTCTTTGTCACATTTGGTTTTCCTGAAGTTGGGTAGAACTCTGCAGATTGAGATTCTGGCTATGCAAATAGCCCCCTCCATCGCAGCAAGAGCTGCAGCTGTTTGGCTGGAGAACTAATCAAATGTGATCTCACAAGATGTAGAGATTGTCATTAAATTGGATTGTTTTTTAAAACTATCCAAGTTGCTGGCCATTACTACTTCTTACGGGAGCAAAATCCACAGCAAATTAGACAAATTCATGGAGGGTAAATCTATCCATCTACCTCTCCTGTTGGAGGTAGTATGATTCTGGATACTAGTTGCTGTGAGTCAAAAATGGAAGGAGTGCTGTTGTATTCCTGCTTGCAGACATCCCATAGACATCTGGTTGGTCACCATGATGTCTTTTAGACTGATCTTACCAGGGCTTTCTAATTTTCTTATCACTCAGAAATCATAATACAATTTTATATTAGAGTTCTGTTTTTGTAGTTCAAACCAGTCCCAACTCCTGAACCAGTAGGAAGGGAAAGATGCAAAAACTCTTGCTTAAAACCTGAGAAATCAGAATGAAAGTTTGCAGCTCTGGGACTATTCCGGTCAAATATGAGTTCAACCCCTACACTTGATGTCAAAAGGGAGAAGCAAAGATGCAAAATAGAGCATAATGCTGTATTTCCCTTGAAGACTGAGATTTCACAATGAAAGTTGGCCATGCATCTTCAAGACAGTGTATCTGAAGTTCAAACCAGCAGCATGACTCTCATAGGGATTTAAAATATGGAGGGTTTGGTCCAGACTTTGTTTCCAGGCTTAGCAACATGGAAACAAAAATCTTTTCACCATCTCCCAGTTGATGGCTGATCAGCTGGGAAGAGGAGAAAAATGGTGGGTTTCCGCAGGACTTGGCAGGCTACACATGCAGCTGAGAGCCACATGCAGCTTGGCAGCCATGGGTTGCCCACATGTGTTTATTCACAGTCACTATTTGAGTGGTAACAATTCCATGTTATTAGCTGTATGGACGTGGGAATTTATGGTAAAAATGCTTTTCTGAAGAGTACTCACTGCAGTCTGCAAAGTGCATTGCTGGCACAAATAACTATTCACTGGAAGTCTGCACCACTGGAGATGTGTAAGAGCTGCATAAGCCTTTAATCATTGTTATGCTTTAACTTAAAACAAACACTAGAAGCAGCTGATATAGCAAAGCAGAATGATGTTTATGCTAGGTCAGACTTCAGAATACGAGAATATGTTTAAGTACAAATGAGGATATATATAGAAACTTTTAATATTTGTATAACTTTTTAGCCAACTTAGAGAAACACAATATTAATTTAAAATATTAAAAATATTACATAATTCAGCACTAACAGAGAAATCCCAACTGATTTCAGCATAATTACATAATTCAGCACTAACTGAGAAATCCCAACTGATGAGCAACCTTTAAATCGGACATTTAAACGTAACAATTACTATAAAATACCACTACTGATAATTTTCCCATTTAAAATACCCAAGATTTGTTTTCCCATTTCCCATTTGCCTATGTTCCCAATGTATTATATCTCTGTATTCCAGAACTTGCCAAACTATGTGTTGCAACACGCTAGTGTGTTGACTGCAGTGTGTAGGTGAGTCATGTGAATGCTCCCCATGCTCCTCCCAGGGCTGGAAAGGAGTTAGTTTAACCTCTGGTTTGCTAATAAACCTGAATTACTGTGTCGCGAAATGATGTAAAACTGAATTACTGGGCTGCTAAATGATGCATGTCTAAAAAGTGTGCCATCAACATGAAAATTTTGGAAAGCTCTGCTGTATCCCTTTTGAACGGCTACAACAGCATTTCTACTCCAGCTGAAATCAGCAATAAATAGAGATACTAGGATTTGATATCTGATAATTTAACCATTTTTCTATCCCAGGCCCAAAGCCCTTTACATTGAACCCTGTGTTAAAATAAGCCAGTTTCAGCATTGGAACAAATGCATCATGTTGTGGAAAAATTAGCACAAGTCAGTTGTTATCACATAATTACCAGGGTACTGCTCCAAAGGTTTACAAATCACACAGCAACTAACACATTTTCTCACTGAAATCCAAATTAAGATCTGAAAGTGGGATAGCAAATTCAACAAGCTCAGGTGTCATAATTTCTCTGCTACATTAGATAAGAAATGTCTGAAACTGATTTATAGAACAAAATAAAAATAAATGAATTAGTAACTTCAAATTAATTTCCATTTCGCCCAATAAAGAAGTTTGTAATTACTGCATAAAGCTTGAGGGAAATCACAAAGATAATTAATTATCTATTTGAGGTTCTAATTTGCTGCTGACTCACAATCAAAGGCTTCACGATACTAAGCTGTCCCTTACTGCAGAAAGCATAGCTAAGCTCTTGGCAAGAACCCAAACCTTCAAGGCACCTTGCCACCATCTTTTCTTTAAGGTCAATTGATATTTTTTAAAGGGGAGTGGATTGGACAAAAGTACAATAATGCTCTTCCAGGATGCAAGACAATTAGGGCAGTTACTAAACTGATGCTAATATGTTCACCCTCATTTTACTTATTCCAGTAGATCTTTAGCCACAGTTGGCTGAGAAGAGGTGCTTGTAGATGTAAAGGCTAGAGAAAAAGACAGGAAAAGGTAAAAAGTGGGATCTGAGCCAGAAGTGGCAAAACAGCTGGAGGCTCCAAAATGTTGGGGTGAGAAAGAGTGGTCAAGTTTTTAAGTATTCAGTTCAGAAAACTATTAAATAACATCTTTCAAAAAGCAAATACAGTAAAACCTCGCTGCTCAAACAGCTCCATTGATGATGATGATGATGATGATGATGATTTGTTATTTATACCCCGCCCATCTGGCTGGGTCCCCCCAGCCACCCTGGGCGGCCTCCAACAAAGTATTAAAATACAGTCATACCTCGGGTTGAAGTAGCTTCAAGTTAAGTATTTTCGGGTTGCGCTCCGCGGCGACCCGAAAGTAACGGAGCGCGTTACTTCGGGGTTCCGCTGCTCGTACATGCACAGACACTCAAAATGATGCCGCGCGCAGTGAAACGGAACGGATCCCGTCCGTATCCAGAGGTACCGCTGTACAGTGGTACCTCGGGTTAAGTACTTAATTCGTTCTGGAGGTCTGTTCTTAACCTGAAACTGTTCTTAACCTGAAGCACCACTTTAGCTAATGGGGCCTCCTGCTGCCGCTGCAACGCCGGAGCACGATTTCTGCTCTCATCCAGAGGCAAAGTTTTTAACCCGAGGTACTATTTCTGGGTTAGCAGAGTCTGTAAACTGAGGCGTATGTAACCCGAGGTACCACTGTACAGTGGTCTGTTAAACATTAAAAGCTTCACTAAACAGGGCTGCCTTCAGATGTCTTCTAAAAGTCTGGTAGTTGTTCTTCTCTTTGACATCTGGTGGGAGGGCATTCCACAGGGCGGGTGCCACTGCTAAGAAGGCTCTCTGCCTGGTTCCCTGTAACTTGGCTTCTCGCAGTGAGGGAACTGCCAGAAGGTTCTCATCGCTGGACCTCAGTGTCCGGGCAGAACAATGGGGGTGGAGACGTTCCTTCAGGTATACTGGACCAAGGCCATTTAGGGCTTTAAAGTTCAGCACCAACACTTTGCATTGTGCTCGGAAATGTACTGGGAGCCAATGTAGATCTTTCAAGACCGGTGTTATGTGGTCTTGGCGGCCGCTCCCAGTCACCAGTCTATCTGCCACATTCTGGATTAGTTGTAGTTTCCGGGTCAACTTCACAGGTAGCCCCACATAGAGCACATTGCAGTAGTCCAAGTGAGAGATAACTAGAGCATGCACCACTCTGGTGAGACAGTCCGCTGGCAGACAGGGTCTCAGCCTGCGTACCAGATGGAGCTGGTAAACAGCTGCCATGGACACAGAATTGACCTGTGCCTCCATGGACAGCTGTGAGTCCAAAATGACTACCAGGCTAAACAGCTGGTCCTTCAGGGGCACAGTTACCCCATTCAGGACCAGGGAGTCCTCCACACCTGCCCACTTCCTGTCCCCCCAAAACAGTACTTCTGTCTTGTCACGGTTCAACCTCAATCTGTTAGCCGCCATCCATCCTCCAACCGCCTCCAGACAAACGTTTCAGCTCCCGAATGCCAAAAACCTGGAAGTTGTCAGGAGCTCGCCCTACACTCGAGTTCCAGTTTTGAACATTTTTCAGAAGCCGAACATTCAATGTAGCTTCCGCTTGAGTGCAGGAAGCTCTTGCAACCAATCAGAAGCTGCGCCTCGATTGTCCCAAGTTTCAGAAGCCGAACGGGCTTCCAGAACGGATTACGTTCGACAACCAAGGTTTGACTGTAGTTAACATTAGTAAAAACAAATTAGTTTTTGTTTTATGCTTTAAATGTGTAGTAGAATGAGTACATTGCCATACATTGAGTGTTAACACAGTATTTTCAGTTGAAAAGGAGGTTGGCTTCCATTTCAAATACTTTATATCCCACCAAAGCCTTGTGGCAACTCATTTGTTTTCAAAAAATATATAGAATCTAAAGCCAGTTATATTATACCATAGACATTAAGTTAGAACTACTCTCATAAGCTGTCAGATTTTTAAAAGTAGAGCAAAGTGAGCACTTCAGTGCAATGTAAAATTTACAGTAGTCTCTCTCTCTCTCTCTCTCTCTCTCTCTGTGTGTGTGTGTGTGTGTGTGTGTGTGTGTGTAAAGGTTTCTTCAAACAATTGATAATCTATTTTGTGAAATGACATGCTAAGGAGTACAGCAAATGTATATACAGCAATGCTTTCTGAAGGATTTTTTTTAAAAATGCAGCTCTGGTATTTTATTATGGTGGAGGGAACAGGAAAAACAAACATTTCTATGGTTCCACACACACCCCTCCTCAACCTTCCTGCAATGGAATAGTTATGTCTCACTTTAACAAGTATCCATTAAATCTCATGAACCATATCCTGCAGTTAATGGGCTGTTAAGATTTTAAAGCTTTGCTAGTTCTACTGAAAATCCCTAAGCCCTCCTCTAGTAGTGACAAGACTTCTATAGCAGTAAGAAATCAGCTACAGTTTGATTGTTTGAAAATGAACCAAAGTAAACACATTAATTTTGTTTGAATGAATGGTGATTATTTTGTCTTCAACAAACACTGATAAGCACCCAACAAAGTAAGTTAATCAATAAGAATAAGACACCATATGGCTGTATTTGAACATACAAATATTGCCTTTGCATCTAACAAGGGAATTTATTTTTTCCAATAAAGGTTCCTCCCTTTCTCACAGCTACATTTGGAATAAGCTAGTCAATGCAAGAATGGCAACTCTTCTGAACAAATGGAGTAATAAAATCCAACAAATCACAAGGGCCAGATGGCATCCACCTGAGAGTTCTCAAAGAACTCAAACGTGAAATTGTTGATCTTCTAACAAAAATATGTAGTTTGTCTTTCAGATCAGCCTCCATACCCAAGGATTGGAAAATAGCCAATGTAACACCAATTTTAGCTTAATGTGTGTCCTGGGAAAACTGGACTTTCTAAAGACTCTAACATTTCTGATTGGTTCCACTGGCATATTTGCACTAAACTGACCTTGTCCCTCCCATGTCTCCATCTTGGTATGGTATGAGGCAGCATCTAAGCTGTAGGGAAGCCAGATGAGCGACGTAGCTTCAACACACCATCCAGTTCTGTTAGATTGCAAGTCACCATAAAAAAATGTTTAAAGGAAAGGCAGTTTAAAAATACAATAATGTATGGAATTAACTGTTACACTATATGAAGAATGCATATTAGAATACAGTTAACATCCTTCAATGATCAAACATGTATACATTTGTATACATTTTTCTGCAGCTTCAGCAAATACATAACTTCTACAATTACAAACCTTCCATCTCTTCTCTGTCACAAATTTGAATATTACAACTGATTCTAACATGTTCATATCCTATAATGTTTTATATTTTACATTTTTTTAAATTTCCAAAAAAGTTTGGATTCAGGCAAACCAATTATTATTTCTAGCATTCATAAACATTAGTATGGTCAATCTTGTTCAACTCTTTGGAAGCAGATATCACTGACACATTATTTTATACATTTCTTTAAAAAAAATTATATTTTTTGTTGTAAACCACCCTGAGATCTACGGATGAAGGGTGGTATATAAATTTAATAAATAGTAATAATATTTTTATGTATACAAAAATACATTTCCAAAAATATTTATAGGAAATTATTATTATTATTTATAGAAAAAATCAGTTGAATAATTAACTACCATTTACATTAATAGACTTCTCACAAAATAGTGTCTATGTGGCATTCTAACAATCTAAATGCCAATTCAGCCTACTTTTACTTTATTTTAATTGTGTATACATTATGTGCAAACTGTAAGCTCTTATTAACATTTACTGAGACTGAGAAATCATGACTTTAAATCTTCAAAGTTAAACAAACAAAAAAGATCATATTTATATATAAAGGAGCAATTGCTGCTGCAAGTATTCTGATCCTCCAGCTGCTCTCCTGGCACAATCCTCACTTAAAAACACAGTCTTTGGTGCTGGAGCACTTTAAGGATAACAGTTCCTTATATTTTCTTTTGTTTAATCATGTTTTGACATGAGTTTAAGCAGGTTCTTCTTATCTGATCTAATGTAAAACAGATTTCTGACACATCTTAGAAGCAACACTCCTACCAATTAGCAGGCAGCAGAGACATTTTCTTTTTAAATGGTGCACAATTTTGAAACTCACATTACTACTTTATTTAAAATGTAGCTAATTAAGTTTCCCAAGAGCTTTCTAAGTGCTTTTCTATTTAACTTGCAGTCCACTTATTCAGCTAAGTGATATCAGTTCCAAGTGGGAGAAGTAGCTTTCCGCTTTGGTTACGTTTGTATTACATTTGTGCCTGCAACAATCACACCAGTTTCCTGCATGCAGTGTACAGTGCACAAAAACCTTCACTACTTGGTACTGATAGTTGGTACAATCAGAATTGAGGGTACCAGTCATTTACAGAGGAGGAATCGGGAAGGGATACCATTCCTCTCGTACCAACAACTTTAAAAATCTTTCTGTGGAGTCACAATGCAGCTTTAGAGCTCAAAGGTCAACAGTTGATATGATTTTATCATTGCGCCAGCTGCAAGAGAAATGCTGAGAGCAGAGACAGTCCTTGTACATAGCCTTCATTGACCTGATGAAGGCCTCTGACCTCATCAGCCAAAAAGGACTCTTCTCACTGTTCAACAAGACAGGATGCCCACCTAAGTTTCACAAGATGATTGTGTCCTTCCACAAAAACATGAATGGCACTGTCCAGTATGATGGCTTGTCCTCAGACACCTTCCTTATAGAGCAGTGTGAAACAGACCTGTGTTCTATTCACAACTCTCTTTGACATATTCTTCTCGGTGCTATCATATGCTTTCAGCTCAACTGAAGACAGTGTGTACTTTCATTTGAGGAGCAATGGGGGTCTGTTCAACCTGGTATGTCTCTATACCAAGGCAAAAGTGTGGTGGGTCCTTATTCGAGAGATGTTGTTTGCAGGTCACATAGACTTGACAGTGCACTTCAAGGAAGCTCTAGAGAGATTCATCAAATCATTTTGCCCAAGCCTGCAGGGAGTTCAGCTTTACTACCAGCCTGACAAAGACCAAAATCCTGGGTCAGGACGCTACCAACACTCCACACATCAGCATTGGTGGCCACACCCTTGAGGTGGCAGATGATTTTGTCTTCCTGGGTTCCACCATAACTAGCAACCTCTCCATTGATGTTGAACTGGACAAGTGTATTAGTAAGGCAACTATGGCAGTATCTGGCCTCTCCAAAAGTACATGGGAGAATGTGATGCTAACATCCAAGACCAAGATGAAGGTCTATCAGGCTTGCACGTTGAGCTTTATGGCCAGGAATGACGCTTCAATGTCTTCCACATGTGCTGCATAAGGACGATTTCGGGCATCATATCTCAGGACAGAATCTCAATCAAAGATGTGCCCTCCCAAGCCCACATTCCCAGCATGTTCAGACTCCTAACCCAGAAGTGTCTACAATGGCTTGGTCATGTCCACAGAAGGGAAGATGGCAGTATCCCCAAGGGTTTGTTCTACAGGGAACTGGCTTCAGGCACCAGGCCCATTGGCAGACCAACTCTGCAAGGTGTCTGCATATGTGACATGAAGGCCAGCAACATCAATCCTGCCATGAGGGAATCACTTGCAGACAATTGTAGTACCTGGAGACAAACAGTTAGGTCATGCATCCATAGCGGTGACCAAAAGAGGAATGACTGGGAGAAGCACAGAAAGAGGAAATGCCATAGTGCAGGAGCAGCTGAACAACCAGCTGCTTAAATCTGCCCCAGCTGCAACAAAATATCTCTCTCCTGGATCGATCTCCATAGCCCAGCAGATGCGCTACCCTTCCAGCAGTCTGACTTCACCCCCAAAAGATACACTACTCCATTGTCTCATGGATGCCATGTTGATGGATACCAACAATAATATTCAGTGTTAATTGATTTTGTCATTGTCAGGGGTTCAGGAGAAGAGTCACAGGAGAGGGAGGAAACGGAGAGCGAGGGGGAGGAGTCTGAAGGAAATGTCAGCGACGACAGTAGTCCGAGGTCTCTGAGTCTCTCCAGTGACTCGGAGGATTCACAGAAAGGGGCCCCCATGGTCAAGGCAAGGGGAGTGCCCAGGGGGACACCTCGGGAAGAAGAGGCCAGAGGGGACTCAGAGAGTAGCAGCTGGAAATCCGGACCAGCGTCCCCCCCAGAGGGCAGTAGGGGGGAGGAGTCCAAGGCATCGGAATCAGGGAGCGCGCAGGCAGAGGGAGAACGTGAGGGAGGAGTGACCACACCCTCGTCAGGGAGCGAGGAAACGGTTATCAGGAAAGTTAAACGCGCGCGCGCGCCAAGTTCAAATGTACAGGAGGGCGGCAAGGTGGGCAGCCCGGGTAGGGAGCCAGGTCCTAAAGCCCGACGAAGAGAGGGGGAGGAGTCAGACGGGTCAACGTCTGCGTCAGAAGAGTCCAGGAGAGAAGAGACCCAGGGGGGTAGTAAGACCCAGAGGAAGAGAGAGAGAAGGAAGAGGTGGAGTAAGATTAGAGTCTTAAACTGGTGCACAGGGGGTGGGGACTCAGACAGAGCTTCGCCGGTCTAAAGTCCAGACGTAGAGCTGGGACGCTGAGACTTGGAAATGGAGACTATTCTTCAATAAAGACTTTGATACTGTACTACCGGCTAGCGTTGGTCCTTGGTGAGCTGGGACCCGGAGCCAGCTCTGACAGTCATTCTTTGTGAAGCAGAGCAGAATAATCACAAAAAACTAAAAATCATTTAATAAGATATAAATATCACCTGAGATACATATTGCCTGAGAAAACAAAAGCTTATCAAGGATACCAATGTATAATCCTTGGGTGGCATCCCATAGCTGGGATGCTACAAAAACTCACTTAATTTCTGATTGTAAGGACACCTAGAGAAGGGTGTCAGCAGATCTTAACAACCAAGCAGGTTGATCGGTGAAAAGGAAATCCTTATGGTACGTAAGTTCAAACCTGTATAGGGCTTAAAACTAAAACAAACAAATTGGCATCTTAAAGCGGCTTGGGAATGAACTGGTAGCCAGGGAAGATATTTCAAAATTGGCAAGTGGTGGTAGTTGGTATTTCAGTCTAATAGGAAACACTCCATGCCACTGTTAAGATGACAGTGCACATGGTTAAGGACAGTTAACATTAGCTATAAACAAATATCACTATCTTTTCCACTCTTTATCGACAAATACAACAATCAGTGAATATTGCAAGTTAAGGAACAGTTAGTAATATTGTCGAAGTTTGTAAAAGCCAAATTTAGAATACCAATTTATCTAGGAACACAGAAAGTTGTCTTATACTGAGTCAATCTAGCTGGTCCATCTATCCCAGTACTGTCTATAGTGACAGGCAGCAGCTCTCCAGGGTTTCAGAGAGAGGACACTCCCAGCCCCACCCGGAGATGCCAGGGATTGAACCTGGGGCCTTCTGTATGCAGAGCGGATGCTCTACCACTGAGCTACTGGAATATTCAAATATATTATGAAAGAAATATGATTTCCCTAAAAGGTCTGTTACAAGATGCAACAATGGAAGGAGGGAAGAAAAAGCCCCCTGGCAAGCAATCAGTTCAGACCTCTAGCAAGGATGAGGAACGACTGAATGGTGAGGGGAAGTCATCTGCTAAGAGTAATCTATTTCTTTTTCAGCAGCTCACTGGGCGGGAAGGTAAGAAACAAAGTAGGGTGTATTAGAGGGAAAGTGGTGGCCCTGTCCATTTTTGGCTTAAACCCAATCCATGGTAACTCCTATGGTAGCTGCTGACTGAAAAATGTTTTTGATCCCTATACTATACTGTGAAATCCCTGAGCTTGTGTGAACAAGTTAGGGAACTCCATAACCCAAACCACTATAGTTTATGCAACAACATTTAATGCATTTGCTTTTGTCTTCCCCAGCATCTATTTTCTCAACCTTTTTGGCTTCTGAGGAGGCAAAATGTTTTCTTCCCACAAGATTCTGTGTTAACTAGTGATGCTTGTAAGTAGTGACCCAGTTTCAAATCAAGCTGAAATGGTCTTGCCCACCACCAGGAATTACAATTCCATCCAGTCATCTGTCCCCAATATAATGCATTTATTTCTGTAACAAACACATAACCAGAGCACACAGGAAGACCTGAGTTTGAATTCCTGCTTGGCTATAAAAGTCACCAAGATATCTAGGTAAATCATTCTTCCTCAACCCAATCTAACAGTTGTGATAACAAGATCACTCTCATTTATGCAACTGAGTTCCTTGGTGAAAGGGTGAGATACAAATATAATGGGGAAGGGAACAGGAATATAAGGGGAGCTCTGCTGGCTCACACCAAAGGTCCATATACCGTAATCCACCCTATTTCCAACAATAGTTAGCTAGACTCTCGAGGAAGCACCAGAGAGGGCATGAATGCAAACATTCACCTGCATCATTAAACACACAAACACACCATTGTGCCATGAGGCCTCTGAACCCAGAACTATTTAGCAATCATAGCTAACAGATACTGATGCACCTGCTGACCATGAATTTATCTAATCCCTTTTAAGGCTTACAGGCCATCACCAAATCTTGTGACAGCAAATTCTATAATTATGCATTATATGAAGATGCAATTTTCTGTATCTACAATATCCTTTTTAAGATGAGGTGACTAGCACCACACAGAGTAGAGTGGTACCTCGGATTACATATGCTTCAGGTTAAAGACTCCGCTAACCCAGAAATAGTACCTCGGGTTAAGAACTTTGCTTCAATGAGAACAGAAATCGTGCTCCGGCAGCGCGAGGCCCCATTAGCTAAAGTGGTGCTTCAAGTTAAGAACAGACCTCCGGAATGAATTAAGTACTTAACCCGAGATACCACTGTATTCCAAATGCAGCCACACTATAGACTTCTATCAATTCACTATAGTGGCTGCTTCATTTTCAGTCCCTCTCATAATAATCTCTGCTGCACATTGAGTTGATGACTAAATTGTGCTAATCCCCTCCCCATGGTCTTACTATCGCTTGTGTTCAGATACTTCATTATACATGTGAACTGCACTGGCTCCCGGTGGAGTACAGAGTCAGGTTTAAGGTGTTGGTTTTGACCTTTAAAGCCCTATGCGGCCTAGGACCCACATACCTACGGGACTGCCTCTCCTGGTATGCCCCACGGAGGACCTTAAGGTCCACAAATGACAACATTTTGGACGTCCCAAGTTGCAAGGTGGTTCGATTGGTCTCAACTAGGGCCAGGGCCTTTTCAGTACTGGCCCCGACTTGGTGGAATGCTCTGTCACAAGAGGCTAGGGCCCTGCGGAACTTGACATCTTTCCACAGGGCCTGCAAGACAGAGCTGTTCCGCCTGGCCTTTGGCTTAGACTCAGTCTGACCCTTATGTTTTTTCCTCCCCTTACAGTTTTGATCTATGGGCTACTTTTAAAATGCGGGTGCATTTTAAATTGCATTTTAAACTGTATTATTATAAATTGGTTTCCCCCCCTTATGTTTTTATTGTAATTTTACTGGTGTTGGCCAGGGAGGGTGGGGTATAAATAAATTTATTATTATTATTAAGTTGGGATTTGTTTATTTTTTTGTTCCAGTATATATCACTTTGCACTACCCTGATCTCTTCCTTACTGTCAGCTTCCCCACCTCCCAGTTATCACTTCCACCTGTCATTACATGCACAGATCTATTTCTAGCACTTTTTAAAGCCTACTGTGACTGCAATCATACATGCACTTATCAGGAAGTTCCACTAAACTAAACAGGAGTTACTTATCATAGAATCATAGAATTGTAGAGTTGGAAGAGACCCCAGAGGTCATCGAGTCCAACCGCCTGCAGTGCAAATATCTCAACTAAATCATACATGACAGATGGATTTCTGTATAGCATTTCCATTTCTTACCCTTAACACCAAATACAGGCCAGAATATAATTTCCAAACAACAAATTAGGTTCAACAAAATAATATTAACATTCTAAAAAGTAAAACAAAAACTGTGCATTAAGCCAGTCTTCTTTTGTAATTCAGAAATTAGTAGTTATCAGGAAAGAACAGGGCATTATGGCATTAGTTTGGATGAACAACAAACAGAAAATTATCTTTAAAAAACCCTAATGAAATTACTTCATTTCAATTTTTTAGAATGTCACAAAGTATACAAACAGCAGGAACCTTTCATTGTGTACATCACTAATAAGTCCACTTCATGGATAAACATATGCGTGGTATCTGACTAAAGCATACCAACAGAACCACTGAAAGCAATAAAGTTACTTGTGACTAACTTAAGTCCACTGATGTCAGTGGGTCCACTCTTGAACATTACTTAGTCAGATACCACCCATGTTAAATTATCTCTGTGCATTTGTTATTCAAAAGGAAGTCTCACTGAATTCAACGGGATGTTTCCCTAGGTAAGCATGCAAGTAATTGCAGCCTTCGGTCACACAGATAAGTGAAATACCGTACTGTTGGTTTATCTGAAGGAACATAATCAATGCTTCTATAGGGTGATGCACCAATCCAGGGGTTGTGGCAAAACATAAAAGAAAATGTGCACTTTATTATGACCTTGACCAGAATTGGAACCTTTGCCCCCATAAAGAAAGGGGCTCCAAATGTTATTCAAAAACTATAAATGAAACATCACTAATCTCTGTCAATTGAGTATCTTCCATAATATTGGGGTCTTAAACTTTAAGGACAATAATGGTATGGCTAGTAGTATTTCTACTTTCTACAGGCTTCTCTACCTTATTTTGAAATCCTTTATTTGAAAGTTGGTTTGGTCAATTCTAAAAGTGCTAAACATATAATGTTGGATCCTGTCTTTGATACTGCCAGTGGGACCATCTCCTGAGCAGGTTTCTACTCAGGAGATGCTCCCACTGGTAGAAAGGGGGTGGGGAGATGCCTTTTGCTGATTTCACCTTCTTCATGATGACCCCAGTGCCACTTCCCCAACTGTTCCAGATGACTACCCCCTGCCTTTTGGAGCACATTTTCAGCGAGCAGAAGTGGGCTGCAGTAGGGGGAGAAATCAGTCATGGAATCCCTCTATTGGATCAAAAACCTTTCATGGACAAAATAAAACTTTCCGTTCCTGGGAGGCAAAGTCTGGATTCATCCCACAGACAGTCACATACATTAATTTCATGTAAGTTTTGAATAGTCATTTTCCACTTTTGAATGGAAAATAGTAGTTTGAACTACTAAGTGTTTTATTGCAATATGAAACACAAGCAATATTTTTTATCCTGCACATCATTACTACAAATTCAACTCTAGCTTCTTCGTGTGAAAACAAACAAATGAGAAACAGAAAAGAGAAAAAATGAGATAATTTCAACAAACCATACCTAGTAATAAGGACCGCATTATCATGGTGGGCAATTCCATTTTCTGGAATGGTGTTTCCATCACTTTGGTGAGAGAGAATGGATTTCTGCCACTTACAGAAGCTATCAAGGGACTTGTCTGCATGGTGATTTATCTCCAAGTTTGGCTGCAATACAACATGCATACCAGAAATGTTCCAAACAAATTACTAGGGTCAGTGGTTAAGACTTCTGAAGTCTAAATCTGATCTATAATTAGAAGCAGTGATTTCTAGGAATAATTTCTTCTTGCCAATTTTCATCTGTGTTAAATCTGGCCTACAAATTATTTTGTGCATATAGATCTCATAGATTTAATTTAAACTTCAATAATCGTTTTGTTAAAAGTAATATTACAGATTAGTTTCAAATGTTACCTTTTCCCCACAGACAGATTAGTTTCATGTGTGAAAATGTATTTAAATATTGAAGGCAGCCCTTACACTTTCAAAATACAAAACAAAAAAACAAGCTGTGACAACTTTCTAGCATCCAAATATTCCATGTATGTCACACATTTTCATTAAATAAAAGTAAAAATCTTGAAAAACATTGCAAATTAATACCATTTAATTTCTAATTTTAAGATCATAAAATGTTTGCAGATGAGGTTTGATTATCGAATACTGTTTTTCTAAACAATTATTAGGTACATAATATTATTATACTTTGATTGTGTGATTTATATTTTAGGGGACTGATATTTATATCACAACTCATTCTTACCTGATCTTCTGTAAGAACAATTAAACGAGTCACAATAATATTCACAACGTTTCCTAGGCTGGAATCACGGTAAAGTTTGGCAACCTGACCTCCAGAAAATAAGAAAAGACATAAAGTCAGACAAAAAAATTCTACAAATGTTTATTATTAACCAGTGCAGATTATTAACAGTACTACCTAAGTGACATCAAGTCTGAAAAGCAAGAGAGAAGGGTATGGAGAATTTTTCCAACCCTTACTCACTACTACCCACCCACATCATAACCATTCCTGTAGCAAGCCCAATTCCATACCCAGTAAAAATGTTCTGCAAATGTGTTAAGTCAATGCTAGCCAAATGCCTGTTATTATAGTAGTATATGGGCTCAAAAGGGTCAATATATTGCAATCTTCTGTTTCCAAGTACAATTAATTACTTTTCCTAATAAGAATTAAGGCAACTATCCACTTCTAGAGGAGAATTTGTAAAGGAATACACTTGTGAACACTGTTGATGTGGAAACCTAACCTGCTCCTTGCCCCAAGCCATTCCTTAGACTCTGACCCTGGGTTCTTTCTTCTCATTGACATGCTAGCATTCTATTTGCTGTATTTTTTATGTATGTGGAAGTACATTCAGTCCTATGAGTAAACAATAAGCTGAAGTAGTACAGTCCACAGGTTTATCAGCTCAGTGAGAACATGACTGGATTAAAATATGATAGAATGCTGGAAACTAGTTTTTATATGACTGAAAAATTGTAGTACAAAAGCCCTATCTTAAAACTAACAGCAGAATCTTATTACCCTCACTGCAGCTTCTGTGGCACACACAGAAGAACTGTAAAAGTTATCCTGGCATCTAGCTACATAGGCTCCCTGCCCCCCATACCATTTCACCCAAATCAGAAACACGTGGAATTAGGAATATGAGCATTGCTTCAAATGTTCCTTATATTGTGCACCTGAATACTCAGCCTCCTCCTCAACTTCTGCACAGCACGCCAATACCCAATTTTGAGCTACCCTAGCTCCAACAAAGGAAAAGCATTAGCTCTCACCGCCTACCCCGAGTGAAACATGGAAGCAGAAGCAGCTTGCATTTTACCACTTGAACTTGCTAGCTTGCAAGTGAATTTACTTGACAGCAAGCACCTGTATGAGCCATTTCTAAGAAAAAGCTTGTTGGGGACACGGTTCCTAATGCAATGTCACTCGACACCTTACTAGAAGCATTGCAAGAGAAGTGAGCAGTACACTTCCCAATCATTAACTTGGAAAACACAGCTGGTACAAACATATTCTTAAGTTTGAAATTAACATCAACAATGCCCTCAATATTAAAATGAGTTGTATCAACATGTAGAGGGATCAAACTTACAATATTCATGACACTCAAAATGTAATGTTCAATATCTTTGCGACCATGGTATCCCACCATCATTTTGTCTGCTACTACCAACGTCTCCACAAAACGTTCAGTGCTTATTGATCTCTTCAGTCGATGGTGACTACTTAATGTGTGATTATTTGGAAGTAAAGTTGGAAAAGCAAGGGTATTGTTCAACCACCAAGGTTTACTGCTTCCTGTGAGGTCTTCTAGGAATCAAAACAATTAGTGACATCAAGTGGATTGCTATATTAACATCTTCATGTACATCTGCTTTATATTTATAGTCTCTTCAAAATTCTTGAAGAGTTTTTGTTGTGAGCACTATCTTTTAATAAACATTATACATCTTAATTTTTCCTTAGAAGATATCAGACAGCCTGCTTCAATATTAAAAGCTGTATTTGCACTAAGCCTTTTCGGATATTCTCTTTTACATTGTCACATATCGCTTCTACTAAAAGCGAGGAAGATTGCATGAACATACAAATTTATTTATCACTCACCAATGTGATAGATGTCCACAATGAATTGCAGGACTTACACATGGTTAAACATGTGTTCACAGTCTGAGCAATCAGTGTATGGAAGTCCAAATTTTGCAGACCAGAATATGAGATTGACTGAAATTTTGAATATATTTCTAACCAATCACAAAGCAGGATACAAATAGGTTCTTGCTTCAAGGTGAATAAAAAGTAGAGCCACAGTAGAAGAAAAGAAGGAGAAAAATCTAATTTGATCATATAAGTATGCCCAAAGTTTCATATGGGCTCAAATATTCTGCTATGAATAAGTTTTATACTTCAGCTAAACCATAAGTTTATTATTTCATGGCTCCTCAAATTTGAACCAGAAAGAAAAACACAAACGTGAATGCAAAAATTAGTATATATAAAATAGTGCATTTATAATATTAACTTATTTATAATTTATTTATAATAGGACCTTACCCCCACTGCACCCTGATTATTTTGTGAGAGCATCAGTAGTGAAACAACTTTAATTGTGCTGTATCTGGAGAAACAAAAGTAAAAGTTGGGGCGGGGTGACTCCTTGCCCCTCCCAATCTCCCTGAAAAATATCTCTTGATTGGGGAATGCCCAAAATCTGGCAGAACCAGATTTGTGACTGTTCCCCTATCTACTTGTGTTTCTCTGGATCCAACACATTGAAACGACCAACTGTTTTTACACCAGTTACAAAATGTCTCCAGCATTTATTGTTTATTGTTTATTAAATTGTTTGACTTTACAGTGAAATAGGAATACCTTGAATCTTGTTGTGACAAATACTATACTATTGAGGAATTTCCTATACATTTTGATATATTTTAAGTTCTTATGATTAGATGAAAAATATTTGGAAACAATTACACTATCAGTAAAGGCATCAGGAAGTGTTATTTTAAGAACTATATTCTATGGTGTAAAGGCAGTGTAGCATTCAGGTAAGGCACATGGTTTTCATGGACAGCACAATGGGTCACATCTTCCATTTACTCTGTTGCTTGGAGCCAGTTTCACCCCCCATACCACGGCAGCAGCAATCAGTGGCATTATTGCAGCAGAATTAAGAAAAAAGTCCAAGAGAGGCAGCCATATCTCTAAGCTTAGCCAACATTACACAAGAAGCAAATTGTAGGAAGAAATGCTCTAGGAATATTAAGGGGCAGAAGAAGGCTGGGCATCTCCCTAAGATGCCAAATTGGTAGCAGTGGCACATGCAGTACAGCAGGGATCACCAACATGGTGCTCACAGGCATACATGTCCCCAATAAGCCCTTCCACAGCATTTGCAGGGTCCCCTCCCCCACTACAATTAAGCTTGAAAGAAGCATTCTGTAGTAGCTAATTGGCCAGGTTGCAATGTGTGCTTGGTTGTAGGGTATGTGTAGTGCCCAGAACAATATCTTCAGTTTGAAAATGTGCCTGTGAACCCAAAAGTGTTGGCGAGACTTACAGTATAGCCATAACACAAGGGATTATTCTCAGTCTTTGCCTCAAAGACACTGGGTCTCATCCAACACTGCAGCTCCACTGATGCAAGGCACTTCAGGGTGCCCCAAGGGACTTCCTCTTCCTACCCTGACCCCTCCAGCCCCTACCCTGCACCCTCAAAATCAGC
Organism: Podarcis tiliguerta; assembly: GCF_965153285.1. NCBI lineage: Eukaryota > Metazoa > Chordata > Lepidosauria > Squamata > Lacertidae > Podarcis > Podarcis tiliguerta. The sequence continues at coordinate 37,994,295 of NC_139544.1, read as the reverse complement.
TCGGGGGTTCGGGTTGGGAGAGGAAACAAAATGCCATTGCACTGGCAGGAGCCCACAGGTGCAGCATTGCATAAAACCCATTATGTTCCAGATCTTAACCTGAAAAAATAATATAAAATCATAAATGCCAAAGATAGATGGTTCCTTTGAAAGAAAACAAAAATTATCTTGGTATTTTATCAAAGAAAGGGAATGAACCCATTATTGTCATTGTAACTTATTTACCTGAGAGACCACAGTGAGTATAATCATAGAAGAGTCGATGGTACATTGCAGACTTTTTGTAAATAACATGAGGATGACCACTTTCGTAACTAAAATGATTGGCATTTTCGGATACATTTCTTAGAGGCTCAATAAAATACTCTTCATCTTCTGTAGCAATAACACCGTGCTTAATAGAAGGAAGAAAAAATAATGCATATAAGTTATCTGGCATCAAAAAATACTAGGCCAAAGCCATTTCTGTAGAAAATATTTAATTTGCAGTTCGTGACTGGACTTAACTGTCAGGGGTCCTTTACCTTTTAAGGATTAACAAGTCCTATTCCTATGCAGGAATTCATTTATAGCTTGCACAATGTACACTTCAGTCTATCTCTCAATGAATTTGATTCTACTAATTTCAGTCTCTTTCCAAAACACAGTATATAAAAAAAACAAAAAACGATATCCAACTAATTTGTACCCAGAATAGACCACTGAAATCAGTGAACTTCAGCTAATTAACTCCATTTATTTCAGTGGATGTACTGTATGATTAGTTTAGCTGGCTATCATTCATATAATACTGAAGCTACAGGTGTTAATAATATGCACAAATAAGAAAGAGTGCAATTCTACCTCAGCTGCTAGTGATGAAGTTAGGATAAAGTGGACATGCCTGTGTGCTGGCCTCCATTTACAGGAGGCTCCTACTGCAGCGTTGGAAAGTGCAGCAATTGGAACACTACCACCAGTAGTTATCCTACCAATAATAGCCAGCACAGCACCCCAAAATGACACATTACAGGGTGGATGCACTATGGATGCACTGAGTTGTCTTGAGAGGAGTGTGGTCTTCACAGCTGTACTAGTCTGGTGCTGGCAGAACAGAAGAAAAAAGAATGGCTCCCAACCTCTGCTCCTGCCAGCACAAGCCAGGAGAACTTCAGATGCAATGGTTTGCCTTATTGCTCTCAGCCATGTGTTAAGTTTTTTCTGCATGCTGTGTTTCCTGGATTTGTGAGTAGGCGCAGACTTAGTCATGCTTAGCACAGATCCTCTGAAATGGATGGTAAAGGTAAAGGGACCCCTGACCATTAGGTCCAGTCGTGGCCAACTCTGGGGTTGCGGCGCTCATCTCGCTTTACTGGCCGAGGGAGCCGGCGTACAGCTTCCGGGTCATGTGGCCAGCATGACTAAGCCGCTTCTGGCGAACCAGAGCAGCGCACGGAAACACCGTTTACCTTCCCGCTGGAGCGGTACCTATTTATCTATTTGCACTTTGACGTGCTTTTGAACTGCTAGGTGGCAGGAGCAGGGTCCAAGCAACGGGAGCTCACCCCGTCGCAAGGATTCGAACCGCCAACCTTTTGATCAGCAAGTCCTAGGCTCTGTGGTTTAACTCACAACGCAACCCGTGTCCTGAAATTGGTGGTACTTAGTCCTAATTGATTTCAGGGGATCTAGTCTAAGCATGTCTATGTTTGGATCTAACCCTATGTGTATACAATTAAGATTAAGAGTAAACCCTCACACATTTCTCTAAATAATATCCTTACGTGGAGACATGTTGTGCACACCTCCTCGGGAAAACATCCAGGAAATAATAACATTGCTATTCTCACGTATGTAATTAACATTCAAAGCTGCTCTCAATAAATATATTCATCTAGATTTATATAGGTGGTGACAAAGCAAGAAGTCTCAGTGCAAATTATGTAAAATTATAAAAACAAAAAATCATGCTTGAATATAGTTATACTCATAACAATTACACCCAAACAAAATTGTTCCGGTCAAACCATTCAGAGCAAAACTTCAACCAATGACACACAGATGTTGTAGTGGCACATATTGTAATACAAATGGTTAATATCACATTATGCACTAAAAAATACATTTTAAATTGCAAGATTGAGTCAAACCAATTATTATTGAAAGCTTCTGTTTTTATCCAGATGCTGAAACCTAACACTACACACGACCTTCATGTAAGCAAAGACCAATAAAATGTATTCATGCTATTTATATTGCTCATAAAAACATTTTAAATACGAGCCACCAACTCTGAGCAGATTAACAGATCATCAAAATCCAGGAAGAACTCCCACACAGTTTCCACAGTTAACTCATAATTAATCTAAACTTGCAATAATACCAAGAGAGACTTGCTATTTTGCAGTAAACAAAGCTGTTTACCTGTAAGCTGTGGTTCTTTGAGTGGATATTCAACGCAATCAGACATATGGGAATGTACTATCACAGTCTAACACAGGGAGGATCTTCTGGAAAAGTCTACAACATCAGTGTTTTTGACTTGCACATGAACAGTAGATTCCCATATATGTGGTAAAGAAGTAGAACCAGTGTCATCCCACTATGTTCTATTCACAGACAGTTGCAGATGGCATAAATAACAGAAAAGCCCCGTGATAGGTTCATGACTTCTGCAGCTACTGTAGAAATGTGTGTGACTGCAGATAATACTTCGTGTAACTGCCTACCAGGAAAAATTGCAGGTAACTGGAAGGTCCGTCTGGTGCAATGAAACTTCTTTAGCTAAAGCAATAGTTCCCAAACTCCTCACCCTCCCATGGAACACTTGAAAATAGCCGAGGCTTTTGGTGGACCAGTTAATGATTTTCCTGCTTGTTGTAGAAATTGTAATGTGCTGTGCTACAGGCTGCATGATTTTTTAATCTTATTTTTACAGACACGCCATGGGCCACCTGAATAAAGCTCACATACCAGTCTGGGAACGCCTGAGCTAAAGTAAGGGATAACAACACTGTATTAAAACTATTGAAGGTGGCAGATGGCCAGAAGTTCAAAAGGATTTCCCATCAAGGAAGTAAAAGAGTTGGGCTCCAATAAACAACCCTCATCTGTGAATGAGGGACTATGTTAACTAAACCTCTGAGAATGCTGATTATCCTAGCTTGTGGTGGAAGGTAAAATGAAGTCCAGAGCTTAAAGGTCTTTCCATCCCCGACTTATTAAAATATCTCAGGTTGTGTCTAGCCTCCCTGCTTAATCTAATACTTCCTGTCTATACACTGACCATTAAAATCAACACTATTAGTAGAAAAAAACATTCTAATATCTAATTTTGCTTCTAGCAAACAAGTATAAAATTCTGAATGGATCATTTGCTTGATCCTACATTCATTTGCTAGCGTAGTAGTCTACAGGAATCAGAACATAATATTATTTGATTCTGGTTTTCCAAATACTTTTCTTCTTTTGAGATCAAAAGTGGCAACAAGCATAGTCATCAAATTTTTCAAGCATTTTAAAAATTAACTGCAATTGTCAAATAATTTACTACAATGTACAATTCCATTTACCGTATTGGCCCAAATATAAGATGCACCCGCAAATAAGCCATACCTTTAAAATTCAAGGCTTATTTGTGGGTGCGGCCCGCCTCCCGGCACAGGGTGCGCGGGGGCAGTAGTGCTGGGAGGCGGGCGCGCAGCATGCTTGAAACCGAGCGCCAGCTTGGGGACACTACCATTCAGGGCAGTAGTGTCGGGAGGCGGGTGTGCAGCGCTCGGTTCTGAATATAAGCCGCACTTTTACTTTCCAGTTGGAATTTGAGGGGAAAGTGTGGCTTATATTCGGGCCAATACAGTATTTCAATAGAACTTACTTCAAAGGATGACAGCTTTGAAAGTTCACCTTTTTCATATGTTTGAATGCTACAAACTTTTAAAATTGTCTTCCATGCCTCTAAATGCAGTTGTGGTATCATCATCATTACTATTATTACTACTACTACTACTACTACTACTATTATTACTACTACTACTACTACTACTACTACTACAGTGGTACCTCAGGATGCGAACGGGAACTGTTCCAGAGCCCCGTTCGCATCCCGAACAGAACACAAGACGCGATAGCGCGCCTGCGCATGACGTCATTTTGAATGTCTGCGAATGCGTGAGCGGCGAAACCCGGAAGTAACGCGCTCTGTTACTTCCGGGTTGCCGCGGAGTGCAACCTGCTCAACCTGAGCATATTTATCCCGAGGTATGACTGTACTACTATTGCAAAGGGGAATGGAGAAGAAATGAACTGGCGAGTTCGCACCATCCTGCTCCCAGTGGTGGCACCTCTCCTCCCACTGTCACCACAGGGATGGGTCTCTGCAGAACTATTTTGCCCTTCAGAGGAGTGGAGAAGAAGCAATTACAGCTTCTTCTAACAAACAGTTATCTTTATTCCTTATTGATTTAATCAATCTATCAACTGCTTAATATAAAAAGTTTTACAAAGTAAAAAAACCATAAAATAACAAAGCTAAAATGTAGAAATGTCAATAAAAATCCAGAATCCAAATACTAGAAAAACACTGAGCAGTGCAATGTTGATATTAAAAGTCAAGAAATGCCCAAACATTTTATTGTAACTTTCTTTTGAAAATCAGTGCTTATTTTTGTAACCATCTTACGTAAACTATTTTGGGAAGTCTATTTGATAAGCAGTATACAAATACCTTAAACAAACACCTTAATAAGTGAATGAGGACAAACTCATGAGAGACACCCAGCTCTACACTGCTATTACCTAAAATATCTTCAGTAATAAATAAAATGACATTTTCCATGTCCTACTTGTATTTTTTATAACTTTATCAAAAACCCACACTATTTGCCTATGCCGCCTTATGAGTGGAGAATATACAATTCCTCTCACATTCCAACTGTTCTCTCACTATGGTGAGATGTTATTTAATACAAATACAGGTTTCGGTTCACAGAGTGAAAAAAATAAGGTTTAGGTTTACAATCCCATGCACATCTGCATAGGAGTTAGTTCTGTGGAAACATATATAGGATTTTACTGTTATTCATCTCACCCTTATGCTAGACATAGGCCTAGCCTAAAAAAACCCAAAAACTTGTACCATTTTTAATAGGCATCTGGAACGACAACTCCCTTTTTCCTATGCACTTCATGTCATGAGAAGGTACTATTATTTGCTAACTACTGACTTTTAAAGATGACTTCATCTATTACATATATGTACCGATCAATGGCCTCCACATTCTCTTTCCAGACAATTCTCTGACAGCTTCTTGAAGCCTCCATTATGTGGCTTCTACATTCTAGAACAGCCTACCAATAAAATAAAAAAATTCTAAAGTTGGTCATTCAAACTGTAAATTCTAGTTTCCACAGCATAAACCTGCTTCCACGTGTTGGAGGATGGGGGTGGGTGAGGGGCAAAATGACATTAGCTTAGTCTTCTTTTGGTGAAACATTGTACTTGTCTCATTTGTTAAGAGCCATTATAGATTTTCTCCTTTATACCCTTTTCCCTTTGAAAAGTAGAATAGCCTCTCAATGTTTTAAGTTCCCCACCCCAGCTTTTCAAGTGCTAAAAGTAATTTTAGTAGCAGTGGTGGGGAATTCGGTAAATGAATTCCAAGGATTCACAATATGACAGTTCCTCACAATATGACAGTTAGCAGGTTTTAAATTCTCGCCCATCCCCCCACCTGCTTGAAGCACCCACAGTATACTATGCTATATGAAGTATGAAGGACTGGCAGTTATTGCCTCAAAGGCAGCTCTCATGTATTTACATTATGTAGAGTTCTCAGGGCCTGTTTATAGATATATATATATAACTAGAGATATATATGGTAGTTCATTTGTTTTTTAACAAAAAGGATGAGGAGAGAGCCCATGTACCTCAAGCTGAATGCTTCTGGTCTTCAGAAGTGGCGATTTTACTTAGCCCCTGCGATAGCTTTGGGTGACAAATGATTGTGTGAGCATACTTTCCCCTTGGGATGCTAATGGATAAAAATGTACTTTTTGTTTTTTTGTTTTTCTAGCCACTTGCTCCCTTTTTTCATGCATGCACAGGACACACACTAGTGAGACAAGAGGCCAGTTATACTCAATCTCACAGTATTAACCGCTGAAATCAAGCACACCAGGACTGTCTGTGGCTAGGAACACAACAAAATCTGAAGTAATGTATAAATTTCAGCATCTCACTGTACCAGTTTTACAAAACAATTGTCTTAATTCATCTCTCGTACCTCAGAGACATGACGATATTAATAACCAAAGTCGGGATATTCACAATCAGCCAAAATAAATGAAAGGAATGAGAATCTAAGAGTAACCAGTAGCACTGTTTTAAAATGATAATTGGTTACAGAAAAATGCCTAAGGTCCAAAATGAAGATGTATAGGTAGGAAGAACTGTGAAAGCTTTACTCAGCCCTGTTTTAGTACTCCCCGGGATGAAGCCCATTGTTCTTCATCCTTGACACCAGTAATCAAGAGAGTCAGGAGCTGAAGCTTCAAGCAGGCTATCAAAGAGGTGCTCTGCCCCTATGACATAGAAAAACTCTAGTCAGGCACCTCCTAAAGCAGTGGTGGCCAAACTTGGTCCTCCAGCTGTTTTGGGACTACAACTCCCATAATCCCTAGCTAACAGGACCAGTGATCAGTGATGATGGGAGTTGTAGTCCCAAAACAGCTGGAGGACCAAGTTTGGCCACCACTGTCCTAAAGGGATGCTACCAGAGCTGGTCCCTCCTGTCAGTAAAGAGCCTCTTTCTGGGGCGTCACCCCAGCTTAAGTCAGTTTCTGAGCTGGCTCCTCCAGCACCAATAATAATAATAATAATTTATTATTTCTACCCTACCCATCTGGCTGGGTTTACCTAGCCACTCTGGAAGTCTTTCAACAGAACATTAAAAACAGAATAAAACTTCAAAACTTCCCTAAACAGGGCTGCCTTCAGGTGTCTTCTAAAAGTTGGATAGTTGTTTATTTCCTTTACATCTGATGGGAGGGAGTTCCACAGGGCAGGTGCCACTACCGAGAAGGCCCTCTTCCTGAATAATAATTATTTATTAATAATAATAATTTATTAGGCTCCAATTCAGTGGTAAAGATCATGTATTCCTGGGGGAAAGTGGTGGGACAAGCAGAAGTCTGGATGGGCCCTCAGTTCTTCAAAAGAAACAGTGTACCATTTCGCTTGCCTAGTACAGTCATACCTCAGGTTACAGACACTTCAGGTTGGGTTTTTTTGGGTTGCAGACCGCCAAAACCCGGAAGTACCGGAATGGGTTACTTCCAGGTTTCAGCGGTCGCGCATGCACAGAAGTGCTAAATCGCAACCTGCACATTTGAAGAAGCCCCGAATCACAACCTGCACATGCGCAGGCACGACACTGCAGGTTGCGGACGTGCATCCCACACAGATCACGTTCGCAACCCGAGCGTCCACTGTATATGCCTGATGTGTGAGCTCTCTGGAACTGGCAGTCTTTAGAATTGGGCTTACAAGATCATACTTTTTTTGCTTTCTCCTCTTCCCTTCCAAACCTAACTATAACAGATTATCCAGGTCCTGGTCTTTCCATAGTTCTGTAAGGATGGTAAATAACAGTCCGTTAATCCTGTTGTGAGGAGTTACTACCTGCTTGTGAGTAGTGATAGAGAAAGCTAAAGAAAGCTGTGTCCCTGCTGACTGACCTTGCAGGCAAACAAGGACCAATTCAACAGACACATGCCCATTTCCAACATCGAGGAATTCCAATCACTAATCCTATTTCTAGAAAGTTTATGAGACCTTGTGACACCTAAGTGCAACTGATACCCAGTTATGGCTGGTGTCTCTATGTAGAATAGAGAAACAATCTCCACATATCATAGATGCTACACTTTAAGATTTACTACAGTAGTGAATAGTGTGTTTGTTTCCAAACATGGCGTGCTCTTTCATAATTTTGTAACAGACTACTCTACAGTTATTTTTAGGCTTGAATTATAGTACAACTGTACATGTCTTTTTCCATATAAGACTTACTGCTAAAACAACCCAGAATCCAATCAACAGCTGGACAGCTTACAAAAGTACTGTGTAGGCTTGGACTGTACACCTTTTGCTATGATTTATCACAATTGATACTGCAATAGTTCTGCTTCCTCCATATTCTTCACATTTGTCAACCAAAAGGATTTTCTCCAACTGGTTAATTAGATGGGCTAACATCAGAAAATTGTACTTTTAAGTACTTAGTGTTTTCTTAAGAGAAGTTTAACCTATCCAGCCCACTAAAAGATATACTTTTATTCCTGTTAAACTAATTTCACATTATAATCATGACATAATCAAAAAGCCACTACAGTACCTGCACTGGACAGTTGTCTAAATTAGATGTCAATGCAGATTTCTAAAACTGATTACAATTCCTGTCCACTAATTAGAAGTTATTTTTTGAATGGTATTTTCAACTATAGGTTTTTGTTTGTTTTATTTGCACCATTGTATGCTTTTTGCTCATGCAATGCAGGCATTTCATAGGAACATAGGATGCTTGCCATACACTGAGTCAGTCCATCTAGTTCACTATTTTCTGCGCTGATTGGTAGTAGCTTTCCAGGATTACAAACAGGAGTCTCTCCCAGTTCTACCAGGAGATGCTGAGTTTAGAACCCGGGGCCTCCTGTATACAAAACATATACTCTACCACTTAGATATGGCTTTCCCTGGAGTTTGTGGGATTATTGCATTTTCAGAGTATTGAAGCAGCAGCCATCATGTTGTTCTTCCCCAGAATTCCCTTGCCATCTCTTCTGGGGTTTTCTCCAATGTTCCAGAGCAGATGAGGGGGCATGGGGAGCACTTGGGGAGAGGAGAGAGGGGAAGTTCTGTTGTGCAAGGGGAACACCTTGTGCAAATGAAACAGCTATGTTGGATACCACTCTGCTTGCCTATTCCCTGTGACACCAGCAAACAATGAAGTGGTGTTACTGAGAAGCGTGGTTTAACTGAAATGCCTCAAAACTATGTGCCTATTTCAGCTTTGCTCTGGGCAATGAGTGCAATGCCAATGCACATAAATCAGAAGACGCAGAGGTGGTTTAAAGCAGGCTTCCTCAACCTTGGCCCTCCAGATGTTTTTGGCCTACAACTCCCATGATCCCTAGCTAGCAGGACCAGTGGTCAGGGATGATGGGAATTGTAGTCTCAAAACATCTGGAGGGCCAAGGCTGAGGAAGGCTGGTTTAAGCCAATCCTCCTTTCATAGCAGCAGTCATGGATGATACTGAACCTTTGCATTATCTGCAACATAACTGCAAGCCTAATTAGTTCCCACAGCCATTGCCATATCTAATGCAAGCCTATCTCTAAGCCTCCATTTGGCCATTAATTAACAAAAGGGCTTTCTTCAGCGAGCATCTTCCTCCAGAACTGGATTAAATTTCCTAGGAGAAGTTTCCAGCTTTCACCACAGTGAACCCCTCAGTCATCTGGTGTGAGTTCTGATTAGCTATTGACTCTCTGTGACTGTCTTGCAACTATGCAACAAGAAGACTATATTGGAAGGCCTGCTCACAGCTACTACCTGTGTCCTTTGTCATTTAATGACGCACCCAGCCCTGTCCTAATGGGATCACCCTTTGTGTTAGAGCTAACAGCCATCAGGAGCCTCTTCCCTATAGACAGCCCTCAAGCCCCCGTTCAAACATATGCCCATTATATGGCCATAATCCAAATAATAGTAGTAGTAATGATATAATAATAATAATAATAATAATAATAATAATAATAATAATAATAGAGATATTATAGCGTGAACGGGGAGATGCTGTAAATTTAAAGACTCAAGAATACCAACATGCTAGAATACATAACGTGAACTTACCAGACCGTTGCAGTTGCTTAACGCTACTTTAGTTGTACCATGCTGGCCATGTAAATATCCCGTGTAATGACAGTTGTCTAAAAAGTCATGTTTCCACTGAGGCCCGTCTTTCCCCCAGTATTCTACTGTGAAGTGTTTGGAGACCAAATCTGTGTTGAGAGTCAGGTTTAAATGAAAGTGCTTGCCATAGGCAGAAAGTTTAAAAAATAATTTAGATACTGCCAGTTCTTGGTCATAATGTTCAGTACTCCTCTTCTTTCTCCTGGAGGGCTTAGTATTTTTCACAGTAAAGCTGAGGAAGGCTCCATTATGATCAACCCTTATTGGGATTGTTAGTTGGTAGTGTTCAAGGTAAGACAGGAATTCCTCTTTGAAACCGCATGGTAAATCAGTCCAAGAAATGGCCATAAAAGAGAAGAAAATATAACAGGACACAAGAAGAAGTAGTACATTTTGCTATATCCAAGCACCATCAAAATTCATGTTCATGTGAACATATTAATACACAAAATGACTTTACTAAAAAAATTACCCACTTTCTAACAGAAAAAAAATATTAATCCGTTCTTAAAATATACATTCCACTCATCCACATTATGTTAGCTAAATGTCTGGCCTATTTCATGATTTGCCTATTTCATGATGTGCCATTTGAAAAATATAAGTAAATATCTACCTATCTATTAGAAATAATGATTAGTATGGAAAGAATCATGTTGTAAATGTCAAAGGGTACAGTTCAATACCAGTGAGCTCCACTAATTTTAAAAGAGCACAAGCTGGGTTAGTGCCCTGATTCAACAATCAGATAAGGATGCACAAGCTTCAGTCCATGCACAGCTCCCACTGCCAGAAAGGATTCCTATTTTAACTTGCATTGAAGAAGTAGGCCTATACCAGCTGCTATTTCAATTTTAATTAATGGGAGAACAAAGTGGTACTGAAGATATATATTGCAGTGCACACAGGGCCCTAGATTTCAGCATGTAGATTTCACATTTTTAATGAACAGGCAAAAAGCAAGAACTTCAATTTATTTATTTATTTGTTCTAAATAAATTACTTCAGGTACTTCAACAATATTTTAATTTGGTAATTTCTTTATTATGAAGTAATACATTAAAATACTGACTTTTCAATTTGCTAATGGAGTCTAATGTGTTAACAGCTATACACAATGCTTAAATAATAAAATAAAAAACGTATACTCCAATTTTACTCCCACAGAGAATAACTAATTTTTTTACACCATAAATCCTTTGTGGTCTCTCACAATGAATATTAATATAAATGTTAAAGAAAACTAATTAACTGAAATAAGTGACAAAAGACGGTAGCTTAAAAAGTTGGAACCCTACCTTGAGAACTATACGAAAGCCTGTTGTCACCGTGAAATTCTGACAAAACCATAATTAAGCACAAAATCCAGGTCAACATCTTCCACAAAATTTCCATAATTTAGAAGAAGTGGGCTACCTATGTGCTACAGCTTTAACTCCACTCCAGCATTGCACCATAACCAAGATTTATTATATTTCTTCAGGATTAGCTATTTGTGGTTCCACTTCTTGATAGGCGTTTTGGAATAATATACTTTTTTCTATGTCTGCAGACATTTTCAGTCCAAAAGTAATTAAAAAATAAGTCCTTCACATGTCAATGAGGAGTTAAAGTGAATAGCAAACAACTGTTGTCCATTTCTTTACCTGGAAAGCATAGATAACATTGAAAATTAGTTTCAGTCAATATTAATTTTTTTAAAAATTGATTAGACAGACAGAATTTTCAACATGCTCAGACATCCAAATGCATCAGTCTTCTTTAGTTTTCATTTTGTATGGGTTGTCCAAGGTGAGAGCCCATGAGGGAAGATAGCCAATGACAAGAAAAGGATCTCTTTTTACCCTGTGGAGCTAAAGACCTCGGAGGTTCACCAGGCTATGTTCTAGAGCCATTGAGGAGGTTAGTGAAGGTTCAGTCAGCAAAGCAGAACCTAACAACCACTATGCCAACCCTTCCCAAACTCCTCAAAGGCCAAGGGATACATCCTGATAAGTCCCTGCTCTTCAGGAAGATTGGGCATAGCTCCAGTCAGGAGATGCCAGCCACTGGCCAACAGCTCCCCTATCTAGCCATGTCCAAAATTGCTGGGTGCCTGGTGCTTGGGCAGAAGGATTCTTTTCCTTCCCATGGCAAGCAAGGCCAAGGCTGAATGACCCACTCTTGGAAGAAAGTTTCTGAGCATCAAGACTGTCACAGTAAATGTCATGCTCCTTCTAGAGCTTAGTCCTTCCAGGAGATGGAACTTAGGTCAGGGCCTCCTCAGAAGACAGCGAGGCCTAAATCAAGGAGGCTGAGCAACTTCTGAGCGACCATGCGCAGCACACACCTGAGTATGAGGAGAAGGAAGGAGAGCAATGCTGAGAACAGTAAATACATATAGTAGTACATCCACTACTGTATCATCATTTTAATATCAATGGCCACACTAATTCCACCCTTTCCTGTCAGCATAGTGCTCTGCAAAGCATCCCTGCACCATATTCAAGTTTAGTAAGCTGAACTCCATACCTACTACATTGATTTCGGCTGTGAAGAAGAGAGCATGATGTGTCAATAGTCAAAAGAAAAATCCGGGACAAGCAAAATACCATATCTTCCGGCAAAATAATATATAATCTCTGATCTCATTATTACTGTTTTACAAGACTGTATCCTGCATACTTTATTCATGCAAAATTCTCATTGACCATTGGTTGCAGAAAAATGAGTTCGGCATTTCAAATTATACAGTTCATAAAAACCCATGAAACCACAAATGTTATAAAAAAAAATACCGCACATGAAAGTTGTTGCATCTGCAGTGACAAGTACACATTTTAAAGTTTTTAGGAAATGGCCACATTATAAATGGTTGGCCCTTACACAGCATAAAAATTGTGATTTTGTTTTGTTTCTCTCAAAATGCTGGTCTCCAAATATTTTGTGCTAATACTTAACAGCTGCCTGAGACTTGAGAATGCGCATCTACTTGTAGTCAAAACAAAACAATGAAAATGTTAAAACAATGTAAGTAAAATTATACTAAAAATCCTTTCTTAACAAAAAGGTCATGCGTTGCAGTCAACAATGTCAGAAATGAAGATGGAGGGACATATGAAAATGGGCTGGGGTAAACAACGTTTCTGTGCACAGAGCACATTTAGAAGTGCCAGCTGCTTCCCTGCCTTCTTAGCAGCACTAGGAGAATGAGGCGCTGTCTCCTCTGATATAAACTTGTCTGTTCCCCTCCAATCAGCCAGGAAAACTATACCTGAGCTATGTTTGGTGGGGTGATATGAAAGAAAACCTTTTTCATGGCTGTACCCAGGTTGTGAAATGCTCCTTGATGCCTTTCTATTAGCTCCTTAAGACCTTCCATCACCTCACTGATTCTGGCAGGCATTTTTCTAATTAACTCTTGGAGTTTTGATCTGCTGTCCTGTCTGTGTTTAATTCTCTTTTACTGCTTTATGAAGCAGAACTACAGAAGTTCAGATACTGCTCAGAGGGAAGTTAACTAAAGATGAGTGGCAATTTGCATCTGGCGTTCTCTGCCTCTGAATGATAGGTTCAGAGACAATTTATGGAACTGACTGGAATGCCAGGTGCAAAGCCACGAACTCTAGCAGAGGTACAGCACCCCCACTCGACTATGAAGCCTTTCTAAGTTCTAAACTGGCTCTATTGCTTCCCTGGGGCAGGTATAGCTGACCCTCACTAGATTCCTGTTTCCTGTACCTAAGTTAATGACCAAAGATCATTCGCAGTTCATTAGTTTGGCTTGTTCTACCATCCTACCACTGGTAAGTGCTCCCAGATCCTGGCCATTTAGCCATATATATTTTCCCCAAGAGCAACAATATTATTGGTTGAACTTTTGGATGTTGCTGCTATTTCGGGTCGCTGCCAAGAAAAGATGCACTTTCCTATGGGTCATTCACTTCGTTCATCAGGCCATGGGTCTTACAGCAAATGTTTACAGTCAGAATTTCTAGCTTGGCTTCTGTCCATCTCTACTTGCATCAGCAAGTCTCACATCTGGCCCTTCTAATTTGTTGCCCAGGGATATAGACTTGAGCAAGGAAATCCTTATTGCTCTACTCCTTTAGTTTTGTCTCCCCTCCCTACAATTCTGCATGCCGTTCCGGAGTGACGGATGAGGTCACAATGATTTACAATACCAAATCAAACAAGTGCCATTGACCTTCCCTTTGTCAAAGCTATCCAGCTGGTCCCCTACCTGTAGCTCTGTGTTGTTCCCACCAGAATACAATGCCTGGCTTGTGGTACTACAAGAAGGGCAGACCACAACAAGATTCTCCAGCCTCTCAAGATTCCCACCACTTACAGCCCTTAACATTCTTCTTCCTGTAATGTGAGCTTGAATGAAGGATTTGGCACAGATATTGGTTAATTTATTTCGATTTCTGTACCAAAGGTGCACTCTTCCATTGTCTCCTGAGACAGATAGATGCCAACCATTTTGATTTTTAATTTAGCCATATATATTTATATGCTCAGTGAAAATAAGTTCCCCTTTCCGTTAGAATTACCTGACAGACAAGCACATTTCACAACCTAGATCAATATGTTTGCGTGTTTCTTATTCCCTGCACACGTTTTCCGTAGTCTCTCCACGAGAGCTACAACTCACTGCCCATTTTTCTCACCAAGAGTCACTAATGTAAGCCCACCTTCCTCAACATTTTACAAGTACCAAAGCTCATTAAAAGTTCAGATTATTTTTTGTTTGTCATAAGGGCTAGTGAGTCACATTATTTTATTTTGTTTGTTGCCTAAAATTTTAAAGCATCCTTGCTGTCAGTCATAAATGCAGCTGTGTTACCCTTCAGTAACACAAGCTTTCCTTCAGCTCATCAACAAGACTAAACAAATGAAGAACACAGAGCCAAAAGGGCCACGTGTGGGTTGAGAATCACCCTCTATCAACACAGGAAGTACGTGGCAGAAACAGTGATTAAAATGCAATTATGTGTGATAATTAAAGACCATGGCATAATGTTCATTCTCAAGAGAATAGGAATTATAGACCATTACATCATGCATGCATACAAGAGAGTTGACTCAGGATTTTATAAGCAGTCTTAACCCTTGGCATTTCCCAACAATACTACACAGAATGATGAGAAGTATCAAAGTTGTGGGCCCTAGGGTGTTATAACATGGGTGCTCCAAATTCCAGGAAAAATATATTGATTCTGCTCTTATTCCTTCTCTGGCCCATCCCTATGCTCTGAGCCTCTGCTGCCCAGTTTTTCTTGTGAGGCCCCAGCATGACACAGCTAGTTGCCATCTTCCTCACATCAACATTTTAAAGGTACCATTTCTGCATAAATATTTCATTTAAAAGATGTTGGCCTGAGTCAGAGGGTGGCACTGGTGACATGCTTGAGGACTGCTGCCTTGTTACCAGGCATCTTTGCACATGCAGTGTGTTTTAAATAGTGCTGCACCAAACAGTTGTGAGGCTTCATTTTTAGAACAAAAACATTTATGTCTGCCTAAGCATATACTGTACTGGATCTTAATTTATTTTTCTGCTCAGTGATTCCATGTCTGCTGCTTCATTGTATTTTAATGAACTTTTTATGCTGCCTTGATACCCATTTGAAAAGCAGTGCATGCCATTTAAAGTATTTTTTTATTTTAAAAAATTGTTGTGTGCTGTGTAAAGTGAACAAAGGTGTCTTTGGGTACCAATTCCCATTCACATTCTGTCCCAATACATCAACTACACATGATTAGTAGTGCAAGTGAGTGTAGTTCAACAGCATTTGCAAGACATAGCCCTCTTCCTGTGACACACCCTTTCACAAAGGGTAAGGCAAATCGCAAAGGGTAAGGGTAAGGAAAAAGGGAACAGGTTTCAAATATGTGTGTTATAGTAAATGTCAAAAACCTGGTTGCAATCACTACTTAGGTATGAAGGTTAAAAGAATTTTGTGAAATCTCAAAAAGAAAAACATCCTTCTCCCAACAAACATCAACAAGGGCAACCAAGGCAGTTTCAGTGCTGTGACTAGGCCTGAAGCTAGAATGAAATTGATTCAGATAATCAGTTTCCTCCAAGCATGCCTTAAGGTGGACTGCTGTCACCTTCTCAAGCACCTTGCCCCAAAAGAGGATATTTGCCACTGGGCAATAGTTGTTTCACATTATGGGTCCGGAAAAGTTCTCAAGTCCTTCAAGACAGAGGGTATCTTTCTATTCTCAAATGAAGCAATAATCATTCAATGGTCCCACCCAGTCAATCTCCTTTGGCTAGCTCTAAGAAGCCAAGATGGGCAAGGCTCAAGAGGGCAGCTCGTAGCTGCACTTTTCAAAGCAATCTATGTGTGTTCTCAGGCCAAAGCAGCTGAAACTCATCCAATACAGATGAAACAGTGTTCCAGACACCTCCACTGGACTTGCTATAATTGTGGCATATGGTTTTTCGAGTTCTGATATATAGGGCATATTAGTAGTCAGATTCTAGGACTGAGGTGGCGGAACATCCAGCCCACTAGGCCTCTGAATTTGGTCATGAGGCCATGGGCAAACTATACCCACCTGTCAGTTACTTAACATCATGTGATGTTAGCGGAAAGGATCTGTTACCACCAATCTAAGGACTAAGTTCTTAGATCGGAAGTAAGAGCTTTCTTATAAGAAGGAATGTGTGCAGAGGAGGACAACCAAGATGATCAAGGGTAAGTCTTACAAGGAGCGCTTGAAGGAGCTGGGAATGTTTAGCCTGGAAAAGAGGAGACTGAGAGGAGATATGATAGCCATCCTCAAATATCTTAAGGGCTGTCACATGGAAAAGGGAACATGCTTGTTTTCTCCAGCTTTGGAGGGTAGGAGTCGAACCAATGGCTTCAAGTAACAAGAAAGGAGATTCCAGCTAAACACACGAAAAAACTTTCTAACAGTAAGAGCTGTTCGACAGTGGGACAGACTCCCACAAAAGGTGGTGGACTTTTCTTCCTTGAAGGTTTTTAAGCAGAGGTTGGATGGCCATCTGTCATGGATGCTTTAGCTGAGATTCCTGCATTGCAAGGGGTTGGGTCCCATCCAACTCTAAGATTCTATAACCAAGTCCAACACTAAACAACACAGCACTAAGACTGGAACACTAATAATCTTAATATCAAAGAGTACAGAATAAAAGGCACTCTAGAAATCTTCATGCACTCAAGGCTTCCCCAAGACAAAGTCCACTTCAGATCAATGAGAAAACCCACCCCCATCCCTGAATCTCAACAGGCCTTAAGTTGTGACTTTCTCTGGGTTGAGGCCAAGGTTTCTGGAGCTCAAGGTATACAGCAAACATAGCATCAAATGGCTCTGCAAAATGCATAATCATGTGAATACATTAAAGCTGCACCATATACCACAGTACGCACATGTTCTTAGTCTATATAAAATAAGACTTGTCCACCTGTGAAGCATGGAAACACTGGTGAGTCCAGTATTTTGCAAGCAGGTGGCCTAATTTTGGCTGAGACAATCTTGCAGGTGTTGGGATTAGTTGGGTTTATCAGCATTTTCATTCATATATTTTAATACCAGAAGGGACTATTACATTACTATGCAGTCTGGCTCTCTTCACAAAAGGGCTACAGAATTCTACCCAGTCATTATTACATCAGCAGACCTAATTTACTTTTTACTGAGCAAGTGTTTGTGCATGCACAGTATGTTTATGTGTGGGTACAAATGTGTGTATAAAATGTGTGTATGGCTAACCAACTTTACTGTTAAATATATGCGCCTTATTCCTTGAATCGCCACCCCTTCACACTCTGAAGTCTTTAACTCTGAAGTTTCTCTTTAAATATGTTATTAAACTAAACTAAGCCATATAAAGCATTTCAGAAAGGTTTGCTTAATATCAAATAGTTCTTTTCTGATTCTATTATAAGTGAAGATACCCATCACAACCGATGTATTCCAAAGTAGTGAATTTCAAGTATATAACAGAGTAAGTGGAATGTGAATTGAGCCCAAACCCTATTAAAGCATCTCACATGAATACAAATAAAACACTGCACAAAACGTATTCCACTTGGCATTCTGTAGATCCTTTCATGAGATTTACAACCAAATTCTATCCCTCCAGAGCATTTGACACAAAAGAGTTGGAAACTCAGTCCACCTGCCTCTAAAAGGAAAACCATCTCACTGCAACACGGGCTAAACAGAAGCTAGGAGTTGTTCGTCCAGCACATCTCCTGCCTCACCTGCAGACGTAAAGGAGAAGTAGAAATGTGTGTCATCAGCATATTGCTGACAATGTCCTCCAAAACTCTGGATGACCCCACTCAGCCATTTCATGTACTGTAGATGTTAAATAGTATAGGGGAGAAAATTGAGCCCCGAGGAACTCCGCATTGAGGGCTCCATGGGGCTGAAAAACACTCCTCAAGCATCTTGGAGTGACCATCCGAGTAGAACCAAAACCACCTCAAAGCAGTGCCACCCACTCCCAACCCAGACAGCTGCTCCAGAAGGAGGCCATGGTTGATGGTATTGAAAGCTGTTGGGAAGTCGAGGAGAATTAACAAGGACATGTTTCCCCCGTCTCTCTCATGACAAAGGTCATCATGCAGGGCTACCAAATCAGTTTCTGTGTCTAAACCGTTTTTCTACTTAAGGGGGGGGGGGGGAGAGCAGCAAGTGTTCATCTGGATTAATTTTTAACACATATGTAAATCCAATCGTCATGTGCCTAATGGAAAAAGCCTCTCTGGAATAGTAAAGTCTAGGTGAAGAAAAGCAGCAATAAATAGTGCACAGGGGAACTCTGTGGAGGTGCAGGTGATTGGTTTAGCAGCCTTTCCTGACTAGCACAAACCTGCCTTTCTTCTCCTTCAATATGCTACAATTAAAATGCTATAAATATATTAGCAGTGGCGAGGACATGATATAGTTACACTGACATTCACCTCAGTTTCCTTCTGCAGCGGATAACTATTTTAGAAAGCTTGCAATGATAGAGGCCATGCAAAGGGATCTCTGGTGCTCCTCACCCTTCTCCTTTCTGCACAGGGAAACTTTGCAGGGCTGGCAGCCACTGAACCAATGCTTCATTTCCAGAGAAGTGCCAGAACCAAGCCAGTCCAAGAGACATGCCATCAGAGGGATCCCACCAGCAGACCAGCCTGCTCCAACTGGACTTACTGTAGCCAAATTAACCAGGTAGTCTACCAGGCTTCCCAGCCTCAGGGCTATCTACCAAGAAAAATGTTGTGGGTAGGATAGGGACTCAAGGTCTCAGACCTACCCAAGCCCTACTTCCTCAGGTAGTCTGGCTTGCCCCCATGGCTTGTTCTTGTACTTGGACAGGGGCCCCTAATCTCAGACACCTCTGGCCATACCACCCAAGGCTAGGAAACTAAACCAAGCTGGATTACCTTGATGGGAGACCACCAGGGAAGCTCAAGTGCTGCAAGGAAGACCTACAATTTTTCACACAGCTGGCCAGGAGGTGGGATAGAGAAGAGAAATTGCTAGGGTCCAAACAGCTTCTAATCCTGCTAGGAATTTAAAAAGTCCAGATGGCTCCTAGCCTCGCTGGGACAAAAAAGCACTGAACAGGCTTCCAAGTCCTGCTGGCTATGGGGTAAAAACTGATGCTGAGCTCGCTTTTTCCCTTCTCCCTCCCCATCACTGTGTGCCATCATCATGTATTTTAGAGTATAAGCCTTTTTGACTAAGAACTGGGTCAAAAATAGCTCTCACTCAGTTAAGCTGTCTCTCCTGGAAATAGCTGGAGACAGAACCAGATTTCATATTTTCAGCAAAGGGTAAAGAATTGCTTCATTTTGCCCCAACACCCAAGGATATGCCCTGCACCCACTGAGCCTAATCCAATTATGTCGGTACGTCTACGCTTTCCAGTTAACTCAGCTGGTTAGAGTGTGGTGCTGATAACACCAAGGTCCTGTGTTCAATCCCCTTAAGGGTCACTTGCATATTCCTGCATTGCAGGGGGTTGGACTAGATGATCCTCGGTGTTCCTTCCAACTCTACAATTCTATGACTCCTCCTATACTCCATCTCAAGAACTGCAGACTTATCTGTTTATTTTGCTCAATAGCTTTCCTGATGAAGGACAACATGAAAGCTTGCTCATGACTTTGTGACATTTACAGTGGTCCTATGAAGCTGTCTCACGCTGGTCCATCTGCCTTAGTGTTGTAGGTACTGACCAACAGAAGCTCGCCAAGATTCAGGCATAAGCCTTTCCCAACTGCACCTAGAGAATTCAGGAAGCCCTCTACCAACTGGTAAAGGTAAACGTAAAGAGACCCCTGGATCATTAGGTCCAGTCGTGGCCGACTCTGGGGTTGCGGCGCTCATCTCGCTTTATTGGCTGAGGGAGCTGGCGTACAGCTTCCGGGTCATGTGGCCAGCATGACTAAGCCGCTTCTGGTGAACCAGAGTAGCGCCTGGAAATGCCATTTACCTTCCCGCCAGAGCAGTACCTATTTATCTACTTGCTTGAAGCTACTTCAACCCGATGTATGACTGTATTTTAATACTTTGTTGGAGGCCGCCCAGGGTGGCTGGGGGGACCCAGCCAGATGGGCGGGGTATAAATAACAAATCATCATCATCATCATCACTGTGACGTGCTTTCGAACTGCTAGGTTGGCAGGAGCAGGGACCCAGCAACGGGAGCTCACCCCATCGGAGGGGGGGGGGGAATCGAACCGACGATCTTCTGATCAGCAAGCCCTAGACTCTGTGGTTTAACCCACAGCGCCACCCGCATCCTTGCCAACTGAGCTCTACCCATATTTAGGGGAATAAAGGTCCTAATAAAGGCATTATTTATTAAATATTAATATTTATTATTAAAGGTACCACTGTTTTGCCTTTCTACTTCTTAATGGTTAATCCTTAACTTGGGGGGGGGGGGTAAGAGAAAACAGCCTGCAGCTGCTCCATGGTGAGAGAAAGACCTTTTTGATCATTATTTCACATATTTCAAGGTACTTGAGGACAGATTTCTGAACCCTGGCCGACCCTGCCAACCCCTGCAACCTCACTCAAGTCACCTCTTGGTGCAAACAGGTAGCAGCAGCAAGAGCCTGTGCTCGCAGGCTCCTTCCTACCGCCTGCAAACGGCCTCCCTTCCTTCTCCCGCCGGAGCCTTGGCAACGGTACAGCGCCTGCAGCTCAGCCACCACCACCGGCCCTGGGCCTGCCTCCAAAGGCGGCAGCAGCAGCAGCAGAGAAACTGAACCCATCGGCTTTCCGCCGCCGCCGCCGGCACCAACAGCAGCCGCCGCTCTTTTCAATGAGCCTCATTCTCCAGCCGCATCATCTATCTCCCTGGGCAATGTTTGCTCAGACATTACTCGGCTCTGGCGGTAGCACCTGTGGCCCACTAATGGCCTGGCGTTAAGCCGCAAAAAACTCCTGCAAATACATCCGCTCCCCAGGAGAGAGGACGCCGGGGGAGGGGGGTGGAGAGAGGGAGGGGGAGAGAGAGCGCCTGTCCAGATCAGGCGTTGTTGTTAATTGTAGTTCATCGTCAACCTTTATTACGGTCCAGAGACCCAACAAATCGTTACAAAGCAATACACAATTCATACAGCCTACCTCCAGGTTAAACAAGCATTTTGTTCAGAACCTCCAGGTTAAACAAGCATTTTGTTCATTTGTATACCGCCCTCCACCCGAAGATCACGGGGCGGCTCACAACATAAAAATGCAAAACGAAAACAGAGCAAAAGTGAAGGTCGCCGCCTCGCCTTGCAAACAAAACCCAGAAGTGTTGCCTGCCAGCCTTGCTTGCTCATCCAAGGGATAAAGAGACCCGTTCCCTCTACTTCTGGGCAATGTCTGCTGCAGCTCCCTCAGAGCGGCCTTCAGACACACAGGGGCATCTGGCAGCTAAGCATCGGGGCAAGAGGCGCATATATTGCTTGGCGGGAGCTCCCGGTTGCATATTGACAGAGCGCGCGAGGGAGAAAGATGCAGCCGCGGCGCCCATCCCCCACCGCCCGGGCTCCTGGCTGCTCTCATGCAAGTCACAGAGCCTCTCCTGGCAAGGAGTGAGCAGAGGGGGGGGGGTGGAAAGGGAGAGAGAGACGTCTTGAATGGGCAGGACTCCCGAGAAGCGGCCAGTGATCCCTGGGACGACGAGGGGTTGCTAAGGCAAAGCGGCGACGACAGGCAAGGAGGGGAAGTGGGTGTCCTATCAATCACAGGTATTGGCTTCTTTACGTCGCTTCTCCCACACCAGGTTTTTACAGAGCGGCTGTTGCATAGACACAAAGCACCACACACACAAAAAAGCCTGATTTGAAGGGCGCACTAGATTTTTAAAAAAGAAACAAACGAAGGTTTTTGGAGTTTAGGGCTCCTTTTCACGGCCTTTAAATAATTAGCTAAGCAACGGAGCCAACACCAAAGGGAAAAGAGGTGTGGGTGTGTGCAGCCTGGCGTATGATTTACTCGGAAGCAAGTTCCATTGAGTTTAATGGCGCTTACTCCCAAGTAAGCACACGCAGGATTGCATCTCAAATAAGCAGCAAGACAGGAATAAAAGCGCTGCTGCTGCTTCCTCTCACTTGCAATGCAACTCGCCAGATCAGCTGCCACCTGGGTGGTGAAGGATGGGGGTGGGGAGGAGGGCAAAAGTCAAGTTATCTGTAAAACTTTGTGCCGCCCTCCTCCTCCTCTTCTCCCCCTCCTTAACTTTCTAAAGGATCGGCTGTCATTTTTTACTGCTGAAAGTCCAGACTACTTAAAAACAATCTTTTAAACCAGACCCCCCCCCCCGCACACATTCATGCCTTCTGAGTACAAAAGAACATTTTACATCTACCCCCTCGGAGAGAACTCTAAAGAACAAAAGCCCTCTTCCCCCGCCTCGCCTCTCCCCACCCCCCACCCCAGGGAAGAGTCTGTAGCTGTTCTGGTGGAGCTGATCCTAAAGTTAACATTCAGCAGCCCATTTCCAGACAGCAGCGCTAAATCTATTTGGATAAAACGCGTGTGACCCAGACACTTGGCATGAGGCCCAAATGCGTTGCAAAGGCAGTCCAAATAAAAACAAGAGTCTGAGATTGACTCTCGCGCTCTCTTTTTCTCTCCTCTTGTACAACAATGAAAGAAATTAGCAAAGACAAGAGAGTGGACACACATTAGCCGGGAGCACGGTCCCAGTTAGTCCCCCACCCACCCTCCGGCCACACACCTTTGCCTCCCCTTCCCCAAAAAACCCTTTGAAAAGACACACACACACACACAGCGATTCAATCGTCTCGGCAAGCGTTGCGAGTCTAGCAACTCCCTCCGCGTCTAGGGCTAAATCAAAGCTACACTCTCCCATCTCTCCCATTAGCCTCTTAAGAGCTTAATGTCTCTCTCCTTCAGGCGAGCATCCGGGCTCCAGCTATTACATCAATGCGACCCTTTGAGTCGCATGCACACACGAAAATATGCACTTGTCTCCCCCATTTATACAGGCACTGACGTGACACAACCAAATGATGGGCTTTAGAATAGCAGAAGCAAAGTCAATGAGTTTAAAGGAACCGACAAACAAAAAGGGCTCGCATTATTTTGCCAACCATTGTTTTTCTTGCTTCCGAAACAGAAAAGTTTTCACTGCTCAAGAGCACACTTAAACCAAGCTTCTTTGCCTCAGAAGATCCTCGCGCGCACCCCCATTCTCCCCCCTCCGCGTCCACTTTTTTAATCCCCAGAGCTCAAAGGTTCCTCTGAAATTATTCAAAATCCACTTCGCCTAGTGCATTATAAGCCACCCCAGCTCCACATCTGAACGCACCATTATGCGGGAGACAAAAATAAAAATAAATAAATCATAAGGCAAAGAGTCCGGTGAATTCTTTCCTTACCGTTTTCATCTTCAATTTCTCTGCTATAAAGTGAGTTTCAAACAATAGGAAATAGCACTGGAGGGTTCCCGTATTCCTTCTCTCTGATTTCCCCTCTTGGCAAGCCAACGCCAGAATTATATTCTGGAGCAGAATGAAATCCTCTATAGACTTTTTTTTTTCTAAAAAGGGGAAGCTGAGAGAACGGACTGACTAGGCAAGAGAAGGGATGCCATCAATTCATCCAGCCTTATCTAAGCACCCTGCATATTTTTGTCTTTTACAACCAAAAAGTGGGGGCGGGGGGGGAGGAAGAGAGAGAAGGGAAAGGGGTAG
The DNA here is from genome assembly GCF_965153285.1 of Podarcis tiliguerta. Lineage (NCBI taxonomy): Eukaryota > Metazoa > Chordata > Lepidosauria > Squamata > Lacertidae > Podarcis > Podarcis tiliguerta. Next base: position 37,970,165 of record NC_139544.1, on the reverse strand, counting down.
AAAGGAAGTGGGGAGAGGAGGGGGGGAAAAGACTGAATTTGGGATGGGGGTTTTTCTTCTTGGCCACCCCTTCCAATGCAGAGCTATTATGTGAATACCATCAGGAGGAGAGAGGGAAGGAAAGGGGGAGAGAGGGAGCAGGAAAGACTGGAGAGAAAGTTTTGTTGAAGTAGCTCGAGATCTCTTCTCACTACCGGCCTTCAGCCAAGTTTGGAGCTGCAGCAGCAGCGGACTATTTTGGCCTGAGAGGTTGTGCACACTGACGTCAGTCTGCAAATGTGCCTCCGGCGCCCCTGGCGCTGCTGCGCATGTCGGGCCCATCACGTGGAGGGGGAGGGGGACGCGGAGGTACAATCAGGGTAACAGGCGAGGGGGCGAAAGGAAAGCCGCAGGGGGCTCGAGGCAATGTAAACTTCCTCGCCCCCCCCCCGCCCCGCTCGCACTCCTCAAAGCGCTTCATAACGAATGGGGGGGGGGGGAGTCTCGCGTCTCTCCCGCGCGCCTCGTGCTTCTCCTTCAGAGCTGTTTTAAAGCAGCTCTGCTGAGATGGAGGAAAAGGAGACTTGGCTCCGGATGGGCTCGTGTCACTGGGAAAAACCTCCGCAACCCGGGGAACGTTAAAGGATCTCCGGAGGGAGCGGGGAAGGGAAGGAGCAAAGCAAAGGGCAAGCGGGCGACCCCAGCCTGGGGTTTATTCCCGCAGGCCCGACTTGGGTGCAAACTTGGATGGGCTTGACAGTGTGCGTGGAAAAAATGGCACGGTGGTAATTTTAAGACTAACAACGTAGTAGCATGGTCGTTCCACACGTTACGTAGCAGCAAACCCGGGTTGACAACTGAATGTGTGAACGGCTCCGATGCATTGAAAAGCAAGGGGTGAAATGTGATTTCTGGTTGTTGTTTGCTACGTCTCGTTTACACAAGGGAGTTAAAACGACCCCTTTTAGGCGTTCAAAGCACACAAGAGAGCCATAAAGGCTAGCCCCACCACAAATTACCGAGCCCCCACCCTCCGTTCACTAATCAGGGTCTGTGCGCTAGTTATGTAGCCCCTGTATGACGCACTTGTATCCAGACACGTGTTTGTTTTATTCACACAATACATTTAAATGTACACCTAAAAAGTAATGTGTGAAGCAGTCCTCAGTGATCCTTAGTTTTGCAAATTGTACATTTTGGCAACTTTATCCCCGTGATCCCACGATGCTGGGTTGCACGATAAGATCTTTTATCGGAAGATCTGAGCACGGCATTGACTGCTGCTTCTCCCGCCCCCTTTTCTGCGCACTGAACTGACCCTGTGCTCTAGGAGAGCCTCCCCCCCCCCGCCCGAAGTACATTATTTCCAGATGGGGATAAGAAACTGGCTGGCTTTTGAATTGGTAGCCGGTATGGTTGTTACAGCTTGATTTTGTCCCACGACTCCCACCCCCCTTCTCAAAAGTTCACTGGCTGGAGAATATCAGTGACTGCAGCAGCAGAGACCACTTTGGGGTTGCTGCGTGTATGAATTTACGCAGTATCGGCAATAGGACATAGTAGTTTAAAAAAAAACCTGTATCGATAATTCATGCGTTCAGCCTTCATCCTTTCAAGCGTCTCACAAACAAGACACTTTCGCTTTCATTTATGGTGACCCAAAACCTATGGGCGGGGGGAGCGGGGAGAGAATAGTCCAACTCCAGAAACAGAAAGCCAGGAACACACACACACTTGCAATAGGGGGTCGAAAATACAAGTATGCATTTAAGGCAGGCAGAACCAATGTTGCAACCCCCCCCCCCCCCATAGAGAAGCCTTTGCGACACTGGAAAATGGGGATTTTGGAGGCAGAATTGGCGTCTCGAAACCTTACCCCACTTAGAAAACTGCCAAGTCCGTTTCCTATGGGTCAAAAAACGGAGTGGGAAGAAGCCACCTGCCTAAAGCTCGGCCACTCTAAGGTTTCAAGCTTCTCTGTGAACATTATACTCCATTGCCTATCATCATCAATTTCATTTTCATCCTACACCGGAGGTTCGTAGGTGTGACCGTTCTGGTCAGCCCATGAACCCTTGGCTTGGAGTAACGCAGGGTTCAGAATGGAATGGTCCAAAGGGAGCGGTTCCGAAAAGGACCAGATCATCACGCAGAGGCGAGTCCCCATCGTGACCTCAGGTTGGAATTGGTCCCATCCTGCCCGCTGAAATGGAGAAACGGGGCTTGCCATTGGGGAGAAGAAACATATTGGGTTTGGGCAGGTCAGATTCTTAACAGAAACGCACCCACCGCCACGTAGTCCTGCATTTGGACTCGACGAGATCAGAAATTGGAAGTCGTATCGCATCCGTCGATATTTTATGTGCTTGTGTACCCAGTGACTTCAGAAGCCTCTGTAACACCCGACGAGAGCAAGGAGTGAAACTGTACTGTGCAGATGTGTCAATTTAAAAGTAGCATGGATCCAGCTGCAGAAGTATTTCGTTACACAGGCTGTTTTCCCGGCTGAAATTGCTCAAAGGGCGCCATCCTGCGGCCGGCGGCGGTCCAAAGGAAAAGGGAGCGAATGCAAGATATTCAATATGCATTCTGTCTGCCCCTAGAATGTGGCCGATCTCTCTGAGGGCCCCTTAGATGGAAATGTGCAAATGTTCTGCCTGAGTTCATTGTGGGTCACGAATCATTCGCTGCTATTTTGCTTTATACAGCTCCGTGAAGGGTTAATGTTAATCACCCATTGTCTAAACTAATATGGGGACAAAAAAAGATATGGCAGTTGCACCCTTAGAACCAGGAATTGAATGCACTTTTGTAAAATATTTTGAATAGGCATTGTTGGACAAGTTATGAAAGTTCCGAAAGTCCTCATTAAAATATGTTGTATGGTTTCAGTTGCTATTTGTCTTATTGTTTTGGTATTGTGCAAGCAAATGCAAGGTGCAAGGTGAAGGTCTAATCTACACCACCTAAATGTAAGAAAGGTGAACAGTGCTGGATTTACATATTAAGCTAAACAGTGCTGGATTTACATATTAAGCTAAACAAGCTGTAGCTTAGGGCCCCATTCTCTTGGGGGCCCAAAAAAATTTTAAAGGGGAAAAACAACTGGATGTACATTTCCAAAATATAAAATAAAAAACAAATAAAAGAAATCCTACGTACAGCAACAGTGTTTTGTGTTGTGTAGGCTCCTATTTGTTATGTGCAAATGGCTTTAGATACCTGTTAGGTCCATAAATTACCATATAGCACATACACAACACAAAAAACAGCAGCAATTTGTTGACAAAGGACAGCTGGACATATAAAGGGCCCCATTACCTTCAGTAGCTTAGGGCCTCATCAAACCTAAATCTGGCCCTGAAGGTGAAATATAAAATGTTCTAAAAAAAAATAAAAAATCCAGCTGTTGAATTCTGGGTCTGTATTGTCCTGCTAGGTAGTGGGAGCAAGGAGACAACTTTACTTGGAAATAAATCATTTCAGTCAAGATTACCAAGTGTACATAGGATCTTACCTTTAGAAAGTTAAATGTCTAAACTCTTAACATTGTGGGCATTGAAATATAAACTGGATTCAGCTGCTGCTGTTCCTGCTATAGCCATTAAGCAATTAAATATGTCAATAGACACGTTACTGAAGTGAAAGGGCAGAGATCAAATTCAACAGTTTCTTTTCACAACATTATGAAAAGTTCATGTTGTGGTTCCAATTGACTTGCACAGTATCTGCTAGCAGCTCAGTATTTTAATATAAAAGAGCTGAAAGACATCATGAAATACTGCTTTTCAAGGTGCCAGATGACTGGTTGGGGTGCAGAAGGGAGACTTTCTAGGTAGCTGGGCTAAGCTCTGTACTTTATTTTACATTTGTTAGAAGTATTCTAGAAGGACTACAAACACTTTTTTTCCTGACAAAAATATTTTTTTCTTCTCATGAAATAATCTTCCTTCTTTCTGTAAGATACATGCTTCACTTTGTGCCAGAAATGATGCTAGCCATAACTATGGTTGCGTTGTTTTAAGGTTGTATTGAAGATCTCATTGGTACTTTTGACAAAGCTTGTGGAGAGAGAAGGTATGATTAGATTTGTAGAAAGTACTAGAATTGGACAGATGAAAGTAGTTCTTCACACAGCACATAGTTAAATGACGGAATTCATTCCCACAAGAGGCAGTGGACAACTTAAGCAGTTGCCTAGTGATTAAACTAGCTCTGCCCATTATACAAATCTCCGGTGAGAAAACACTTAGAATATTGGATACAGTTCTGGTCCTCTCACCCCCCCACCCCCAATGATATTGCAGATCTGGAAAAGGTTCAGAAAAGGCAACCAACATGATGAAAGGGTTGGGGCAACTCTGTTTTGTGGAAAGGTTATATTTGGGGCCTCTTAGTTCAGAGAAAAGACAAGGAGAGCCATGATGTAAGCAATTTTATTGATAGTTTTCAACATAGAAAACAATGAAAACCAAACTAATCTAAATAATAAAAAACAGAGAGAAAAGATAGGAAAAGGGAGAAAATATGGCCCCTTTTGGACAGAAATGTCTGCTTTACTCTATGCTCTGATAACTTCCAGAAAACAACTTGAAGACCACTCAGAAACTTCAGTTGGCCCAAAATGCAGCAGCCAGACTACTGGCTGGGATTTCTTTGACATCACATACCACCCCAGTTTTAAAACAGTTGCTTTGGTTGCCAGTTTGTTTTCGGGCCCAATTCAAAGTGCTCACATCAGTGTATAAAGCAATCATTTCCACCTGATTATTTTTAATGATCCAGCAGTGCAGCAGATAAGCAAACCTTATTAAGAAGACTTGCCAAAGTTGAGTTTTTTTCCAGCATGGTCAGATGTGTGACTACATTTTGTCTTGACACAACAATTCACACTTGAATGCTCTTCAACTCCCCATGAGTAGGTTTAGTATAGCTGTAAGGGTTATATTTATCAAGAGTTGCTCAAAACATCCAGAGGCATGAAATCTGGCATAAATGCATAGTCTTTCAAGCTGGTCAAAATAGAATATAGGGCCAACTCTGATTTCACCTTATTTGGGCGATGGCTGGATTTCAAATAATTTGTCATGGAAATTGCCAAAAGTGGAAGTGAGAAATACAGTGAGCAATCGTAGTGTAACTCTGTCCAGTCATCTACTTGAGCAATGGTGTTTCTGCATTCTTGAGACAATCAGATTCCTTTTCCAGAATGTCCAAATGATTAACATTGGGTTGTAACAGAATATTGGTTGACATTTCAGGAACTTCAAAGAGATGTAGCTAATAACTGCATCCTCTGTCTGTGATTTGGTAATGGCTGGCCTATTGTGGGGACAAATCAATCAGAGCTGGACCTGAGTGCTGCACAGCCAAAACATAAGGTGGCCACTTCTACACTGCTCCCCTCCCAAAGGATGTGTAGCACAGATGACTATGACCATGTGACCTGTGTGCCTCCATAGTCTGTTGTCAAGGTGCTAACCATTGATTAGCAACTTCAAGGCCCCTTTCTGTGGATCTTTATCTTTAAACTGGGCAGTTCTGACAGCCTTCTGGAAAATAGGACACATAGCCACTCCTAATGAAATATCATTCCATGGAATGGTTTTTTGGTTGTTGTGGTGCTGCTGCTGTGGTCATTGTTATCCACCAATGTAATTGTGTAAACATCTCTTTGAAAACATCTAGAATAAATTGTACTTTGTTAGTGGATTTAGTAAGATCTGTGACTATTGTAAGGTCATACAAAGTTCTGTTTGTTTGTTTTTTGTCTCTGGAGTCTAGGTTCTCTGCAACACTCCATTCTGGTGACATTCCACCCCCCCTCGCTCTTTTGTCGCCCCCCCCCCTCTAATTCTCGTATAGAAACTGTTCTGACTTTTTCCTAACCTCTTAGCTAATCAGAAGGCGGTTTCTGCATGTGCTGTAGAGGGAAGTGAGGGGCAGATGGGACTTGTCAACCTGGGAAGGTGGCCCATTTAGTAGAATGAAAACTCTGATCCTAAACCTCTGCTGCCTTGTGGGCTATCTTTGGGAGAAGAAAAGGCTAAGGAGTAAACCCTACACAAATTGGGAGTGGAGTCCCTAAGACAGTTGAATGTGGCCTTGTGTTAGATGTGGCCTCCTTCCGGCAACTCCTGCAGCCAAGCTGGTGCCAAATGTATTGCTGTGCTTTCCTTTGGACCACATCAGTGAGGCCGAGAGGGGAGGTCTTGTCGTCTGGGTAGCCCAGGACCTCCATACACACTGCCCAGGCTTGCGTCCCGGGGAGGTCACTTCAGTGCTACAGTCTGCACATTCCATTGTCTATTGAGACAGATGAATGTAAACAATCCCAGGACTCTCTCTGCCCCACCTTCCATCTTTGGTTTTATTTCCTCAGCTGACATTACCCACCCACCTAGCAAAAACAGCCTCCAAAGGAAAGCAAACAGTTTATAGTTTAAAGATATCCAACACAAAATGGCTGAACAGTTTCATTTCTTCACACAATAATTTGAAACATTTTTACACTGACTTCAATTTAAAAGTTTCAGGGTGGTTTACAACAGCTAATAAAAACACAATAAAAACTGAACGTCAATACTAATAAAAATCACAGTAGAGGGGAAAATATATCAGCAATTTAAAGCTTGTAGAAATAAAAAAGGAGTTTGCTTGGTGTGTAAAAGACACAAATGGAGTCACCTTGAGGAGTCCACAAATGAGGCACCATAACTGGAATGGCTCTCCCCTCTCCCTGCCTCACTTCAGATGGTCAAGCTACTCAGAGGAGGGTCTAAGCACCAACACTTAAAATTATGTTTGGGAACAGACCAGAAGCCAAATGAGCTCTTTAGGCTCTGGCAATATTTCTTTCCCAGCTCCCAGTCCCTGTTAGTCACCTAGTGGGTATTATTATTATTATTATTATTATAACTAAGTGCAGTATCCAGGTAGTGTTCAAAGGCAGCCACATATACAACACATTGCAGCAGTCTAGCCTGGAGGTTATCAAAGTAGGGATAACTGTAGCTAGACTCTTTCCAACGGGAGGTGCAGTTGGCACACCAGCCTTAGGTAATGAAAAGCATTCTGAGGGCATTTGAGCACTTCCAGACTATGAACCTGATATTTTAACCCATCCAGAACATCTCTTAGGACCTATCAATAGTACCCTGGCCTTGTCAGTACTATCCTGTCCATTAGAGCCATGGAGAGCCAGTGTGGTGTAGTGGTTAAGAGCAGTGGACTTGTAATCTGGTGAACTGGGTTTGATTCCCCGCTCCTCCACATGCAGCTGCTGGGTGACCTTGGGCCAGTCACACTTCTTTGAAGTCTCTCAGCCCCACTCACCTCACAGAGTGTTTGTTGTGGGGGAGGAAGGGAAAGGAGAATGTTAGCCGCTTTGAGACTCCTTCGGGTAGTGATAAAGCGGGACATCAAATCCAAACTCTTCTTCTTCTTCTTCTTCTTCTTATTGCCTTCAGGCATACGCTAGTTGTATTTTCCAAAAACTGCTGAAGACATTTGATTCCAAGTGAATCAGGGGTGGGCAGAAATTAGGCCCATGCCTTGTTTGTTTGCATTGTTTTAAAACCCATACCCCATGGTTGTTATTATTGTTTTAAAACCCTTCTTTGTTTTGTTCCTATCGTATGAATGTAAATTGCCTTGAGACTTATGTGAGAGGTGATTCATAAATTAATATAACAACAGCAACCACTCTTCAGACTATATAAAACAAATATGGCCGGGATAGAGAAGGTGCAAAGTGTATTTTGGGTAATCAGGAGGCAGGCGAGCTTTTTCCAGCAACATGTTGAATTCTACACGTCTTTAATCTGAAGTAAGCCCTATTAACTTCCAGTTAATGATGCAGATATAAGAGAAAAGTGCCTTTATTTCAAGCTAGCAACCACAGGATTCCAGGAATTAGGAGGGGCAGGTGCGTATGGGGAGGGTAGTGCAGCGCTGCCTGTATCCACAAAAAGCTACAGAAGGCTAAACAATTGTCTGTTAGCTGACATTTTCATTACCAACCATGCTATTTGTCATCTTTAAAGAACCAGCATCCGCCAAGAAACCTGTATTTTGAAAAAGACAATGAAATTGGCAATTCTAGAGTTCCTGCAGAACAGAACTATCCTGGGACAGTCTGGATCAAGAGACTAAGGCAGCCTCTCAGGTTACAAGCGTGTGGATGGCTGAGGACAGGTCATCATCTAACAGGATGGAATGCAATCTCCTGTTCCGATGTAAAAGGAAGAATATATTTTTAGCAGCTGCTTATTATTTGAGAATCTAATGTTTATGATGACTACAGAATTATTCTGGAGCTGCAGATCCAGTTAATAAGAGGTGGGGAGCCCAATGGAAGGAAAAATAATCCCACCACTATAATTTAATTTCACTTTTAAGTGTGTGTTAGGCCATTCTCAAACCTTGGAGATTGCCACTTTAAACATTCTCTTACTCAAGAGATGAGACTTCTCACAGGTTTGTACTGCCTCAGTTTCTTTAAGAGAGTTTCTGATTTGATAAGTGTTTCCATGTGAAAATACCACGAATCACCTCTTAAATTCCCATCTCGGGTAGACGGCTTTGCAAATCAGCCTTTCATTTGAGGTGAGGTGTCATTTTCCTGTTTGTAGGGCCAGGGAAGCAGCTGCCTCCCCCAAATCAATACAAATCAGGTACTGTACCCCCCAATTAAAGCCTGCCCCCCACTAACAAAAATACTGGCTACACCCATGCGTATGGCTGCAGGTTCATTCAATGGGAAAATTGACATTATGGAATCCTGTGCTTTGTTAGCAAATTAACCTTCAAATCAGGTTCCAGTCAGCAGTGAGAGTGTATGATATAAACCACACAAAAAGCACAGGTAACTGTGATGTCCCCTTCTTGTGATGGGATGGGACAACAGTGGGAGTGGTTTCTGATGGCTATTAGTAAGAGGATATATTAATTGCATTTGATCTGATATAGGCCAATGTGTGTGGGTTAACACACAAGAAAAGCAACTTGTGCCTGTTTTTATAACAAAGGGCTTGCACATAAAGAGCCCCAGTAACAGAGTTTAAATCCCATTGTTAGACAGCTTTAATGAAGCATAGGAATAGGGTTTTTAAACCTTCTTTTCATCATGCTTCAGCTCCTTACAGCAGCTGGCCCCTTTTCTGTTTTGTTTTTTTAAAATAAAACAGACCACAGACTACAAGGTAAGTTTAAAATAATTTACTTACAGTTACTAGGTCTCAGACTTGCACATTCCTTTGAAGCAACGATAAAATGCAGGTAAATTTTCTTAGTTGAAAAATATAAAGCAAGGTAGCCTCAGATACCTATCTAAGCAGAGAGTTCAGTTGAGGCATGACTGTTCTCTGCATTTTGTAATACAGTTTTCCAGACAACCCTTCAGGGAGATGTCAGGCTATTGTAACCTGATTTTTACCAAAGTACAGTGGTACCTCGGGTTACAAACACTTTGGGTTACAGACGCCGCTAACCTGGAAGTAGTACCTCCATTTAAGAACTTTACCTCAAGATGAGAACAGAAATTGCACAGCAGTGGCACAGCGGCAGTGGGAGGCCCCCATTAGCTAAAGTGGTACCGCAGGTTAAGAACGGTTTCAGGTTAAGAACGGACCTCCGGAACGAATTAAGTTCGTAACCAGAGGTACCACTGTAACAGAAGCTGTAGCTACTGGCATCAGTGTCCTCAGACTAGTGCCTGCACAGGCTTCTTACCCCTAATTTTTATTTTTTAATTGAGATTTTCTCTCTCACTCTTTAGTGATTATTTGGTCGGGGGTTGGCTGCTGCTTTTTGGTCTGTGTTTTATTTGCTTAGTGGTGTGTAAGTGTTTTGCCTGTTTTTTGGGAAAGAAGCTCTGAACATTTCTAGTTTTTCTTCAGTGAAATGAACTGGTTGTGCTGCCCCCAAGATGATCTAAGATTTCCAAATGTGCAGCTAGGGCCAACTAGATTGGGGCCCTCTGTGGCAGCTAATAAGGCTGTGTGCTGTTTGTCCCCAGACTGATGTGCCCTCAGCTCTTCTCCTCACCCCACTTCTGTGGACACAATGGATAAGGCACAGGAGGTCATTATAAAATACCTGGATCTATGATTTCCTCATGGCACATTTTGTTTACATATAAAGAAGAAAAATGTGAAGGAGTAATTTCAAATGAAATAGAGATTAGTCTTAAAATTCAAGACTGTGGGTTTTTACAGTACTGTACCAGTGCCTCCTTTCATTTGATTTGACAGCAAAAGAAGTCTTAGAGAGCTGAGAAGTTGTTTTTTAAAAGAAAAATATGAAAAAGCTATTATTTGCTGTAAGAACACAGGAGAAGATATTTTACCTCAAAAGATTGCTGAGGATTGTTATGGGTTTATATTTTTAGCCCAAAGTATTTGAAAATCCCTACCTCTTAAATGCCTCTTGCGTTATTTTGGTTTAAGATTAATGTTGAAAATATGCATGTGTTTTAAAAGCAGACATTCCCATCTTAGGGTTTTGTTGTTGTTGCCTGCTCATGTTTCCTCATGTGCGTGTGCATGCATGTGGATAGTGCCATTTTAGCTAAGTAAGGAGTGGCACTCAGAGTACTCAATCTGCCATTTGTATATATGATGATGATGCGTGTGTGTGTGTGTGTGTGTGTGTGTGAAGAATTCAGTTAACCTTGTTTTTCCCAGAAGAGACAATTGCATGAGAACTCGTTTCGTGAGAAATGTTGATGGAGATTATAACGTGCATGGCTATTCCGTTATTCCTTTATTTCTAGACTAATGTTTCAAATTGGTTCATGAGTCTGCCAGATCCCTACCATAATATATATAGTCCTTTGATCAAGTTAAAAAGTTGTGGCAAGCAGGAACCAGCCCAGCCCAGTCGCAAAATATTTCAAGCTGAGAATGGGGACCTGCTGGCAGTATTGCTACGGTACTTATAGTGATAGAGATGAGATCAGGCCTTTTGGTAGGGGCAAGGCAAGCTGTTCACAATTAAAACGACAAAGGTCTGATGATGGGCATCAAGAGAGAGACAGGTGCTTATATAGTCCAATGGTTTTAGTTGCCACCCATGCGCTCAACTCTTGACTGTGGGGCTATGGGTTAAAAACCCAACTTTCAGGGCACCTCAAACTTTTGGAGTGGGGCCATAGCTCTGTAGAGCTCATGCTTTATGTGCAAAAAGTCTCACGTTTAATCTCCCTTGAAAAGGTATCAGGTAAGAGGTGAAGTGAAAGAGTTGGCAATGGCAGAACAGACAGCTGAACAGTCATCTTGTTGTAAGCCAAAAATGGCTTATCTTCTGAGTTAAGCCAATAAAACTCAGAGACTAGAGGAGTTAGGAGTCCATTGTTGTTTGTTGCAAAGCAATAGGTTACAGTCAAATCTTTTCACAATACTGCAACCCCGCCCAAAGGTCCTGGGCAGGAGTATTTATAAGTTTCAAACAAAGCATTTCAATTTCCACCAATCATATACCTCATTACCTCATGTTTAATACACATGCGCAATAAGCGTTGCTAACTAAACTTTGATTCTCACAGTGATCTGTTACATTGTGTGAGTATGCATGTTGGGAACCTGTGTTACGTGTAGCCATTTGCACCATGTATCAACTTATGTTCTAGCTTATAAACTGTATCTTTGTGATTTATGTATTAGCTGTCCTTCTGTCCCAGTGGGGGACGGCATTTTGAAAAATCGTGTTTCTTAAAGCAACAGGTTACCACAACTTCTCTATTAGAGGCATATTCAAGGATTTATAGGGGTTCACATTATCACATTCATTATGGCCTTTTGGGCCACTACCACAATCTAACTATCAGGCAGCTTCGAATGTTTGAAACAGAAGCTACCCAAACAAAGTCATGCTCCACTTTTGTGTTGGGGGCTAGGTAATTGGCACACTGCTGTCAAAGAGCTAGGAACTGCTCTTTTGCTTTTTTTAATGGAGAAACTCAACTGACAGGTTCTGCTTCCACAGGCCCAGGCATCACATTACATAGATACATGTGTATATATGTTAATAATACCTTCAGTTTGGGTACAACTGATGATATAGTAATTTAGAGGCACAAATTTTTGCAAAAGCCACAAAAAATCAGCTGGCAGTGAATAAAGTAGAAGACATAGGTAAAAAAATGTGCTCCAGGAAGTATCAATTCTTTTTTATATATATAATGGGGTTGTTTTTCCAAACTTGAATTTTTTGTGGCTTATTTAGAATTTTGGCAATGCTGCTGCTGGATGATCATTTCACCAAATGGCTAACGGCTTAACTCCTTGCCAACCAGCCAGAATCCCCCTAGGCTCCCTTAGCAAAATAAAAGCATATTATAACACTGGGGAAACCTGAGAAACTGATTGAAGAGGAAATGATTTATTATAAATAGTAAAGGTCTCAAGTTGCCACTCGTATTTATCAAGGACCCTGAAATAGTTATCTAGATTAATTTGCATTCAAAGTATGTCTGCAAGGAACAGCTTCCAGCAACTCATTTAAATGAGTTCTAAATTACAATAGAAATACCACCAAAATTACATTTTTCTTGGCTTACTGTAACCCTAAAGCTCATTTGGAAGCACCTGCAAACAGTGTTGGTTGCCAAAAAGAGAAGGCAGGATTCAATTTCATTCGACATAATAAATTTTGTAAAATACAGAATTTTAAACTTTTACAGAACAAAGAACTTCTTGTAACTACGGCTGATTATAATTATGGGTAGTTTCATAATGTACAATTCTGGACCTCTGTGAAAAGGTCATTTCAGATTCAGGGTAAGGTTGCCTGCATTTTTCCTATTACTGGGTGCACACAGCACCCCCAACTTGTTCAGCTTTTGGCGATGCTTCCTAAAGACATCTGCTTGACACTATTTCAGATGCTCTGTCCCTGTGACAGACTGCAGGAGCTGACTTTCTTTCCTCCACATAAGTTTTAGCTAGATCCTTTTCTTGCCCCCACATTCCCTTGCACCTGTTTGTTACTTTCCTTAGGGAAAATACCTGCAAGTTTGGGGGGGGGGCAGGGCGGAATCTGTTGTCTTACCAGATTAAATGAGGTCAAAGGAACTCATGTTAAAATAACAAACTAGTTTCTGAAAGCAGGCATTTGTCTGGCTCTCCAGGTTTTTGGTTGATGATTTTGGTCCCACAGGTAAACACAGGCCATCTCCATTGGTGCATGGGGCCACTGAGTTCTGCCAAATCCGCAAAGACGTCAGAACCATCCCCACTGCAGACTCCTACACCATTTGAGATGTTATATCTTTTCATGTAAGTCAAGAAACTCAGTTCTTTTTCTCCTCCAATTTGCTTCCAATGCACAGCAGGCAACTATAGTGACTCAACATTTTTATCAATTAATTAATTAATTATTAAATTTGTTAGTTGCTTTATCTTGTCCAAGTCAACCCAAAGCAACTTACAACCAACCAAAAAATACCAACACAGATACAATAAAACAAAGGGGGGGATACATTAAAAAACATCCCACCCACTTCTGCCTTCTTGCTATCTCTTATATTTTCCAAATCTCACTCACCTCTGACACCCAGAAGGCAGGAAAAACTACTACTTTACGTATAACTTCCTTCAACCACTTTTCACTTTCTCCACTGCAAAAGTTGGGTCTTTAAGAATGTACCACCTCATAATTCCATCCTAGGCAACTCTCTACATTTGTCCTCTCCCCTCTATTTCTGCTGTATTAAGTATTTGTGCCAGCAACGTGTGTGTGGGTCAACCGGTGTAATGTACTATTAACCCTCTCTATTCTGTATGTTCCTGTAATAGCATTTCAAGCTGCAAAGTTGTTTTTGTTGTTTCTAAGTAAATTCATGTTGGCATTTATTACCTTTGAACATTTACTCTTTTCATAAATAAATAATTCAACTGAAACAATGGTGTGGTTATTTGCTAGCTCTCTGGAGCAAATACACCAAGGCTGATTCTTTACCGAAGGCCTTGCACAGTTCAGCTGTCCTGCTCAAGTTGTTGTTTTTTTGTACCAGTGTAGGAGGTACCAAGCAGTACCAGTATAAAAGAGACCAGCACTTTACAAGAGTACCTGGTTACCATATTGGACAGCTTCGGACAGGCTGGGGTGGGGGAAAGCAGGTGCTGACATTAGTTCCACTGAAAAAAATCCTTTTAGCCAAGGAATGCTGGTACTTCCAAGTAGAAAGGAAAGCTATAGTTTCAATTCAGACAAATTTTTGAAAGTGTGTTGGATACGACTTCCCGTATTTTATGTCCAGAACTCAAATTGTGAGACAATTCTGAACCATATATCTTGGAAACACACATAGTTGTGGGCACTTATATCAAATGAAAAGGGAATGGAAGATGTCAGCCTCTGGAGACCCTGAAAGTGATTTGGCCAGTGACGCACTCCATAGTTACATTCCCTTTGGATCACTGTAACAATGCTTTCTATGTGAGGCCTCCTTTGAAAAGTGCTCAGAAACTTCAACTGGCTCTAAGAAAGGGCTGGTGCTGTGCTGCTTATTGCAATTATGTTTTTAATATTATTATTTTTAAAGTGTGTGTGTGTTTAATTTTAAAAATGTTTAATTTTTAAAAAATAATTGCTTCTTTTCTATGCTTTCAGCTGTTCTTATTTTTATCTGTAAGGTGATTTGAGTTTATGTCAAGGAAAAAAGTGGGGTATAAATAAATATCTACTACTATTACTAAAGTAGCTGGAGGAGACCTGAAATTAATTGCAATCTTTGAATATTTCCTACTTAATTTATTTAAAAGGCAAATCTGGCACAACAATTTCATCATAGACCACTTCCACGGAAACAATACTAAAGGTTCACTCTTGCAAAGGTCTTGGACTTGGGGGTGGGGAAGGGGGGGGCAGACAGCAAGGTGGTAAAAGTAACTCTGAAACAGATTATCTTACAAATTCTGAGTGCAGATCTCGAAAAGCTTTCCCTTGCCTTTCTTTCACAGAATTGCCCTGGTGACTTGGAAATACAAAATTCTGTTTTCTTTTTCTCAGCATACCATCCCAGGAATAAATACCGTTTTTTCTATTTCAGCATTCTCTTAAGGTGATGCTGGAGTCCCAGAGTTGATGGAAAAGAAGTTAGTTGGAAAGCTACAGGCAAATGAACCGTCAGTCTAAAATACACCTATAATCTTAGGTTTGTCTCTTATTTTAATGGTCTGGATAGTTTTCAGGACAAAATATTATTTGCTAATAGTAGTAAAAGTAACAAAGAATTAATTAAAATCTCACACTGAAATAGAGCGCTGTAGTTCCAACATTACAGAAACGTTATGAGAACCTGCATGAAAGATCTGTAGCAGCAGAAGTGCTATCTTCTCAAGCTGAAGCAAGCAGCTACACCCCTTCTAATTAACTTTATTTTACTGATCAGGCGATGACTTCCATCTTACTATATATTGCTATTAGTGAAATTTTCTAGACGTATTCTGTTTGGATCTTCTGGATGTCTTAATGCAATGCCATTTCGCAGCAGAAGTTCAATATAAGGAGCCCAGAATGAAGTGGTGATTGATACATATGGATCATGTGGTGTGTTACTAAATTTGTGGATAAGGCTCTGAAAATGAGAATGACATTTAGAAAACAATATTAGCTTTGATTGGCCAGACATAGTGGCTGCATGTGCATGCAGTGCTAAACTATGGTTTCGTGCTACCTGCACAAGCAGAGATGAGTTTGAACAAAGCCTTCACTTTCAGAGAACAGAACTGTAGAATTGGAAGGATCCCAAGCGCCATCTAGTCTGACCCTCTGCGATGCACAAAACCCCAGCTTAGTGCATCCTTTCCTTCCTGAGTTAATGCAAATGCACTCAAGGGTTGCAGACAGCTTCCTTTCTGTTGCTACTGTGCATAACTAGACATGCCTGTGCTGGGCCCATTGTTATCATCTAGCCCAAGGGGATTCCACACAAAAAGCTGCTCTTCACTAGGGGCCAGGAAAATACCTTTGTCTAAGGCTGGTTTTGCATTTAGGTGTCTGTGCTCAAGTAGAGAGCAAGATGGAATAATAAGATGGAATAATAAGATGGAAGGCAGTTTTCCATGTACGTTGAGCTCAATCCATTTAGTTTTCCAAAGGTCATAATAACCATTGGGAATTGGACGCAGAAGACAACAGGGCATGATTGGCTAGCCTGTGGCCCTCCAGATGTTGTTGGACTCCTATCAGCCCCAACTGTAGCACGGGTGGGAGTTAAGTAGCAGTGGCATAGCATGGGTTGTCAGCACCCGGGGCAAGGCAAGTAATTTGCGCCCCCCCCCCCCGCTGCACTGTCCCTCGCCCAGATAGTCCCTCGCTCTCTCTCCGCACCGCACCGCACGCCTGGCACCCTCCCCTCCACAGTGGGCGGTGACCCGGCGGCTCGAATCGGATTCGCACAGCCAGCACTGCAGTGAGAGTGAGTGAGCCAGGTAGGGGCAGAGAGCTGCGAGTGCGAGCGCCCCCCCCCCCAGATGTTGCGCCCGGTGCGGCCGGGCCCCCCTGCACCCCCCACGCTACGCCACTGTTAAGTAGGGGGGAGGGGAAGTTTCAGGCAAGATGAGGAGGCCCTATGGGTCGCATCTGGGCCCCAAAACAGCATGACCAAACTATTCACCAATCCCTGGAGTAATTATTTAGCTATTTATCCATCCCAGTCTTTACCTGCAGCAAATACAACAAGTGTTCTTACCTCTAAAATTTCATGTAATGATATTAGTTGTACATCTGGCTCTTTAGATGAATGCTACAGGAAACAAAACAAAAGATCTATGTCATATTTAAGGCATGCATTTTTAACAAAGGAAGGGAAGTTTTATAGATAAGTTGTTTTGAATGCATTTCTCTTCTTTTGGCCTTGAAAAAATGAATTTGTGCAAAAGTAGCTGAGCAAGAATGTCAGTGAGATTGCGCTTTTGAATGTGATAAGTGATGAAATAAGGATGCCTCCTCACTCAAATGGCGCATGTAAATGGACATCTGATCTACATTTATAGTTCCTCATTCACCAGGTCACAAAAATACAAAAGTCTGTTTACATACACAGACTTGCAACAATTTCCAATAGCACAGTACATCACACTAAACCAGGGATGGGAACCTCAGGCTCCAAACCTCTCCCCAGGTTACAACCTCCTTCCCAGGTGACAGTCCCTCTCCACCCCTTCCGCAGTGTTTCTTCCTGGCTGGAATGCATCTTTGAACTTATTTGCCTGGATGAAGGGTGTGCTGGAAACTCAGACCTTTGCATAACTGGAATATAGCCGACTATATACATATGAGAGTCACACCTGTTGCTCCATCCACTCTTGGCTCTGGCCCTGCCCATTTTACCTCTGGTCACACTCACTGGCATGCAACCCTCAGAAGGATACACACAAGAGAAAGTTTTCTATCCTGCAGTAAAGAATGGTTTAGTGTGATGTGCATGAGCTGAAACAAATCTGACCAAGCCATGGGCTCTTTACTTCCCTTTCCTGTGTGATCAGAAGGACTTCAGCAGTGTTTACCTTCGGTTTCAATTAATCGTGGTTTCTTGGTGTCTGCAAACCGGGAACTGTGGTTCGTAACAAACCGGCTCAGTTTTACAACGAGCCATATTGAAAACATGATTACTCTAACTGACGGGTTAAATTAACCAGAGACTGTAATAAGCCATGATCCTTGGTTTGAATACAACAACAAGCAGAGATTCAGTGAAAACAAAAGCAGAAACTGTCGAAGTCCTCCTCCACGCTATGTGGGTACAACATAGGCCAGTTCCTGCTTGCACTTATAATGCTAAACCATGGTTCTGCATGATACGCAAATGTGACACAACAGCATTACAAAACACAAGGATCACATCCACAAAATTGTGATTGTTGTATGCACCACTTATTTTTTAGCCCTTTCGTTTTGAAGTACTTGATTATTTACATTCAGTACGCACCGCCCAACAACAGAAGTTCTCTGGGCAGTTTACAAGTACTTGGCATCCTCCAATCTTGGCAATTTCATCTGTCATTTACAAATGGGTATTGATGATCATTTGTAAATGTATGGGAGGAAGACAAAGATTCTCTGTGTTGTCAGGTTCCCGTTTCTCCCCTTTATTAGCCTAATTTTTGTTGCTTTTAAATTATATTTGCATTCAACTGTTGAGTTAACCAGGTAGCTTAAAATCATTTTCCAAAGCAAATATAAATATGCATCTTTCCTCACACACAAGTTTCAGCTTACTACAAAAGGATACCATTTCTTTCAGGAAAATATCTAAGTGGGTATGAGATGAATGCTCAGTATTTATTTTATATAACTATAAATATCCATCTTTCTTAAAACACTATAGAAACCAAAATTGCACAGGCCCAGTTGTACAATCTTTAAAGTGAAAATAGAGAGGCTGACTTCAAAAGCTTTGCCAGCTATGGCCACCAGGGGGGTATAGCAAGCACTCTGCTCTCAATTATATCTCGGAATGGGACTGAAGATACCACAACCTATAAGCTGCTGGGTGACACAGATTCTAGCAAGAGTTTTAAGAAGGATGTAGAGATGCACTAGTTTCTATGGCCTGCAAGACTTAAAGGGGAGAGAGAAACTGACACCACAAAGGGGAGAAGCATAGGGAACTGAAAAGAAGGAAGTTAAGAATGGAGAAATGGCTAAAACCAGGGATACTGAAAGAGTAGAAGGTGGGCAATTTGGGAAAATTTAGGCTAGGAGAATCAGGCTCAGAGATAGTGCATCTAGCGACAGCAGGGCTTCAGACAGCAATGATTTCAATTATATATCAGAATGGGACTGCTGGGGCATTAAAGCTGAATTAAAAGCACAGCATTTGAACTTTCATTATTGCTTTTAATTATGACAGTATAAAAAGGTAAAAGTAAAGGACCCTTGGACAGTTAAGTCCAGTCAAAGGCAACTATGGGCTTGCGGCGCTCATCTCGCTTTCAGGCTGAGGGAGCTGGCATTTGTCCACAGACAGCTTTCCAGCTCATGTGGCCAGCATGACTAAACCACTTCTGGAGCAGCAGAACACTGTGACAGAAACCAGAGTGCACGGAAACACTGTTTACCTTCCTGCCACAGCAGTACCTATTTATCTACTTGCACTTTGACGTGCTTTCGAACTGCTAGGTTGGCAGGAGCTGGGACAGAGCAACGGGCGCCCACTCCATTGCAGGGATTTGAACCGCCGACCTTCTGATTGGCAAGCCCAAGAGGCCCAGTAGTTTAGACCACAACGCCACCCACATCAGAAACTTCTTAGCTTAATATTAATGTGAAAATGACCATACTCTTTTCTTTCTTGTAGTTCCATCATCAGGGAGAGGAAAATGTTCTTCAAGGAACTCGCCCAGAGCAGTCAAGATCTTATCCTTATACGGTTTTATTTTCAGCATTCTGGTTTTGATTTCTTGAAAGGCTCTAAGTTGTTAAAAAAAAAAAAGGTTAATTGCAATAGTCTTTTTTTAAAAAAGTGATAAACTTGCAAACAAAAATTATTATCCACAACAAAGACTTTAATTATGCAATTTGCTTAGTAGAATGATTCTAATTTCTATAGCTTCCCCTTCCTAAAACTACAAAACATTATGAATACCTTTCTTCAGAAAACTCTACAACTTGATTGCGATTTTCTTCCTCTGTTTGATTGAGGCAGTCCATTAGCTGCTGCTGTTCCTCCAACCATTGCTGTTCCCTTTAAACAGAGGTGGGGGAAAACAGTAGACAAATACACATTAGTTTTGTAGAACTGCCAAATCGGTTCCAGGATAATACTGAATCCAGCGCATACCTTACTAAGTCTTGCTTCAATTTTTCGTTCTTTGCTTGAATTGTTGATAGCACCATTTCAAGATCCTGGTCTACTTCCTGCAACTGAAAAGATAAGTGTGCTCTTTATAGAAATGTAGTTCTTCGTTACTGTACTTTAAAAATATATGCACTGTGGTGCTCTGTGCATTTGTATGCCTTATATTTCAGTACTATACTATCTGTATGCTTAAATACGAACACAGAAAAGTAGGTACTCATCCATCTTTTTCACATGAATAGGAAAACGAATCAGCAAACAGGTAAAATAAATACATAGCTTTGTAAGTGATTTTCAAACTCTTATTCCAGGGAACTTTGTGGTCTCTTGGAATCTCCTGAGCAGTTCCTTGGTGAAAAGATCAGAAATGGCAGACAAGCTTGTCTGAAAAGCGGAGTGCTCACAGAATAATCTTTTAGAACTCCAGGAGGACTGGGTAGAAGGGTTTTCTTCTCCATGCACTAGTTGCCGTTCTGCATCATTAGCACCATGGGTTGTATTCAGTGCAAGGATTACTGCTAGCACAAGAGGATTTCCTGCTTACGCTATCCCTGCATTCCCCCTAAATCTGTTCTGTGGGCTCCCCCAACCCTCCAGAACATATCTGGGGAGGGCACAGGATGGGGGAAGAAGGCCTGTTGTGCTAGTGGCAATCTTTGCCAAGATAGGATGAGTTAGTAGGATACTAAGAGCCAGTGTGGTGTAGTGGTTAAGAGCGGTAGTCTCCTAATCTGGGGAACCGGGTTCGCGTCTCCGCTCCTCCACATGCAGCTACGAAGGCTTTGTAGGGAAAATCTGTATATGCATACATCAACCTTTTCTAACCTGCTCTCTCCAGACGTTTAAGACCATGATTCCAATCAACCCCATCCAGCATGGCCATACTAGGTTGAGGAAGGTTGGTGTAAGTCATAACTGTTCATCGTTTAACATGTAAGACACAGAACCCAATACATATCAGTGACCTGATAAGTCACAAACACAACAGTAGCTTATTCATCATTATTGAGTTATCTTCTCAAACGTAAAAGATGCCCTAATACCAGTCAATATGAGCCAATGTTGTAGCTCACTAAATTGACCAGTGCCTCATATGTCTTAAAATGCTCTGTAGATGCAGTAGTTTCATGACACATTAGGAGACAAAATTGATAGGAAAAGTAGAAACTTTGGAAATCACTATCCTAGACCAATCTTCTCTGCGATGCACAAGAATGCTTATAGTTTAGATTGCACAATTCAATTTCCAAGCATTGGGACTTGAGAAAATAAAATGTATACAACTGTACAAAATGAAGACTCTAATCTATTTTTAACAAATTTTCCAGGACTATTTAAATTCTCTTTTTCAGATGCAACATCCTTGTTAAATTCTCAGTAAAAATGAATGTGCTGGATCATGTAGTGTGATTTATAATTTACGAAACGACATACCAAGCAATCTTGATCCATAGGGCCATGCAGACTGATTAGCACCTAACACTATGTGTCCCTCAGTGGACGTAGGGTTACGTAGGGTTAAGCAGAGCAGTGTCAGTTGTTTTCATAAAAATCAATTAAAAAGATTATGATCTACCGTATTTTTCGCCCTATAAGACGCACTTTTCCCCCTCCAAAAATGAAGGGGAAATGTGTGTGCGTCTTATGGGGCGAATGCAGGCTCCTTGGCTTCAGCGATAGCAACGCGAAGCCTCCAAAGCCTGCGCTCCAGAGGCTTTGCGTTGCTTCCACTGAAGCCAGGAGAGTCTGCTCTTTGAGACTGGCGGTGGGGAAAGCAGCGCTTCCCCCATTGCCAGCCCCAGAGGATGGGGTGCAGCAGGAGGGCGCGCGACGCCTTCCCGCTACTCTCTGACCCCGCTTTGAGGCTGGCGGGGGGGGAAAGCAGCGCTTCCCCCATTGCCAGCCCCAGAGGATGGGGGGCAGCAGGAGGGCGCGCGACGCCTTCCCGCTACTCTCTGACCCCGCTTTGAGGCTGGCGGGGGGGAAAGCAGCGCTTCCCCCATGGCTAGCCCCAGAGGATGGGGGGCAGCGGGAAGGCGCGCGACGCCTTCCTGCTACCCTCCAACCCGGCTTTGAGGCTGGCGGGGGGGAAAGGAGCGCTTCCCCCATCGTCAGCCCCAGAGGATGGGAGGCAGCAGGAAGGCGCGCGACGCCTTCCTGCTACCCTCCAACCCGGCTTTGAGGCTGGCGGGGGGGAAAGGAGCGCTTCCCCCATCGTCAGCCCCAGAGGATGGGGGGCAGCAGGAAGGCGCGCGACGCCTTCCCGCTACCCTCCAACCCGGCTTGGAGGCTGGCGGGGGGGAAAGCAGCTCTTCCCCCATGGCTAGCCCCAGAGGATGGGGGGCAGCGGGAAGGCGCGCGACGCCTTCCCGCTACCCTCCAACCCGGCTTGGAGGCTGGCGGGGGGGAAAGGAGCGCTTCCCCCATCGTCAGCCCCAGAGGATGGGGGGCAGCAGGAAGGCGCGCGACGCCTTCCCCCTACTCTCCAACCCGGCTTGGAGGCTGGCGGGGGGGAAAGGAGCGCTTCCTCCATCGTCAGCCCCAGAGGATGGGGGGCAGCAGGAAGGCGCGCGACGCCTTCCCGCTACCCTCCAACCCGGCTTGGAGGCTGGCGGGGGGGAAAGGAGCGCTTCCCCCATCGTCAGCCCCAGAGGATGGGGGGCAGCAGGAAGGCGCGCGACGCCTTCCCGCTACCCTCCAACCCGGCTTGGAGGCTGGCGGGGGGGAAAGGAGCGCTTCCCCCATCGTCAGCCCCAGAGGATGGGGGGCAGCGGGAAGGCGCGCGACGCCTTCCCCCTACTCTCCAACCCGGCTTGGAGGCTGGCGGGGGGGAAAGGAGCGCTTCCCCCATCGTCAGCCCCAGAGGATGGGGGGCAGCAGGAAGGCGCGCGACGCCTTCCCGCTACCCTCCAACCCGGCTTGGAGGCTGGCGGGGGGGAAAGGAGCGCTTCCCCCATCGTCAGCCCCAGAGGATGGGGGGCAGCAGGAAGGCGCGCGACGCCTTCCCGCTACCCTCCAACCCGGCTTGGAGGCTGGCGGGGGGGAAAGGAGCGCTTCCCCCATCGTCAGCCCCAGAGGATGGGGGGCAGCGGGAAGGCGCGCGACGCCTTCCCCCTACTCTCCAACCCTCTTGTGGGCTTTTGCAGGAGATGGGGGAATTCCCCCACCTCCCGCAAAAGCAGGCAAAAGCCGCGGGCTCTTTAAAGGGGCTCCGCGGCTTCTGCTGGCTTTTCTAGGAGGTGGGGGAATTCCCCCACCTCGTAGAAAAGCCCGCAGGAGCAACGAACCCTTTGAAGAGCTTGCCGCTCTTGGGGGCTTTTCCCCGAGGAGGGAGAAGGGACAGACTGGCTGAGTCCGTCCCTTCTCCCTCCTGTGGGCTTTTGCGGGAGATGGGGGAATTCCCCCACCTCCCGCAAAAGGAGGCAAAAGCCGCACACTCTTTAAAGGGGCTCCCTGGCTTCTGCTGCCTTTTCTAGGAGGTGGGGGAATTCCCCCACCTCCTAGAAAAGCCAGCAGGAGCCACGAACCCTTTGAAGAGCGCTCCGCTCTTGGGGGCTTTTCCCGAGGAGGGAGAAGGGACTGACTGGCCATTTCAGTCCCTTTTCCCTCCTGGTCGAAAAGCCCGTAGGAGTCGCGCAGGGCTCCTGTGGGCTTTTGGGGGACGTGGGGGAATTCCGCCACCTCCCGCAAAAGCAGGGAGAAGGTCTTGGAGTAGCGCACAGGCTGCGTGCAGCCTGTCCGCTGCTCCCAGAGCTGCGGGGGGGGGGGGAATCATATTTTTTTCCTTGATTTCCCCCCCTGAAAACTGGGTGCGTCCTATGGGCCGGTGCGTCCAATAGGGCGAAAAATACGGTATATGCCTTTTGTACAATTTTACAGATTTCAAATGTATCTTGATAATAAAAATGTTAATGCTTCTCTTATCGTGGAGTCAATTCTACACACATACACGAGAATGAGAACTTGAGATTTTTTTAGCCAATCGTCCAGAAAGCAGAATGTCAAATCAAACATGATATAAGAGGTGCAATATTTTCTCAATGCAAAGATGTTAGCCAGTCATTTTGTTGAAACAAAATATGTATTAGCATGTCTGCTTCCATGACCTTTCTAATGAGAGGTGGAATAAAATTGCTGAGAAGTAACCAAATCCAGAGAAAGGAAGGCAAAGAAGTTGTTTTTAAACCAAAAACTTTATAATTTGAATGTGAATTCATTTATTAGGTACAGTATAATTGCTTATTTTAGCAGAGGAGCCACAATAATCTTCCCAGCTAATGTTGCATAGCAATTCTTCAACCCTTATATTGAAATCCTATCACTAACACATTCTAGGTTTCCTTGTTAGCCCCAGATCTGGAAGAATTAAAGAGTAATATTTGCAGATGCTATTGCTATAAAACTTAGAGGAGTATTATGGACTGATGTCAAACGTATAACTTAATTAAGATGTTTTAGGCAGGCCTAAACATAACTGAGTGAAATGTAATTCACAATCAGCATGTTGTAGCTACTAGTGCCTTGGTAGAACTTCCAATTTATGCTGCTTACCTAAACGACAGAACAGTTGTCACAGCTAATGGTCAGGATGATGAGTCACAAGTTGTACAGACCTAACATTAGGTGAATTTGGGACATATAGAATCATAAAATTGTAGAGTTGGAAGTGACCCCAAGGGTCGTCTAGTCCAACCCCATCCAATGCAGGAATCACAGCTAAAAAATCCCTGGCAGATGGCCATCCACCTCTGTTTAAAAACCTTCAATGAAGAAGAGTCCACTACCTTCAGAGGAAGTCCATTCCACTGTCAAACAGCTCTTATGGTCAAAAAATTCTTCCTAATGTTTATTCAGAATTTTTTATCCTGTATTTTTATGTTGTGAACCGCCCTGAGATCTGCAGATGAAGGGTGGTATATGTCAAGTTGTGGGTGAACATATCAGACGACACAGCGATTCTTCAAACAGCTCTTGTTTATTCACAGGCCAGAACAGAACAGAACTGAAGGGTTCAGCCAGCATGCTTATATAGAGCTCCACTACAACGCAACAGTAACCACTTTCTGTAACTATCCAATCACTGAATGTCACTTTCGATCCCTTATTTGCATATGTGGACCTGAGTGAAAACTATCTACAGTATCCCCCTGCTGGCCCAGGGTGTGAACTTCAGTACATAACAGTATATAAATCTTAGGGAAAGCTAGCTGAGTGTACAGGTAACTTGCATCTTACACGAGGGTTTGGTTCCAGAGGTATCCACAAAAACACATAAAGCCAGGAACCCCAGAACCACCTCCCCCCCCCCCGCAGGGCGGAGGGCTGTGTACCCGGCTCTAGGGAGGTGGTGCAAAGGTCCTGCCACCTTCCCAAAGCCCTGTAAGTGGGATGCTGACAGAGCCCTTGCACTGCCAGGTAAGCCTTCAACCACAGCTTTGCACAGGTGGGGGAGGGGGAAATAAATATATGGAGAATGGGTTTCCCCTGCTCTCCATTTATTTATTTATCTAACCCCCCCCCCACCCGCACAAAGCTGCAATCACGTAAGTAAAATAAACGTTAAGATGTGAGTTACCTGTATATCTAATTGTCTAACTCATACTTGCAAGATGCTACAACCAGCTCACCATAATTTAATAGACATACCTGGTGTCTTCCTAATGCTGTCAGAACGTCTGGATTCACGGGAAGTACTGAAAAACACAACAAGTTGCCATACTTTCAAAAACAACACATATTCGCAAATCTCATTTCTTTGAGTGAAACAATCAGCATTAGACACAATGCTATGGTTACTACACATAACATATTACAGAGTGAGCAGAAGTCCACACAGAATGAATTCTATAAACAGCAAGCAGCATCTCATAAAAAACTTATTAGTGAATCCAAACCACTTTAAGACCAACCAGCAGCCTACATTGACCTATTGAAGGCTACAGTCCTATGGTTGCAGGAAGGGTGCCCTAGGGGCTACTGAACTCTGCACAGCTCCCTCTCTGTAGGTGGAGAGGGAGAGAAAGAGAGAGAGATCTATTCTTGCAGAGAGAGGTCTGGTTGTGAAGACATCCGTACAGCAACAGCAAAAAGGTAAGCGCTACAACAGCAAATAGGGCAAAACAAAGAGCAAAAATGGCATTCTAGCAATATTTGGAGGGAAGGTGGACACACTTTCCATTTCTCCCAGTGAAAAGGAAAATCCTTTTTTAGAAAACAAAAAATACACTTAGAAGAAGAAGAGTTTGGATTTGATATCCCGCCTTTCACTCCCTTTAAGGAGTCTCAAAGCGGCTAACATTCTCCTTTCCCTTCCTCCCCCACAACAAACACTCTGTGAGGTGAGTGGGGCTGAGAGACTGTGACTGGCCCAAGGTCACCCAGCAGCTGCATGTGGAGGAGCGGAGACGCGAACCCAGTTCCCCAGATTATGAGTCTATCACTCTTAACCACTACACCACACTGGGGTGGGGGAGAGAAGGATTTACAATCCCCACCAACATCACCTTTTGCCCACCAGTGCTATCCCAGGAGTTCGTCCACCACTATGCCTTCTGCCTGGTAGGCTTGCTCTCAGGAAGCTGTACTGTTAACGATTTTATGAAATAAATACTATGAAATAGAGTTGGAAGGGTCATCTAGTCCAACCCACTACAAAGCAGGAATCTTTTTGCCCAATTTGAGGCTTGAACTCAGGACCCTAAGTTTCATACTCTACTGATTGAGCTATCTGTTTAGTTTATCAAATGTACTGAAAGAAAGATGCTTGGTGGAAAATATTAATGAAATGTTGAAAGTAGAAAAATCAATGCACAGAAAATTTACAAAAGTTATGTTTTACAGGCTTAGCGTATAATGATATTATATTGGAAGTTACAAATGTAACCTTTTTGTGGAAACTTCAAAGCCAGAAATAGGCTTAGCAAAAAACAATGATGGAAAAATGCTTACATTCAAGGCTGAATGGATAAACAGATGGACAGAGATATCCTCAAGACATTTAAGGCTTTCAGCAGAAGATTTTAATACATGAAGAAGTTAGCATTGGCACAACCTAGAAATGTCAATAAAATCCACTAAATATTGCTGGGGAATATCTATGTTGCCTTTAGGCCAAACACCTCCTAAAAGGCACCTGATGTAAAATAATTTTTGAAGCTATAGAAGTTTCAAGAACTAGACAGGAAAACACCTGAGAAGCCCATGTATATCACTGTGAGCACCATGTTAGAAGGACATAAAGGTAATGCACAAGGACACAGTCCATGAACCAGTGCTGAATCTTCTGGCAAACACCAGCATCCTTAAAATCTAGAGACACAGGGCCCACAGGCTGTGTAACATATGGTGATCCTTTTGGGTAACTGGTAGGGAACAACATAAAATACCACAGTCAAAAGCCACAGGTCTGAGGTGCCCTGTTCTAAGTTGGGGTCTACTTGGACAGCCTGAAACAAATGCAGACATTGCCAGCAATTGTTCACACAACTATCTGTGCATAAGGGCACTAAAATAGCCAAGCCGTAGATTGAGGCCTAATAAATTCTATATTTTAACAACCCATTTGATGACATAACTTCCATGTTCAGAGCATTATATTTGTGAAGTTTTGTAGCAGAACTTTCCTTATATTGGACCTTTTGTATATATCAGATGGGGAATGTTTTTGGCTCCACAGTCCAGGTTCTTGTGAGGAATGGCCTTGCAAGCTCAGTTTGACAGGTGAGTAGGACCACCCACCTGACATCACAATGACATCAGGTGCAAGTGCTGCTAAAATGAAGTTTTCTTCATTTTAGCATGGGTTTCAATGCAAACCATTTCCTGAATCAGGAAGGGTTTTCCATAGAATCCTGCTGTTTGCTGCCTGCACATCTTCCCTGATGGGAACAGGTACACATAACCAACACAGGATTTAACTCTAACTTCCCACCCATCAGTTGATATCATGAATTATGCCAGTTGATGGGTGGATGTGGTTTGGGGAAAATTTCCTTGTGGGTCAGTTTAGACCCCCTGGGAGGCCAGAGTCCCCACCCTTGGTTTATAAGGTGCTCACTAGCAATACTGAAGTCACTAACACAAAATCAGCACAATTTAAACCATGTAGAGATAGTCCGTCATAAGAATTAAGCACATTTTGAGCTGCATTGTAATACTTTGCAGCCCAGTAACAATTCTGCAAGACTTTGAAACAAGTATAAGTCATTACTGGATAAATAACTATACTTTATTTCACATTTGCTGTTTAACTACGTCTTATCTTTGCTTAGCCTAATTTGTTTAGACTGTTATGCTATACCCATGTACCTGGGACTAAGCTCCACAAGCTTTAATGGGACTTTCCATTCTAGAATTACATGTAAACAATCCTAAACATGCCTATTCAGATGCAAGTCCTATTAAGCTAAGAGTACAGTGGTACCTTGGGTTACAAATGCTTCGGGTTACAAACACTTCGGGTTACAAACTCCGCTAACCCGGAAGTAGTACCTCGGGTTGAGAACTTTGCCCCAGGATGAGAATGGAAATCGCGTGCCAGCAGCGAGGCGGCAGCAGGAGGCCCCATTAGTGAAAGCACGCCTCAGGTTAAGAACGGACCTCTGGAACGAATTAAGTTCGTAACCCGAGGTACCACTGTATATGGGATTGTAGCCTGGGTAATGTTTTCACATGTTCTTAAAGTTGCTGTTAAGATTCACCTGTAATAATATCAATCCTGCTAATTTAGCCATTATATTGCAATGTTGGTTGCTGCAAAGTTTTGAATCATGTTTTGAATCATGAAGCATGGTTCCTAGTACTGTGACTCTCATGCTCTCTTTTTAAGGAATTGGCCAAATGATCTACAGGATGCATTATTCATGCAGAATTATTCTTCCTTACAATTTACACAGGATTAAAATAATATTCCTGATATTAACTTTCATCAATAATGATTGGCATTGTAGGTGCTGCAACAAATGCTTGGTTTCTTTTGGATAGACCATAATTAGAAATAGGAGGCAGAGTGCACTGCAAAGTCCACTGTGTGCAATAAGACTAATATTTAACCAATTATTGTAAGTGATAGTCTATACCCAATTATATAAAAGCATGTGATATCTGAGATATTGCAAATACAAGACTGGTGCTCCAAATATTTACTAACCTAAAAAACCTCTAAATTTGTATGTTTTCCATCTACAACATGTGTATCATTTCTGAAAGATTGTTGTCATTTGCTGCTGTACTACAGGAGTGTCAAGATAGGCCATTTGGAAGAATAGATTTCAACAGAGTAAGAAAAAATAAAAGAGTGACAGCATGAAGTCGATCAAGAAACACAGAGAAGGCCTAAAAATACGGAGAATGGTACACAACAGATAACAGAAGTGGTAAGATTATACATTCCATAGAAACCAGTACACTTTGAACATTCAAGGTTCCATACCCCTTGGCTTTAAAATTCTGAAAAATATTTGGATTAAAAGCCTTACCGTCTGGTTTTCTCTTCTGCCATTGGTAAAGCTCCGCTGAAAGAGCCTTCACCCTTTTCATTAACAAGGAAAGCTGTAATACATAGCAAATGTTGAAAGGTACTTTAAAAATGTTTTATTACACTTGAATAAAGAGCAGACCACTTAGAAGTACAAACTGGAACATTTAGCCAAATAATGGTATACAACCACTTCCCCAACCCCATTCTCTAACAGAATATTCATCATGAGCAGAACACCACATTCTGGTACAGAAAAGCACCAGAGAATAATGTCTGGCACAGAACCTTCCCCAGTGCCAGGAGCTGCCTTTGTTCCTTGACCTGGGGCAGCCACTGCCAGTGGCACTGTGTGGTGCTTTTTCAGGCCAAGGTTCTCCATGGAGGAAAGTGCAGGATTGCAAGGACCAAAGGAGCAGCCTATGCATCTAGCAAAGGAGAAAGGTTTTGTAAGCTTTATTTATTTATTAATTATGGATTAAGTTCCACTACTTATTGTTAGTGGAAAGGTTTCAAAGTCATAGAGTCTATGATACAATTTCACATACAGTGGTGCCTCGCAAGACGAAAAGAATCTGTTCCTTGAGTCTCTTCGTCTAGCGGTTTTTTCGTCTTGCGAAGCAACCCTATTAGCGGATTAGCGCTATTAGCGGTTATTAGCAGCTATTAAAGGCTTAAGGGATTAGCGGATTAGCTGCTAAAAGGCTATTAGCAGCTTAGTGCCTTAGAAAAAGGGGGTGGGGAGCGAAAAAAAATCGCAGGAACTCGCAAGACATTTTCGTCTTGCGAAGCAAGCCCATAGGAAATTCGTCCTGCGAAGCACCTCCAAAACGGAAAACCCTTTCGTCTAGCGGGTTTTCCGTCTTGCGAGGCATTCGTCTTGCGGGGCACCACTGTATATCACAATGCATCATGCACTTATGTTTCCGGCAGCCCTCTCCAAGTTTCCATTTAGCTCATGTTCAAGACTTCCTTCCATCACCAGCCATGTGAGAACCAGGGTGGAGTGAGGAGACAAGGCCAAACACAGTTCTAGCACATGCTTAGCTGTTGTGGTATGAGCAAAGGCCTGTGTCACAACAAGTACTGTTCAAAACATTAGCAGTCACTAGCTGACACAACTATTGCATTGCTGTGTCAACTATGTTTATGGCTGTTAGTCACGATGGATTTATATTGTGCCCTGATGTTTAAAAGCATACCTTCTGTGCATGCATGTGATGTCATTTTGCGCTTCTGTGCATGCACCGAAACCCAGAAGTAACCTGGGTTACTTCCAGGTTCGGCGCAGTCGGCAACCCAAAAATGCTCAACCTGCAGCATTCGTAATCCGAGATATGACTGTATGTTAATACCAATGGCATAATATGGGCAGAGGGGCATGCTATTGCCTTTGTACAATAGCACAAAGCACATGGCAGGCGACTGCAGGAAAGCTATCCGGACTGGTAAATCCCTAGTTTGTGCCAGTTCTTCTTTGGTTATTTACTCAAATTAAAAACAGCAGCATCTTTTCGGAATATTTTTTTCATTGGTAGTTATGGCTAAGCTGGTTGTTGAACCATTTTTTTAAAAAAATTAATTAATCCAAAGCATGTTTTCTTCAAGCCACTGTTGCATCTTTGAGATAAAATGGGCTAGATATCTAAATAAATGTGTACATGCATAAAAAAACTGGCTTGGAAATGTTTTAAATCTGGTCCCCCATACATAGAAAGCTTTTTCACTGACAGTTCTGAAACTTTATCCTTACCTTGGGATCTGAATCTGAAAGTGTTTCTATTTCTTGAAGTGTTAATCTGTTCTGACACTTGGTTATAAAGAAAGGAGAGAAATAAAATTATACAAGTTTACATTGTGCTTGTTTTTCCCTTCCTTAGACCAACCAACAATTCCGAACATTTAAAAGCATTAGAACTCAAGATACTGAAGACACACCATCTAGCCAGTTATACTGTGTTCTCTTTGATTTCAACTTCAGAATTTATGAACTAACGGAATTCTCTCCCTTTGAAATAAATGAGGCCTAAAGAATAACTGACTTTGGATTGTATATCTTAGAAGTACAACTGATGACACCAAGCAATTTTCAGCAATTTTAGGGTGCCCCTGACTTTATGGTCTTCAATAACGTCTCTTCCTCTAT
This sequence comes from Podarcis tiliguerta, assembly GCF_965153285.1. Classification (NCBI taxonomy): domain Eukaryota; kingdom Metazoa; phylum Chordata; class Lepidosauria; order Squamata; family Lacertidae; genus Podarcis; species Podarcis tiliguerta. The sequence continues at coordinate 37,938,758 of NC_139544.1, read as the reverse complement.
TTTCCTTGCATTCCTCATTGCACCTTTTGTCTTTCATAAATTTTTTACCAGTTTTCATTAATCGAACTGTGCTGGTTAGATGTGGTTGACTGAAGGTTTTGCTTGGTCTTATATTTAATTTATTTAATTTTCCATTTCATTTATCACACATGAAAGACAAGGGAGGACTAGCATCCACAAAAGCCATTTAAAAATTCTTTCTACTTTTATCTGCATTTTACTTTTTCTAGAGATGGTGTCTGCAGTGTGCTTAGGCACATGTACAAGCATTGCAAATAGAGGAATAAAAAGCAACATTATTGTTAGTTATTTGTTCCTGCAACTTCATTCATCACATCAACATACATCACTGCTGTAACAATATTCATCAATAGGATATTGCTCATTACCTCTTCCATTTGTTTCCACAATTCTTCACAATCTTGTATGAGTTGTTCTTTGGCACCTTCTGAACCCAGTAATGTGCTGCTGACCACTGGGGAAACTCGCTGCTCATCTAGACTCATCGTATTTTTCTCAGCCTATGAATAACATTGTTTACATACTTGCTTTAATCACTGATAAACAGGTGGTATAGAAATGGTTTAAAACAGCATCACACACACACACACACACACACACACACAGGTGAAGCACCAAAAAAAGAGAGACCAGTTTATGAGCAGTAGTCTGACAGTTGTATACGACCACAGAGCCAAATAACTGCCAGCTAGCAGCTGCATCATGAATGTAGAAATTATGTTTAAGCACAAGTTTGCAAGTCCAAAACAGAGCAAATAAAGTCAATGTGCCTTCCTTAAGGGCACACAGGTCTTCAGCAGTGCACAAGTTGCACACAAGGACAAAAGCAATGCTTGTAAAAAGTAAGACCAAGTGATGGGATCTATTATTCCCCAATAACCAAAAATCATCTTTAAATTTTTCATACTTATCAATTTAAGAACAAGCTTGCAACAGCTGGTGCCTTTGTTTTGTCTAAATTTGGCAGCTTGTGAAAGCATAGCTGATCAGAATTACATAGTTCTCTAATACAGCCACATGGGCAGGCTTGGCCTATACAGTTTAGAAACTTCAGTATATAGTTTAAATAAAAATAAAATAGTAAAAAGCAACTCTAAATACAGAGAATTTGAGGACAGAACATAAGCATAACAGGTTCCTCAGCATACTTAACATGAGGAAATTCTCTTTCCACTGAACTCAAATGCAAGGTACTATCAGTTGCAGTGGGTATCCTGAAAACATTTATGCATCTGATGAAGTGGACTCTAGTCTGCAGAATGTTATGCCCTAATAAAATTGTTAGTCTTCAAGGTGTCACAAGAACCTTTCTTGTTTCTGTGTACACACACACACACACAGAATAATGTTGAATCTGTAAATAAAACCTCCATGAACTGTCTGATTTCACAAAAGTAATAGTAACATAAACTGATTTCTAGAGTGGGATGGAGACTTTTCAAAACTGAGCAAGCACCTAGCATTTTTAAGCTGGATTCTTTATGTTGCTAATGATTAGAAATGTTTCAGGCAGTAATTTGTTGATTTCCAAGGACAATGCTAAAATAACAACATTGAGACTGTCTTCTTTTAATTATTTAACAGCTTTGATCAGCAAAATTAGTTTACCAAAGCCAAAAAAGACTTATGAGAGGTACAGCATTCATGTTGTTGTTGTTTAGTAGTGTCCGATTCTTTGTGACCCCATGGACCAGAGCACGCCAGGCATTCCTGTCTTCCATTGCCTCCCGCAGTTTGGTCAAACTCATGTTAGTAGCTTCAAGAACACGGTCCAACCATCTCTGTCATCCCCATCTCCTTGTGCCTGCAATCTTTCCCAACATCAGGGTCTTTTTCAGGGAGTTCAGCATTCATACAAGGTACCCAAACAAATAATGAAAATCTCCAACAATATCCTTGACAGGAGTAAAGATTGTTTTGAAACACAGTGTGTAAAACACCTTAATATAAATAACGAGACAGACTTGTAATTTTGAAAATCTAGAGACCAAATTGTTTGATGTTGCCCTTAGGAACAGATCTGTGGGAACATATGGGCTTGAATAAATAAAGCATTAATTCATCAATGGCACAAGCCATACTCATTTGTGAGAAAGGCTGCGAAATTAAATCCCAAGGCAAGGTTCGTACCCACTGCCTTGTGAGACGTCTTCAGGAGAAGAAAAGGCTAAGGAGTAAACTCTACACAAATCCGGAATGGAGCCCCCAAAACGGTTGGATGACAAGTTGTACATCTATTTCCATCAACTCCTGCAGCCAAACTGGTGTCAAATGTATTGCTCTGCTTTCCTTTGGACCACATCTGTGAAGCCCAGAGAGGGGTCTTGTCATCTGGGCAGCCCAGGACCTCCATACACAGTGCCCAGGCTTGCACCCCGATAGGTCACTTTGGTACCGTTAACACAGCAAAAACAACACAGGGGTGGGGGGGGGCAACAGTTACGAGTTACCGGTTTCTGCAGCCACAGCAGGCGCTGTGATTCTCCAGTGACTTGACTTCACCCCCGGAAGCGCACTCCATTGTCTCTCTCTAGACAATGGATGCCAACAACAACAACTCTCACCTGAAACGCCTTCCCCAGTAAAACCAGTTGCTAACCAGAACCTTCAGATGAAGAACACAGAACATGGAAGAAAAGGATGCGCTCCCTGACGGAGGCTCGCCCAGACCCAGCAGCCAATGGCCGCCCACTCCTGACATTACCATGGGGATTTCCCGGCGCCGCCGTTGCCGCCGCCGCCCTTCTTGCTCCCCTCCGCTCGCTCCGAGTCGCCTCGCTCTGCATTCCGAACCTGCGCGGGCTGCGCTCTCATTGGCTGTCGGCGAGGGTCGCGGGCGGCGCGCTCCCAAGCGCGTCACTACCCAGCGCCGGGAAAAAGCAGAGTCAATATGGCGTCCGCGGAGCCGCCGCGCAAGAGGAGGCACGGCGAGGGAGAGGAGGGCGAGGCGAAAGGAGAGGAAGGGTCGGAGGAGGAAGGAGGGAGAGAAGAGGAGGGAGACCGCTGGGTGGGCCCTTTACCTGGGGAGGCCGTGCAGGTGAAAAAGAGGAAAGGTAAGGGCGGGCGGCGAGGAGCGGGGTGTCAGCCTCGCTGGACAGGGCGACTCTTCTTTAGCACTTCGTCCCTCCTCGTGTTTCCTTCGGAGCCTCTGGTGTCGGGTGATTCGCTGCACGTTCCTTGGAGACGTGTTTAAATTGAGTTGCAGGCAGACCAAGGCTACCTGCTGCCCAGTGTGGGCACTGTGCTTGCGGATACCTGGCTCGGTGGTCATGATCTCTACATAACTAACTGTTCAGGGTGTTGCGAGGTGCAGCTGTTATGTCTCCTTTGCGCTCTTGACGCTTCTGACTTGACATGCTCTGCCTTGCATGACATCCTCCGCAAGAGTGAAGCAGTTATGTATGTGATGCTTAAAAAGGTAAAGGACCCCTGACAGTTAAGTCCAGTCGCAGACGACTCTGGGGTTGCGGTGCTCATCTCGCTTTACAGGCAACATTTGTCTGCAGACAGTTTTTCCGGGTCATGTGGCCAGCATGACTACGGAACACCGAAACGAGAGCAGCGTACGGAAACACCGTTCACCTTCTTGCTGGAGCGGTACCTATTTATCTACTTGCACTTTTGGCATGCTTTCAAACTGCTAGGTTGGCAGGAGCTGGGACCGAGCAACAGGAGCTCACCCCGTTGCGGGGATTCGAACCACAAGCCCAAGAGGCTCAGTGGTTTAGACCACAGCGCCACTCACGTTCCTGTCCCTGCGCGTGCTTACCTGACAGTAGGTCCCCTTGAAAGCACTGGTGCTTACTTCTCAGTAAATGTGGTTTGAGTTAGGTTACAAGTTAAATAATAGCGTACCGGGCTGGAATTTCCTTCTCCTATACTGTAGTGGCTTAAAATACCACTGTATGCATTTTTATGTCTCGCTGAATGTTCTGGAGATTTTAAAATTCATTTTAAGTGGCACAGGTTGGGGTTCACATGTTTAAATGTATCTCTGTGTACACATGCATGCATGCAAACAATCAATCCCTTCACTCAGTTTCACTCAGCTTTATTTTTATGGATACTTAAGTCATGTGAGCAGTCTGAAGTAGTGCAGTCCAAGCACAATTTTGCTGCTTGTGTGACAACTAGTTATGTGTACACTTATTTGTTTGTGTTGGGATCAAGCCACATATAACACGATGATACAGCTACACAGCTGTTTTCATACCACAGTATTGAAAGAGAAGTTTGTTCAGTTTGGTCTCTTTTAAATCAAAATAGTTCAAATAACATTTTTGAAATGGAATACGATTTTTAGGAAACAATATTTCTTTATTTATAGTTCTTGAGTTTGAACATGTCTACCTGGATAATCTCCCCAGTGCTTCAATGTATGAACGCAGTTATATGCACAGAGATGTCATCACGCATGTAGTATGTACTAAGTAAGTCTTTTTTTCCTTTTTCTATTTTAAGTATTGTAGAATTGGACCGGATGTATGTTTCAGGAATTGCATCTTGCCTAAAGAGTGCTTCATAACATTCCTGGATTGCAGGGGGTTGGACTAGAATCTTGGAATCCCTTCTAATGCTACAATTCTATGCTTCTATAAGTGCAGCATAGCTCATCCTGCTTTTTAGCTCCAAGCTTAAGGGGGAAAGTTGTGACATGTCTTTGTTGCATTGAGTCTGTTTCGAGCATCTCTGAAGTGCGGCACAACTGTAAGAACCATCTCTAGAGTTTCAAACTCTGTAGGAGGACTTGAGACAGTCCATGTTGTAATATGCTTTGGAGACTCGCCCAAGTGACCTTGTAAAGCCCAGTGTGAAATGGAATAGCATCTCTGAGGTTCAGCATGTTGTATTAAATATCTTCCCTCTCTTTGGGGAATAAGTAGTGTCCTAGTGACTGTACCTGTGATTTGGCTTCCCAGACTAGCCAGAAGCTGCAGACTCCTGTGAAAGGTTGCTAGTAAAGCATAGATCTAGGTGTGTGGTTCTTTTATAATATGAAGATTGTCTGCTTGTACCTGCAGGACTGATTTTGTAATAACAGCCAGCCACGATGGACATGTCAAATTCTGGAAGAAAGTAGAAGAGGGAATTGAATTTGTTAAACATTTCCGTAGCCATTTAGGTAAGTTACTGTGTTTGGTATTTTCTTTTTTCAAAAAGAATATATTATTATTTCATCATTTAAATATGCTTTATAGCACACTTTAAAAATCCGTACCATATTTTAAAAATTGGGTTCTGTAAAGTTACTTAGCTTGAGTGATTAGTTTTTGTGCAAGTAGGGTAGCCAGATGACAGTGGGTAGACAGTTCTCCTGCGCCTTTAAAAGTTTCATAGAAGAAGACATTTCAGCTGGTGTACCTTGCATGACAAGCAGCACCTGGTGAAATTTCCTCTTCTACTGGTGCAGGAGTCCTGTCTTCTATTTGCTGCTGGTATGCACTGGGCTTCTGAGCTCTCTCTTCTTCAAGCCCTGGAATCACCTAAAAACCCTTCTTGAAAAACGGCTTTTCAGTATCAAATCAGATACTATATGGAGAACTGAGATCAGAAGACTGCAGAAGCTCTCAGTTCATATTGTGATCTTTGAATCCCAGCCTTCTAGGGCCATTTTATACATGACTATTCAGAAATAAATCCTACTGAGTTCAAAGGTACTTTATCCGTCCCTGCAGCTTTAGTTTGTGACATAATTCCATCTGAAGCATTTATATAGCAATTATGATTTTGTTCAATTTTTTCCTCAAACTTATTCTCTGTAAATAGACTATTTCCTTTATTTTGCTCGGAATAGGTGTTATTGAGAGCATTGCTGGTAGTTCAGAAGGTGCATTATTCTGCTCTGTTGGGGATGATAGAGCAATGAAGGTTTTTGATGTGGTGAACTTTGATATGATCAACATGCTGAAACTTGGGTAAGTCACTTTTCTTTTTTAATGGTCCTGGTAGATTTCTTAGTGCTTTAGAATACTTCTGTCTAAGAGGTAATTGGTTGTCATTGATTATGGCACACAAATAACGGTGACATGTCTAATTGCTGGTATACTTTTAATAAAGGAGCAGAAAAGAATACATCAAGCAAATACAGGGTTGCATTACATTGCATATAATCATGAATTGTGAGGGGGACATTTATCAGGAAAAATGTAAAGCAAATTATATTACTTATTTTAAAGTTGCAGTTATTTTGTTGAATTCAGATTCCTTGAGATAAGACATTGAAGAAAAATAAGTATTACTCTCCTCCTACAGCCTTACAGAAGGGACGCGGGTGGCGCTGTGGGTAAAACCTCAGCACCTAGGACTTGCCAATCACATGGTCGGCGGTTTGAATCCCCGCGGCGGGGTGCGCTCCTGTTGCTTGGTCCCAGCACCTGCCAACCTAGCAGTTTGAAAGCACCCCCGGGTGCAAGTAGATAAATAGGGACCGCTTACCAGTGGGAAGGTAAATGGCGTTCCGTGTGCTGCGCTGGCTCACCGGAGCAGCTTCGTCACCCTGGCCATGTGACCCGGAAGTGTCTTCGGACAGCGCTGGCTCCCAGCCTCTAGAGTGAGATGAGCGCACAACCCTAGAGTCTGTCAAGACTGGCCCGTACGGGCAGGGGTCCCTTTACCTTTACCTTTTTACAGCCTTACAAGTGCTGCAAAGCACACCCAGAGTTTTACTTAATGCATGTCAGTTCAGGTGGAGTCTTGCATGAAAAAGAGATGAATGTGCCGAGCTGCCCACCTCCATTAAAGTAGCTGGGGAAATTAAAGTACAGTATCTGTGAACTTCTTATGTGTTCTTCAGAGTTCATGTCACAGGTCATGCATATGTGTGTGGGAGAAGGTCCTTGGTGCAGTCTGTATGAGAAAGAGAATTTATGTCCTGCCATTCTTGTTTCTCTCTCTTAAAAAGAGAAATTTTAAACACAATGAAAAATGCTGGTGATGCCACAGGTATTAGATTAGAATGCTGTCCACATGCAGGTCCCAACACACCCAATGAAGATCATGCTTACTTATATCACTGTAGTCAGTGGGATTTACCTACCAATCATGATTAGGATTTTATTGTTTCAGTCCAATCCTGTGCAGTGATTTACTGAGAATTTCTGTTAAGTGAGTGTTCACAGGATTTCCCCATGTGACTTGGGAGTGAGTTTCATTTAACACAGTGGGGATTACTTCTGAGAAAACTGCATAGATACGGTTTGCAAGTATAGTTAGCAAAATGCTAAACTGATTTTAAAAATGTCTGTTACAAAACAGTTCATGCTGGACTGTGTAGCTTCATGTAGGCTAAACAGAATAGCTTCATGAACTGAATAAAATGAAAGTGATTGCTCTACAGAATAGGAATTATTATAATATTTGTTAATGAAATGGTCATCTTGTAGGAAATAATATGTTTTGCCTAAAAACCTTGTTAAATTAAAGCAATATTTCAAAATATTCTGGGAAAAAATTATTCCATATGTTATGATTATTATTAGCTTTTTTATTTAGAATATTGAATTTAAATATTTAATCTATATTCCTAAAATCATGCCAATCCAATTGTTCTTTTTGTTTTAGCTACTACCCTGGCCAGTGTGAATGGGTGTATTGCCCAGGAGATGCAATATCTTCAGTTGCAGCGTCTGAGAAGAGTACTGGGAAAATATTCATATATGATGGTCGAGGAAACAATCAGCCACTTCACATTTTTGATAAACTTCACACATCGCCTCTTACTCAGATACGACTGAACTCTGTCTATAAAGTCATAGTGTCATCTGACAAGTCTGGAATGATTGAATACTGGACTGGGCCTCGCCATGAATACAAATTTCCCAAAAATGTGAATTGGGAATATAAAACAGACACTGATTTATATGAATTTGCTAAGTGTAAAGCATACCTAACTAGTATATGTTTCTCCCCTGATGGCAAAAAAATGGCTACTATTGGTTCTGACAGAAAAGTCCGAATTTTCAGATTTTTGACTGGGAAACTGATGAGGGTCTTCGATGAATCTTTGAGTGTAAGTATATATATTTTTCAACATTCAGTTACTTGCCAGTACAGATGATCTTTTTTTATTTCTTTCACAGATGAGAAATACATATATACAAATCATCCTCTATAAAAGGAATATTTTCAGCATTACATTGCAATATCTGTTTAACATTATTACTACACTGGTGATTTATTCTTCTTTTAGTTATACTCCTCAGAGTATGTGGGCTAATAGACTGTAATAAAGATTCTGATAAAAATGGATACCATGAAGTTAACAATCAAGGAAAAATTAAATGGTATTTTTAGAAGACTTTACTGTTGTTACAAATGTTAACTGAATTACTTTTATTGTGCTTTCTAATAAAATTTTATTTTAATTTTCTTCAAAATTAAAAGTAATAAAATTACTTAACTGTCTAACTACTATAACCTTGTCAGATGCCACATCCAATATATGAATTGCCAACATTTTGCTATACATGTTGAAGTATGTATTTTAATTGTGTAAAGACACATGTAACTAATGTTGTATGTTACATAAATTGACCTCATTAGCACATAATACTAAACTGTGTTTTGTTTAGCCATAATATGGCTCATCAGAGTGACCATAATTTTTTTCTGGCAAGAAACCATGATGTGAAGCCGTGGATTCTTGTGAGCTTATAAACCATGGCTTGTTTTAATTCTGGTCTGATGTTCTATTTTAACCATGCTTAACCATGGCTTGTTTGACCATCTCACATTAAATACTGTCAATCTACAGAGGCAAGAGCAGCTGGAAAACAAACCAAGCTTTGGAGAAATAAGTCATGTTTTATTAGCTCATCTATGAGACTTGTGTTTTGAACAAATCATGGTTAAGTCAAGCCATGGCTTAGAGTTATGTGCAAATACAGCATTTATGTGCATACTCAATCTCCTTTGCACATGAATAGATGTGGCATCTCCATGAAAATAATTCTGCCAACATTCCTAAACTCTTGCAGATAAAACTATACTAAACTAAAAACCAATGTAGCCTACTACAAAATAAATAAGAAAGAATTTAGGTGTTGTGTCTGATGGGCAATATTGATTTATTCATTGAACTTATAACCATTTCATTATATGTCTCAAAGCAGCTTACAGAAACAATTGACATGCATTATACAGAATTTATTAAAAATAAATCCAAGTCAAGTTAAACACACATTATAGGTAGGTGTATTGTTTCTGTAGATGTTTACTGAGCTGCAACAAATGAGACAACAGCTGCCTGACATGGAATTTGGTCGGCGTATGGCTGTGGAGCGGGAGCTGGAAAAAGTGGATGCTGTCAGGCTAATTAACATCATTTTTGATGAAACTGGACACTTTGTGCTCTATGGGACAATGTTGGGAATCAAGGTCATAAATGTGGAAACAAACAGGTAAGTCTTGCTCTTACTATTTCATGTTAGCTGTACCTATGTTGTTTTGTTCAGGGATTTCCAAGAGATTTTAAAGAAAGAAGCTCAGCCTTCATAGGCTCTTTAATTGTTCCAAATTGATACATAATACATTTAAATAGAATTGATTTGGCATTACTCATTGGGAGAGCTATAGCTCAGTGGTAGAACATCTGCCTTGCATGCAGAAGGTCCCAATTTCAGACGCTGACATCTCCAGGTAGGGCTAGGAGAGACTTCTGTCTGAAATAGTGGAAAGCCCTTGCCAGACAGTGTTAACTGTACTGAGCTAATTGGATCCGGTGGTCTCACTTTGTATAAAGCAGTTCCCTCTGCTCCTATGATCCATGTTAGTTAATTGGCTTATAAATCATGACTTGCTTAAACTCTGGTTTGAACCCCACATCCCACCCACCCCCTGATATAGTAGTCCTGTGACAGGTTTAGAAGAAAATGGCCTTGTGAGTTAATTGTATCCCCCTTGAGACCAAGGTTAGCCCACGGAATGGAGGCCCACCCCCACCCCCCAGATGTAAAGATTCAGTGCCCAGTTTCACATTCCTGCTGAATGATGATAGGGGACTATCCACATAATTTGCAGATTTCCATTGGTTAAATGATTCCAGATCATACATTTTCATCAGCTACCCATCGGGGACCCATAATATGAGAACTGATACTTTAGATCAGCTTTCTGGTGTGTTATAACTGACACTTTTTCATTATCCATTTGTATTAAGAGTATTACTTCCAAATATGTTTGTTAAGAACATAACAGCCCTGCTGTATTGGGCCAGAAGTTCACCTAGTTTCTAAGCCCACAGTGCCTTCCAGAAGGTCGTCGATATCCCTATGATGTACTGTGGATCTTTGCTTCCAAATTAATCCAAAAATTAATATGATTTTTGGATGCAGGGTGCTCTGAAATATTACATATTAAAGGCAGGCTACATAATGATTTTGAAGTTCACGAATTTTCCTTTCCTGTATGTAGATGTGTTAGAATCCTAGGCAAGCAGGAGAACATCAGGGTCATGCAACTGGCTCTGTTCCAAGGTGTCGCAAAGAAACACCGTGCTGCTGTTACAGTAGAGATGAAAGCATCCGACAACCCCGTTCTTCAGAATATCCAAGCTGATCCAACAATAATCTGCACCTCCTTCAAAAAGAACAGATTTTATATGGTAAGTTTATATCAGGGGCTCTAGCTGGCAGTTTTCCCACCCCCTGTAGGCTACTTTTAGCAGATGGGTGTGCTGCCCATCTTTCAATCACCTAAAGCTGCCAAGTGATTTCCCCCCTTTTTGATAACCTTTGATATAATACTCTTCACATGTCTTACAACTTGGTTCTAATTCTAATATGAATTTTAGTACATTTTTGTACTTCCTTATACCAAACAAATAGGGTGGGGGTGTCTTGGTGACTATTTCATTATGAGAACTCCGCTTAAGGTGAAAATGCAGTAGAAACCTTCAAAGATACAGGGGCCACAGAAACATGTCTTTAAAGCTAAGTTTAGCTCACATAAAAACTTAATATTTTTTGTTGAGATTTTTGTTGAGATGTTGACAGTCTTCAGATATTCTAAAAATATGCCAAAGGGCAATTCTTTTCACTTGGCATATGACCAGAAACAGTTTGCAAACTACAGCCTATCACTAGTTAGGAACAAAATGTCTTTGGAACTACAGTGTATGATCCTTCCAATTCCATTAGTCAATAAGAGAAACAAGGATGCTGCTGCTATCTTGTCCTTCAGTTTACCAAACGTGAACCAGAAGACACCAAAAGTGCAGATTCTGACAGAGATGTATTTAATGAGAAGCCATCTAAAGAAGAGGTCATGGCAGCCACTCAAGCTGAAGGACCCAAGCGAGTTTCTGATAGTGCCATTATCCACACAAGCATGGGAGATATACATGTCAAGCTCTTCCCTGTTGAGTATGTATATGACTACTTTTATATTTCATTCCATTTTTAATAAAGATTCTCATTATCTTGAGCTACTGTTGGACCATTCACTACCATCATTGACAGAGCTGCACCTTTTCTCTTGGTTTGCTTATGTTCCATTCCCTCATATCTATGGCACCACCATTTTTGTTCTGGTAAACCATTTTTACTGCTACTGCTTTCTCCTACATTGTGACAAAAGGAAGAAGCTTGTAAGCTTTCCTTTTTTCCATAACAAGAAGGCAGTTTTAATTTGTAATATGCAAAATGAGTTACAGAATGTGATCGTGAATGAAGAGTTGTCTTCCTACTGAATGATCTGCCAGTTCTTTATGGATATCGATAGCTGCAGTCAAGTGCTCTCAGTTTCACTAGAGCATCTACAAATACGGACGAATTCAAAACATTACCCTATTCCAGTGCACTAAGTACTATACTAACATCTAATACCTTTTAACTGCAGGTGTCCCAAAACAGTGGAAAACTTCTGTGTACATAGTAGGAATGGCTACTACAATGGCCACACCTTTCACCGCATAATCAAGGTAACTTTGGTATTAGTAGCAATATTTCTGTGTTCTCAAATGTTGTTAAGCTCGTTAGATAAACAGGGCTGCAATATCTTTATTTTTTCCTGTCACATAATGGCTTATGCACATCTTATGATTAAGTCCTACCCTACTTGTGGATTTTGCATTTGCATTTCTGAAGGATTTTGTGCAGAATTCCAAAACTGTAATCACAGCATATCAATCTGGGATACAGTGGTGTCACCACTGTAGATAAAATGGATAGACATTTTTTCTCTTTTCTTGGTAATACTGAAATTTGGATCTCTTAATGACACTGATCAATAGTAGATTTGAGTCAGACCAAAAAAAGTACTTTACACAGTGCATAATTAATTTTCAAAATTTGTTGCTATGAGATGTGGTAATCGCACTAGGCTTTAAAAGGGGATTTGACACATTCACAGAGTATAAGGCTACATGTATGGATGCTGGTCCTGATGGCAGTATGGTCCTTCCTGGTTGCGAGGCTGTATGTTTCTGAGTATCAGTTCTGGAAACAGCAGCAGGAGGAGGCTGTTGTCTTCAAGTCCTGCTTGTGGGCTTTCTGGAGGCATCTGATTTAGCAACCATTTTAAGCAGGATGTTGGACTGTGCCTAATCCAGCAGGGCTGCTAATGTCCTAAATTGTGATTTTTCTTTCTCCCCCTCCAAACGTAGGGCTTCATGATCCAAACTGGAGATCCTACTGGAACCGGAATGGGAGGTGAAAGTATCTGGGGAGGAGAATTTGAGGATGAGTTTCACTCAACTTTGCGACATGACAGGCCCTACACGCTTAGTATGGCTAATGCAGGACCAAATACCAACGGCTCACAGTTTTTTGTAACAGTAGTGCCAACTGTAAGTACCATGTCAGATGTCTTAACAGTGGTTATTGAATTGCCTCTTAGTGAGTAGCAAATGTTTTGAGGCTGTTGGTAGATGGAAGGGTGTTCCATTGTGTCTGTTGTCTACTATAAGGATGAGGAAGCCTATGGACTTCCAGATGTTGTTGAACTACAGATCCTGTCATCTTGTGACTAATGATCATGCAGGCCTTGTAATGCAGGTTATAGTCCTGTAACTGAAAAACCACGTTTCCCATCCCTAGTCTACTTGGTGGTTATAGGGCAAGGAGCTGAAGGCAGCCACCATATTACATTAGCTGCAGAAAAACATTATTGTTACACTTTGTTTCCCTGAACAGGTGAGGTAATAAGCCTGTACCTGGCCTGTACATGGGTGGGAGCACCCATGATTGAATGCTTCTTAAGAGAGCCAGCATCTTTTGCTGCCCTTGACAGCCAGCTAGAATTGGTTACTATATGCTCTGCCTTATCTCCCAACAAAGCAGAGTAGCAGGGTCTTCTCTGATGTGGAATTGGGCTTTGAGAGCACTTGGAGGCATTGAGTTTGGTTATACTGTGATGCTTCCAAAGCTTGCCACAATTGCAGGAATGAACCCCTACCCTTCTGCTGGGCTTATGAGAACAGCAAGGAGACACATTGTTGTACAGGGTGCGTCCTTTAAAAGAGGCCCCGTGGATACAGAATACACATGTTCCACAGGGCCTCTTTTAAAAGCCTCACCCTGTATATGTAACTGTGCTTCAGAGGGTTTGGAGAAGCAGGAAGAAGTTTGAAGAGCATCAGCATCCCTCTGAAACCAGTTGAAAACTGGATATGAGCTATTGCCCACTTCTCATTTTTTGTGCATATGTCAGGTTAAGAGATGCTGGCTATTAGCAAACCCCTATGTTCCTCTGCAGACACTGGCTGAAAAGTCCTAATGGAGTAGTTAAAAACATATCTTGCCCTTCTTCTGAGGTGCTTGTGACATCCTATCTGTTTTATTCTTGCTACTACCAGATCTGGAAGATAGTGATTGACCCAAAGTGTGCTGCAGTTCAAGGCTGAGTTTCTATCTGAAGGCAGGGGTCCCTGGGCCAAGTCCAACACTTGCCTTTCTTCCACTAGATAGGCCTCATCCCTGAATGACTTGCATCCAGTGTGGCTGGGCAGAAAACTTTCTAGGTCGGGTCTCTCCCACACCCCTCTGTTATCCTCTGGCAGGATAACAGAGACATGAGGAGAGGTTTTAACATCAAACCTACTACGCAGCTGCTCTCCTGGCTGCTTACCATCAAGAGATGAGTTATCTGTTTCATATTATAGTTATGTTATATGTTGCCTTGTGAACCACTAGGTTGGAAAGGGGGATACACATATTTAATATAAATAGCTTAAATAATCTGTTTGGTAAGAAGGTAGCAGGATTTAGTTCCCCTACCCCACCCCCCACCAAATGATCAAAACTTGTCCACAACCTAATATGTGCACAGAAACTGTAAAGGCAGTACCAGTTTTGTGTTTATGGTTCATTATCCAGCTTGGGATATCTGTGGAAACTGCTTCAGTGCACATGCAGCCTTTTGAAGAGTTAAGCAAGTCAGCAAACAAGCAAGCATTAAATGTAATAGTGTTTACAGAGATCCTGTTAGCGATAGTTTACATTACACAGTTCTCAGTATAGTAACTTGAGATTTAATCATAATTTTCTCTTTCTTTTGCTCCGTCAACTTGATCTATGGCCTTGCGCAGCCATGGCTGGACAACAAACACAGTGTATTTGGAAGAGTATCTAAAGGAATGGAGGTCGTTCAGAGAATTTCAAATGTGAAAGTCAACCCCAAAACTGACAAGCCCTATGAAGATGTCAGCATTATTAATATCACAGTGAAATGAAACAAGAGTTTTAAAGAAACCTTGCAATTAAGGGACTTCAAAAACGATGCACCTCGTATCTCAGTTTTTCTGCAATGGGAAGGTTGATATCTGCTCTGAAACTTTCTAATCATTATGTGTCCGAGGTGCTCTCAGCTGTATCTTTTTTTAAAATGTTTTTTATACAAAAAATAAAAGCCAGCCATGTTAAGAAAAATATGCATCTTATGTATATATTGCAATGGTTTCTATTATGGAAAAATGCTGCAGCATTGTGAGCAGCTCTTCTATTCCAGCACTGAGATATTTTTGTGTCTTCCAATACATTACCCACAAAATAGAATGGGGGAAAAAGTTTTTTTTAGGGTTTTAAATGTATTTAAATGCAAATACAACATGTAACCATAATCACTACTGTGCATTCTTGACAATAAGAATCTCTTTATACTAAATAACATACAAAACAAGTGATAATTTGAGCCACTGATATTTGCTAATACTAAATAGGTATCATTTAGGTTTTGAGTGGAATTGTTATAAAAGGATTATAGTGATTTGTCCCTTTCTTAATGCATTGTTCTTGAAATTTGAGCAAGATTGGGAAAAGTTCATCTTTTCCCCCCTGGCAGATGGCTGCAGAGTGTGTATGTTCCTATTTGGAGGTCAGCAAAGGTGCATAACCTTGCACACCTTCTGGCAAACCACTGCCAGATAATTGCCTACTTCCATTCATCAGCTTCCCTCCTTCATGGGGTGGAATCCCTGCAGTCTGTCTGCAGGAGAAAAGCAAAGCTGTTGCTTCAGTGTGGCTCACTGAAGAACTTGGGGAATGGGACAGGGCTGGAGGAACAATCTCTCGGCACTAGATGGCACTAATGAGGAAGTGGTTCCCGCAACTTGCAGTTTCTTAGAAGTGCTTGGCTTGGAAGAAGAGCAAGTGATGCTAAATATCTTAGCTGTGTTGAGGAAGGGAACCCAGAGAGGGGAAGGAGGATGAGAACCATCCCACTTTGCTTAAGCCCTGTAACCCTCTTCATTGCTTTCAGGGGTTGTCTCGAGAAAACCTTGCTTCAGTAATCCCCGGAATTATGAGAACAGTGAGTGGGGTGGCTGTCATTTGGCAGCATTACCTAGGCACCTCCACTGGCTTCTGGTTTCAATTTTATCTGCTAGCTTCAGACTGCAGGCTATCCATGCATATTGGCCAGTTTCCTTTCACTCATCACCTTCATTTTGTGCCCCAAGACTAAGTGAGGTCAACCTCTGAACATGCACACATGTGCCATTTGTTTTGACCACATTCTTATGCGAGCTGACATCTATAAAGAATGGAAGGAGACACTTAGCAGTCATTTGAAACCTCCCACTCCCACTTACAAATATAAACCATCCAACTTCCAGACACATTCACTCATTATTCACTTTCTTGGTTGACCATAAATAAATATTTGATTGGGGGGAAAATAAAAATTAAGTGGCAGAAATCTACTTCAGAAAGACGACACATTCCACCAGCTGGTTAGAGAATTTTTATTGTTAGGGAGTCCAAGGCCATTTTGAAATCACACCATCAAATTTTTTTAATCCAACATTGTTTTGTGAGCTATTTTATACCTTGTGTAGCCCCAGAACATAGAATTATTCGTGCTATAACCCCTCTCAATACTTCCATTCACTCCCAATCCACAATTAGAAAAGAATTCATTACATACAGTTAAAAGCTAGAGTATGTCAAGGAATGAAGCCCTATACATTAATACGTTATTTTTTAAAGCAATACGTTAATATAACCTCTTTATTGTCACTGAATGTTGCATTTTAGTTTCACAGTTAAAACTAGACTATGACCCAATTGTTTTACAAACTGTCTGTTCTTAATACAGCTTTTATGCTAACCTTTAAAAATCTCCTTGGAGTTGAAACACTTTCTTAAAAACTAGCACATATCAGTATACTAAACTGAGTTGAAGCTCAACATCATATGAAACAAGCTTGAAGTTTATAGCTGAAATTGTTATATACAGTACAAACAAGCTGCTAAAATTTTATCTCGTAATTGTTTGAATTCAAACAAATGCAACACTTATGTTCACAGTCACTTAAGTGGATTTCAATACTTTTAACGCAAGCCCACTACATTTATAGTAGAGCTTGACAGGAACAAACAGGTTTTTGAAAAACAAGTATTTATCCAATGTCCTAAAACATCTTGAGTGTTTTACAAGGAGAGCCCAGAACAATAACGCTACAGCAATTAAAGCCACAGAAGAACAATTCACATTTACCCTTCCCAACCGCTGCATTATCACGTGTTGTCATGCATTTGAATAGTGTTGAAAAATAAAAGAGGGTATAAATAAGTGAAAGCCTGGCCTCACTGAAATGCAGTCAAAAGTCTCCAAATTATTTCAAACACATAGCTAGGCCTTGCACATAAATGCATCAAGTCTAGGTTTGTGGTATGCTGTGAAGAGGTTATTCATTGAGGCAGAGGAAAGTTCCTTGAGCGTAAAGGTCTCTTGTATGGGCAGTGATAGCCACTTGTTGTAACAAAGCAGGATTCAGCAAACAAGATTTTAGTTAAAGTGAGAGTAGTTGTAAGTATCTGCTTCATCTAGAAGAGCCAGAAAAGAAAGGACCTGCATCGTGACAACAACTGTATCTCAGCTAAGTAGCAGAATTCCCATGCTTAAAATCAGACCTGTGGCAGCCTACTATATGCAATATTCCTTCCTAACTGAACACCGCATGAAGCTTTCAAGGTATTCAGACACTTTGGAATCTTATACTTGTGAAGAATTTGAGAGCCCTTAGTAATAATTTTCTAGATCAGCTTACCAGGAAAATTTCACCAGAAAGGTTGGAAAGGTAGTTCTGCAATCCTACATTCAATTACACAGGAACAAGCCTCACTGGACACAGTGCAACTTAATCTCTCCCCCCCCCCCCCAAAAAAAACCCTATGCATGGTCTTGAGCTGCATCCTTCAATGCGTATAGCTGGTTACAAAAAGCAACATGTTCAACCATTTCAGGATTAACGTTTTGAACAGACCTCTATTTGAAGTAAACACATGTTGCATGTGGAACCATGAACAGCTGGTGAGGTGCTGCTCTGGGTAAGCTGATATACTGCTACCCCCAAATGATTATCTAATTACTAGTTATAATTATCTAATATTAGTTGTGTTATCTAGAACCAACATAGGGAAAACAGTCTACTCAAAGGGTTTCTGAAAGGAACATTACGGGCCAGATTCAACTAACCCAGCTTGTCAATGGAAGCCAGCACTAGGACTCCTGCTAATGCAAAGCAGCTAACCCTCTCCTTTCCCAAATCTGCTCTGGAAGGCTGGTAAAACCCCTGGAACAGTCCATGGGAATGAGAGGGGCGATAATTTTGTCCAGCAAGCAGAAATTCTTGTGCTGGGAGCACAATTAGAAGGGCATGATGTTTAATTCCTATGTTGCTTGGGGAGAGAATCTGGATTTAAAAAACAGAACTATCCTTTTTAGGCCAGTACCAGCAGTCAAATTTGCCTGCCTCAGCCCTGCCTGCTGCAGCCTGGGGACTAGTGACTACAGCAGCGTGGAATCAGCATTTGAACTCTGAACTTTTACTCAACCACATACATGCCCTCTTCATGGTATAAGATACAGGGAACTTCCTCACACAGCTCCACACAATTCCTCCATTGGTGTATCTGCAGAAGGTTATCCAGGTGTATGTTACAGAACTTGGGTCCTGTAACTTGAGTGTCCTGTCAAAGACACACATCCTTTTTCCTCAGTGCACTGAATGACCAAAAGGATGAATCCAAATGCTAACAACTGGTGTCTTCACGTAATTGGGTTAAATATTTCACTGACCTGCAAAACACAATGTGCTCAAGCAGCTAACCAAGTGATAAACTGATTAAGGCTAATGAGATAAACTGCTACAGATCCTTGTTACAGAGCTTTCCCCATTCACAGATCCTCTGACGTTAGAAAATATATATACAAGCCTATCCACCATAGAATTGTAGCCGAAAAGAAGTTTTGAAGGCAAAGCTTACCCCAGATTTGAGTAAAAGTGCAGCCACTGTGACAGTGTAATTGTGCTTCAATGTTTCTTATATAGGGAGTTGCAAGAGAGGTACTTCAGCTTTCCAAAACTGTACATGATTTCCCATCAAGAACTGAAAATAAACCATTACTGATCTTATGGAAATAGGGGTATGTAATCATGTACCACCAGATCAGAAGTTGCCTGCATGGCACAATGTACATATGCAATTCAGATGAAGGAGGGAAAGGAGGATTTTAAGAAGCTGATTAAAATAAAAGGTCCCCCAAAAAGTCTTTAAAAATGTATATTTAGGCAATGTCCACTTGCGACCTCAGTCAGACAAACAAATACAACTGAGGAGAGATTTTAACCAGGGCACATTTAGGTCTACACTTGGATAGCTGGAGACCTGACCGGCCATTAACCCGGGCCCAAGAGCTTCATCCTGCATGAGAAACTCTAGCATCCATTTTACTGCTGGTCCTTCTGCAAGGTGGTGTTTTTTCCTCTAAAATGGAAGATGAAGGAGGAAAACGACAATGAAACTTTGAAGGAGTTTGGTTGCAGTAGCTTCCGAGGGGCAGCGGGGATATTTGGAGCTACAGAGTAAGGATGGCAAAGGTCTTTTGGCCTGATGGCAGCATTCACCAAGGACCACTTGCTACTGGTAGGTGTGCCCATTCCACACTCTCACACATGCAAGCTACACAAGGTGCCCAGACGAAATGCACACACGTCTACGAGTACATAGGCTCCATGCCCAACCCGGCACCATGTCTACTTCATTTTTCTTTTTATCAAGAAGTGGTTTGTGTGTGCCTGCGTGCCCAAGTGAGATCTGAGAAAAAGCGAATGCAGCTAGGCCAACTCTGAAAGGAGCAAGGTCAAATAAATGCTAAGTTCCTAAAGTACTTGTGAGAAGATAAATTAGTTGCTTAATAGGTAAGACCTTTCAAATCTCATTTCTTAAAAAAAAACAAAAAACACCAAGGCACCTTTCTTGCAAATCCATCACGCCACTATTAAATTACCATAATTTACAGGAATTACATACTCACTGTACCACACTCCAATAAGCATTCCAGCAAAAATGTTAGTTGTTTTCTTTAGAATACATAGCCTTAGATGAAAAGTTCGTGTTTGACCATCTCAAGTCACACAAATAAATTAAGTGATCTTCAAGCTTAACACTGCTCAAGAGGACCTTATGCGACATCCAGTACACCTGCGGCTACCAGGTGTCTCGAGAGCCAATCCAGTCCTTCATACAGTCCCATGCCACTTCGGGCATCACACCCTTGAATGTACCAGCTCCGACCACAACAGAGTTTGTGCAGACTCAGCAATTCTGTGACCTCTTCTACGGAAAGTGCCCCTGCCACATCCTGTAAACAACAACCATATACTTAAATGTATAGACAGTAACTTAAGAATTAGTAATCTTACCTTATGAATGTGGCAGATTGGAAATTAAAGTCAGTGCCAAAACCTACAGAATTTTGTTAAATATATTTAAATACTTCACAAGTATTCAAGTACCAATTACGTTTTTAAGAAACGTGGCTAGAACTCTATCTGCAAGATTTTGGAAATTAATAGAAGACCCCAAAACAGACTGTTAAGAAGGTTGGGATTTTTATTTATTTTCGGGCTAAATTAACAGTTTATCAGAGGAAACATTACAATTAATATAGCCTTTTAAATTTTGTTTCCATACTTAACTTTACACTAGCAAAATGAAGTTAAATTGAGACAAGTGGGAATACTTAAAAAAGGACCACAATACCTGCTTATTGGCAAAGATCAGCAGCAAAGCATCTCGCAACTCCTTCTCTGTTAACAGTTTGGCAAGTTCATTGTGTGCTTCACTGACCCTGTCTCTGTGGCTGCTATCAATAACAAACACCACCGCTACAGGAAGAGAACAATTATGCAGCTACATTTTGCTACACATTTTCATTCCATATGCAGATATTATAACTTAGGAAACAGGGGAAAGACCCCAGCCCTATATTCTACAGCTGAAGTCTATACATATTTTCCAGAAATTGTTTATGTGCTACAAACTAGCAGTTGAACCATTTTCTTTACTAAAATAAACTGCACTGTATAACTTTCTAAACTGTATCAGCCTGAAGCAAAGCCAAAGATCAAATCTGAAAGTAAATGCAAATCACTCGTCACAGAGACCAAAACTGAAGAAATTAAAATGTCGTCTAGCAGTCAGATCCCTGAATTGTTGTACCCTTCAACGCAATACCCATTGATTTTCATGGAATTTACTTTCAAACAGATGTGTTTAGAATTACAGCATTTGACAATAAACCTAGGAAACATTCCCTTTCTTACTTTTAATAGGCACAATTATTCATTGTGTATTTCAATGAGTCAAAATATGAAATATGGCACTCTTACCTTGTGTATTGAGGTAATAATGTTTCCACAAAGGCCTCAGCTTGTGTTTACCTCCTACATCCCAAATAGTGAACTTCAGATTTTTATATTCTACAGTTTCAACATTAAAACCTAAAGGAGGATGGAAAGGAAGGGCCTTTTAACCACACTTCTGACAAAGGATTTATATATACATTTCACTGGTTCCAAAATCAATGTTACTTGCCTATTGTTGGAATAGGTTGCATGAATTCATCCTGCTTCAGCTTAAATAAAATGGTTGTCTTGCCAGCTCCATCTAATCCCAGAGTTACAACCCGAATCTCCATTTTTGGCCCAATGTGTACCCTGTTGTCCTGCAGCCAAGAAAAAAGATATTGAGAAACCTCAAGTTTGTCTCCCTCCCCATGCCCCGCAAAAAGAATTTTTATTAGCTCAAGGTGCTGTGGCAAAGGAAAATCCTAATGTAATGTATCATGTAAGTTTCTTGCTTGTTAACAGTGTTTTAAGTTTCGTGAACTGCAAAGATGATTAAATGTCGTAATGGAAGAAACTCGTGCTCCGATTCATAGGGGTATATGAATTTACACGTATTGATGGGCCAGCAACTATATTTTCCTCAGAGTGGACCTACTTAAATTATTTAGTCATGTTAATTAATTTCAGAGGGTTTCCTCTGAGTAAAATTTAGCTGAATACCACCCAATGTCAGGAGTTTCCATTGTAGTGTGAGGAGCAGTAGTCAGAAGAAATTGATTACCTCTTGTGCAGGTGTATTTGGGTGGACACATGGAGCGCTTTGAATTTCTGACACTCTGTCTCATTTAGGATATGTAAGTTTCAACTTAAAGGATGCCAGTTCTGTGGGTGAGCCAAGACTAAGTAGAAAGCCAACACTTTTATTTATTTTTTAAACAAGTGTTAGATTTCACTTAACCAAGAAGATCTAAATGATTTGCACATAAGAATATAAAATATTCAAAAGAAAATAACCCAAGTAGCACATCCAGCGTTTGGGGAGCTGCAGGAGGTGAAAGAAAGAAGAGCAAGCCACATTGTGTGAGCTGAAGACCATTTGCATGATGCTGTATATTACCCCAAATGATTAATTTCTCTCATTGGTAAGTTGTGGGGTTTTTTGCTGAGGATACTAAAAGTTTTGTGAACGGAATGGTTACAATTTTAGTCCGTCAATCTGCAAGATAATATGTTTGACTAAACAAAACATGCACAATTGAAAAGGTGCAAAGTGCATAGCAGATACTATTTTAACCAAAACACTTTGAATTAGGGCAACAGCCACCATGATTTATAGGATGTTAAACAACAGAAAAACATTCCTACACAGTCACCCTAGTCTTCGGGTCTATCTTTTTTTAAAAATGTATATATATCCAAGACATGATTGCACAGTGTTGCAAATTACTTGTAATTTGGGGAGCTTCAAAAGCCAGCTGGCCATGAGTGTTCCTTGCTGTACTTAGGGTGGCAGAGGAGAAGAGGGAGAAAGGAAGGAAGGAAGGAAGGAAGGAAGGAAGGAAGGAAGGAAGGAAGGAAGAAAGAGGACAGAGTTCTTACTTCTCTCTGGATTGATGATCAAAGTCTTGAAGCAACCTAAACATGAGAAAACTGTACCTTTGTAAAAGTAACTGGAATGCTAGCATCAAGTTGTATATGGTCTGCAAGCTCGGTAAACTGTTGTTGTTGTTTTTGTAGTGTTTCTAGAAGCCTTGTAATTTCTTGTTTGGCCAAGACAACTCTGCAGTCATCCTTTAAAAAGGAAGCTAAATTTAATACAATGAACGCAGTACCACCTATGTGTTTTCCTTCCCAAAATCCAGCTGAGCAAGAAGTTACGTCTACCAAAAAGAAAGTTACATTTTTTTACTAAATATAAAATTGAACTTTAACTCAAGCAGATTTAAAACTCTAATGTAACTGAAATAAATTGTTTCATGATGCATCAACAATGGAGAAATGGAAGACAGGAATGCATGCTGTTCACAGAAGCTTTTGTTTGTCTTAAGGGAATCACAGTAACACTACACAGGAACCAAGACAAGAAAGCTACTGTTTTATTCAACTGAAACAACACTGGCAAATATAAAGACTTGAATGGAAAAAGAATCTAGTTAGGATTAAAAATGGGTGCTACTATCAACACACACGGTTGCTCCTTTTCTTGTTTTATTTTGTTTGGTAGCTGAACACCTTTATTTTAATGCTCAAGTAACTATGTAAGAACATTGCCCCTACAGTATTTTGTCTCTTAAGGCCAAGCCTAACAGGTTTCTACATTAATTTCTATACAACTAGCTTCTTCTCCAAAGTGTGGATCCCAAACATTTCACTAGAAAAAGGCATCACCAATTACGTTAAACTTTTATATTTCAAACCTATCCTTTGACTCAGATGCTACAGCACTTTTGCCTCCCATCTTCCCCCTTTTGTTATCCTTTTGTTATCCAATACTTCTCCCTCCCACAAGGGACTCACCCAACAGAGAAACTTTTACAAACCACTGCTGTGTCCCAAATCACCATTTGTAGAAGCATAATTTTAGAATAACTAGGCTTACACATACAATTAACCCAATAAAAGCAAACCCCTAACACAGTATTTTCCCAACAACTATTTATAAACCACCTGACATTGTCAACCTGAGTCAGCAACCTAAAGTACATATATATGGAAGAGGGCCACTGTGTGGATACCTCACCTGCTGCAATGTCTTTTCACAGTGAAGGCAAGCTGTTGAAACCTGGGACAACAGAATAGTCATATCTTCTTGCTGTTGCCTAAGCCAGATCAATTTCTCCCGCACATGGGCATCAACCACACTAAGTGCCATTTCTTCTTGGCGGCAGAGGGTTTCATGAAGATCAGAAAAATAGGCTCGTACACATGAACGAGCATTCTCTGCAGTACCTGGGACCTGGGTGGTTATGAAATCAAGGAGACAGGCATTACGTTGTTGCAGGCCTCTTGAAGACAGAGCTTTAATATCCTTCTCCATTGCAATGGGCTGGCACACCAATTTCCAGTAGACTGCTTAACATAAGACATAAGACATAAGACACTAATTTCTCTGGAGAAATTAGTGTTCATTTTTAAAATGTTACCAGCCTCCATTATTGTGAGGAAAGCTAGAAGAATAATGTCAGTGTGTTTTGAATGTTAAAGGAGTGCAAGAAGATTGGAAGGACTTTATTGCATACATACACAGGGTAATACATTATCAGGATTTTTAAAATACTTGTAAAGACATTATGACTGGACAAGAAGTAATTTTAATGATTTTACACTTTAAAATGGACATCCGGTATGATGATAAACAATGGAACCAGGGAAAGGAATAGGGGGAAGTCAACTCTTTTTTTATGTTTGAATATGTATTGCTGGTTTTTTGTTTTTTTTTTGAAAATTAATAAATATTTAAAAATTGAATGTTAAAGTATTGCCAAAATATTTTATGTTTTCAAATCGCATGATCTCTGTTGGCTCTCCTATGAGTTGGAAGTGCTGACTCCCTATTCTGAATCAACCCAGCTAGAAGAGGCACAGTACTCCATAATATATATTAACAGCTCACTGTTAGAACTACTCTTAACACTATGGTCCTTCCACTTTCCCAGTAGTATCTATCCTTTGAATAAACTTTTGCCACGTGCCTTAGCAAAAGACTGTAAACCTATTAACTCACTGCTTTTAGAAGTGAAATTCACAAATTAGAAGTAACTGAGGGCCAAAATTGTAGCTCTAGAATACAGAATTATGTACCACATACAAATCGCTACATCTAAAGCAAAGTGTAACAAAAATACCAGGTATATTCTAATATGTATCTTCATTCAAATTAGCCTGATCACCAACAGATGAAATATGCAAGCTAATCTAATTCATGACGTTTCCACAGAAAACCTTATACAGTATAATCAACACTGCTATTTCTGCATAATACTAAGTTTGGTGTCATAGTCAAATCAGCTAGGAACAACATTAGGAGATTCTGAAAATAGAAACACAGACTGGAATCCAAAAACCCACAAACCTAAGTTCCACATGCCCAGGAAATGTCAGGTTTGTATTTCACCAGTAGCTACCTGCCATGCTACATAGTAAGCCATTTTTGAAAATGAAAAACTTTCCAAATCATTTAGTGATATGGCAATACAGTAAATAAAAATCCTACTAGGTAAGTCTAAGGTAAGTCTAAGTACTTAGACATGCACTTTGTATCCTAGCTGTATTTTTCATTATCATCTCTATAATTATTCCAAAATCAATCATTTCTGCTTCTTCATGGCTGCTTTCTTCTGGAAAACAGCTTTGCAAAATAGTCCATTACCAATGGTGAGTTAACAGAACAGACTTCTTGGCTCTATTTTCTCCTTCCAGAAGGTCCTCCACCCTTGCCCATACCAACTTACTTTTGATAAGTGGCCTTGAAAAAGCTTCTGTGAGTCATGTTAATACTGGATAACGTGGCATACTGCTTCATTTAAAAAGTGTAAAGGGGTGGGGAGACATTAACAGTTATAATGAAGATTACGTGCAGGTTGAGGAAATGACAAGCTTGCTTACATGTTCTGTATGAGCCATTCCAATTCCATCTTCAATTATCTGTTCTCCTCCTTCTATCTGCTGAACTATTCCAACTAGTTTCCGAGAATAATCTGATATTTCTTCTGTGAACGTTCTTATACAGTGAGCCATGTCTAAAATGGAAGCACGGATCTGGTTTGCTTCTGGTTCCAAAACACTGTGCTAAGGGGAAAGCATCAAAAGTAAATTTGAACACCCATTTCCAAATTCTTCCCATCTACAAATTCTGCCCCCACACAGTATGAGAGAGAAAAGAGAGCAAAACTTTGGACATTCTGCCTCAGGTGCTTAGCGCAGAAATGTGGGCACACAAGGCAACTAGTCTTTGCATGCTCCTTTGCATGAATCATCTTTCAAAAGCAGTGATCTTTAATTTATCATAGTAAGATTTAAAATATTTAAACTTTATCATTATTTAACAGTATGTAAAGACTAGTTATGTTTCAAAACAGATGGAATATTAAATATAAGCATTAGATGGGCAGTATTATACATCAATCTACAAACACAAGACTGTCTAGCAGCCCTACTAGGTAACAGCAGAAAAGCAGCTTTAAAAATGTAAAGGGGCCCTTGACCATTAGATCCAGTCATGACCGACTCTGGGCTTGCGACGCTCATCTTGCTTTATTGGCTGAGGGAGCCGGCGTACAGCTTCCGGGTCATGTGGCCAGCATGACTAAGCTGCTTCTGGTGAACCAGAGCAGCACACGGAAACGCCGTTTACCTTCCCGCCAGAGCGGTACCTATTTATCTACTTGCACTTTGAGGTGCTTTTGAACTGCTAGGTTGGCAGGAGCAGGGACCGAGCAACGGGAGCTCACCCCGTCGCAGGGATTCGAACCGCCGACCTTCTGATCGGTAAATCCTAGACTCTGTGGTTTAACCCACAGCGCCACCCGCGTCCCTCAAAAGCAGCTTTAGTGATAGCTTAATGATACCCTGAAACATGGCCTTTATTAAATTTATTAAATAAGTAACGTAAAGAATAGGAGAGGGAACAAAATATAGTCTGATGATTTGTCAAATGGGCAAAAAACCCAACACAAATTCTCCTTTTCATTCACATATTAACAATGACATAGCTGGACAATAAAGAATTGACATAACCTACTTTATGACCCTGATGCTTTCCATATTCTTTGCAGACACAACACATGAGAGGACTGGCTTGACACCCTTCTTCCAGGCACACAAATTCAATAGCATGCACTTGGTGCTGAGAGCACATGGTCTTCTCATGAGGTTTATCAGCAAGGGGCACACGTCTGTGTTTTGCAAGTGTCTTCGTGGAATGTGTGAGTTGGGAACACTCTGCACACAGGTGAGTGGCACAAACAGTGCAGTATACTGAAGCAAGATGCGTTTCATCTTCATCACAGCGGACAATGCACTAACAAAAAGAAAAACTAGAATATTATTTACTCATGGCGACTGGTCGCATAAAAATGTTTTAAATATTAGATTCCAGGGCACTGTACAGCATTAACAAGAAAAACAGACTAAAATGCACACAATTAAATCAGTAAAATATTTTCAAACACCTTGGTGAATAAAAGTGCTGAAAGCTTATTATGGCTACAAATCAAAATATCAACGCTTGCCCAATCATCGCCCAATCGATGAAACAAATTTTTATAGATACCTGCTCTAGGGAACTAGCATACGCTATATAGAAATATATAGTCAGAAATACCAAGTAGAACAGCCGTTACTTGACAGTTCTGATTGAGAATGCAGGTACAAATCTGAAATTAAATAGTCCAGGAGAATCTGTACCACTCGATACGCCTGAGCATTTAATTTAGCTCCAGGTCTTTTAGTTGTTAATGTAGTAATGTGGCAATCATTTATGCTGGTGAAACAACTGAATTAAAATCAAACATTTATCCATGACATCTGAAAAGGACAATCAAACTGAAATATAAAAAAGTGATTGGAAACACTACTCTGAAAGTGACACAAAATGAAATACAAAGTTGATTACTACTACCTCTCCCGAGAGGCCAATGGCTTCTTCAGTTGTCCCACACTGACCACCAAGCCCATTTTGAAGTCGTTCCAGGAGTTCCAACAAAGCAAAGTTTTTTTTCAAACCCCAGACACCAGAATCTCCTGTTTTGGAGGAAAAAAATCAAGACAGAAAAAACAATACTCTTTTGAAAAGTGATCCCATAGCCAGAGAAGTTTTTCAGTTTGCACGAGCTCTCTCTCAAGATCTTATGGTACATTAGATTTTATAAACTATATGCTGGATCTTCCTTATTCACCATATTTCTCCTACTGTAACCCCATGTTTGGTTGTGGAACATCAGTGTGAGACGTTTTCTGCTAACTTTCAGAAGACTTCATAGATTAGCACTAATATATTTTTCCTTTCACTCATCGATCTTTGATCTGAAGCCTTTGCGTGTAGTCTAAAGTAAATAACTTAGGGCTCATTCATTTTAATGGGACATACTTGAAGAACTCAACAGGGTACAAAATGCTGGTCTTGGGCTGAATTGTGCTATTCATTTTTAACAGCAAGCATTTAAATATGTTAGTGCTACTGAATTTGTACTGACCCAGTACCAATTGCTTCTATCTCTGTTGGCTTCAATTTTTAATTAACCCACCCAAATATTGGTAGAGGTTAGGATAAATACTTCATGGACAGCTGGGTTTTCTACCTTTTCACATGTATATATTTTCATGGATGGATTCCAGTACAGTACTTCAAAACAAATGGTGGTTTTGATTAAGCCTGTCCAAATTTAGTTCAGCTAATGTAGGAACTATTCAAAGTGCTAACTGCCAGGTTCCTCACTAAAAAAATACTTACTTGACATATACCATATGTGCAGGTTACATAATTTTATAGATATGACTATTTCATGAAATCTATGGAACATTCTAAACAACAAACCTACAGCTTTTGGCAGCCTTTCCTTAGAAAATGCATGAAGCCTGAATAGCAGGGAGCCTGCATATCAGAAACAAGACTGCATTATGTGGGCAATCATGGAGTGAATACTGAGCCCATTGATTACAGTACACCAGTCACGAAATGGGCAAACATTCCTCTTTGATTCATCAGTGACTGAGGACATCAGAGCCAGAACACACACTTTTCAGCAACAGACATTAAGAAGAGTCCTCCTGCCCAAGAAACCAGACCAAAACTCGAAAAGGATAGCTGTGATTGTCCCGCACACAAGTACAGGAAGGGGTGCGGGGAGGATTATTGAGTAGCGGTGCTAATTTAGTGTTAATCACGTACATACTGGGTCTTGTGTTTATTTTAACATACTGCCCAGGCTGTTCTCTGTTCCATAGCTTAGCTTTTCAGCCCCTTTCCAAACTCTCCCACCACCGAAAGGAGGAAAATTCAGAGAAGTTACCAGCAGTCTCTTTACAGCGATTGGCAAAAAGAGAAAAAACAATTTAATGCACCTCCATGATGAAGGTCCCTTAGTGCTGTTGATGGGAATGTGTAACCATTCGCAGAAAGTCAAATCCTAGTTCAAATAACTGAACTGTGTATCCTTTGGAAGGGGATGGATGCAAAGTGAAGACTGAGAAATCATGGAAGGAATTCCTACAAGTTCTACAAAAAGGAAAGGGGGAAAGCGACAAATTGCTTTTCCCCAATCCCTCAATATTTGGGCGGTGAGTAGGGGAGAGAAAATGAAAGGTGTGGCAAAGATTTCTTCCCAGATTTCTCCCTAGGACTGAGGCACAAACATATTCAGGTTGTTCAGCTTAACTGTAAGTTACTACAAGGAGTAAGGCTTATGAGGGCTGGGTCACACACTGTTTCAAAAAGCACATTTAATGGTGCCTTGATGGGTGTTTTTGTCTTCAAAGATTTTGTTTTGGGTCACTGCACCCTAACTTAATAGGGATCTGAGATGGCCTGTACAAACGAAGCTAGTATTTGTGTTTAAAAGGAAATGTCTGCTCACTTAAACAGCTCAGTTCTTTCTGCACTGTTGCCCCCTATCTGATGCCACTCTTCTCTCTTCCCTACTTCAAATCCTTCATCACCACCACCCCCTTTTCACAGCCCTCAGCACAACAAATCCTTAAGCATACATATTTATGCACTATTACCCTTGTCTCTCCCTAGTGCTCAAATTTAGACTGTAACCTCCTCAGGGCAGGGACATGTATTTTTCTTATGCTGCTCCTTGCGGTTCCATGCACACAGGTGGCATTACACTAATTAATGCTACATAATAGAACTATTTTGCATTATAAACACAACCTTGCTTGACTCAACCTGCCTGACCTTGCTACCATTTCTATTGTCTTATGACATTAAGCACTAAACAGCTGTCCGGAGATAACTTCACAAGCAATGTTTACAATATTACCATAATGTGAGCAAGATTAGAAATATAGGGTGGTATCAAACTAAGTAATATCAGAGCAGACTCAATAAATCAATGGACTTAAGTTAGTCATGACTAAATCCACAGATTTCAGTGGGCCTACTCTGAATATAACTGGTTGACTACCACCCATATTTAATAAAATAAAAAGTTGAACTAGTTCTGAGTGAATGATGTTGCACACTTGGCGGCAGCGGGCTACAGGAAAGTTGCTATAGTTCAAAGGTGGATTCAATGGCATCTCTAGGTAGGGAAAGATCCGTCCAAAACCCTAGTCCGTTTTGACAATACTGAGCTAGAAGGACTGCTGGCTTGACATGGTGTAAGGCAGCTTCCTAGATACCTATGTTTCTTCACTGTTAGTTCTAGAAGAGACCCTTGTTGATGCGGAAAAATTTGGATTTTGACTTTTGCTTTCATGCATAACCACCAAGGCTTCTCAAAAGTAAATGTTCTTACAGGCAAATCCTAAACTTGTTTTACTTTAAGGTATATTTCAATGTTTTCAATAAATTATAGGCTGGATAATCTATTACGCTTCAAATGAGGTTATCCTTGTTGGGAATTTTATGCAGCCGATGCTGCTAGTGTGATTAGTATAAATCACATGAGATGTCTGAGAAGAGTGTGGAAATGGAAGACTGTCCTATCTCTTCCATCTGAGCGTGTTTTGTACTGTACCTTCACTTTTGCAGTAAGCAACAGGTTGTTCTGCCAGAGCTTGGAGAACACAGACATGATTATGGATTGTCTGTATAGAATGTAAATAAAATGTAGTTTAGATCTACAGATGTTCCTTTCTTCTTGCTGTAGGATGCTAGAAGACTTGTGTGCATTTTTCATATGAAAAGTGTCACAGAAAGGCACTCTGGAGATGAAGGGACATGCCATTCCAGAGATGTGCCTACCGGGAGACGCTCAGAGGTCCTGGGGGGGGGGGTGTCACCGTCTCCCCAAGAGCATTTTTCCAACAATCCTTCCCCTAAAACATTAAATCTTCCATACGTTTTCATAGTGCACATTGCTCTTTTCATACATCACATCACTGCAACTTTTGAAGGGCACAAGTCAAACCTCTGAACTGCCTTGGAACCAATGTCAGTGTTTTGTTTTTTAAGTGGTGGTTTGCCTCAGTATATTCAAGCTGTGTCTGTTGTACCTGCCCATTTGGCGAACCTATATCAAATGACTGCTATCTCCAGCGTCAGAGGTAGTGTATTAATACTAGCGGGGAGAGTGCTGCTGCACTGCTGTCCTCTTTATGGGCCTCCCATAGGCATCTGGTTAGTCAGTTTGAGAACAGGATGGTGGACCTACACAGGTCATTAGTCTTCTCAGCAGGGCTTTTCTTATGTTCTTAATTCAACAATTTCTAAGCAGCTTACCTAATTCAGTAACCTGCCGATCAAAAGGACACCGGACTGCTCTGCCATGGAGAGGAAGTCGAGTGAGACAGTCATGACAGACTGTATGACCACACAAAAGCAGTCTGGGAACTTTGTCTCCTTGCAGTGAAAATACATCTTCACAGACTCCACATTCCAGAACCTATAATTTACAAGGGAATACGTTCAGTTTTTAAGCACTAGGGAAGAGCTAAAAGTTAGTGGTAAAGAGCAAGCAAAAAAGGTCCCAGGTTCAATCCCTTGTATCTCCAGGTAGGCCTGGGACTCGTGCCGGAAGTCCTGGCGCTGCCTGTCAGCATCAACAGTACTTACTTAGACCAATATTCTGACTCTGTATAAGCCAGCTTCATATGTTCCTAAGTGGTTAACTATGTATATTTGGATGCAGCCAACAGATGCCACTATGGATGGGGATGAGGACAGCCGCATCAGTCTCTCAGGTCAGACCTCATTATGATTAAGTTTCAGGTTAGCTCTATATACTAAGAACTACCAGATAATTAGTGGATCCTAAAAACTGTAGACCATGACCCAAAACACTTCCTTAGTGGTTGGTATGTTGTATTTCCTAGACCTTACTACACACATCTGTCCTACTGAGTGAATTGGGGCTTACTTCTAGGTAAGGGGTATAGGTATAGGACTGCAGCTTTAGTCTCGGTAGTATAGTTGTACTTCTACACAGGAGGGAGAACCTTTCAAGTAACTGAACTTAAGATAGCACTTCAAAGAAAGTAACAACTATTTTCCTATGAAGTTCTTTATAAGAAATCACATTTTTTATTCCACAACAGCAAAAATTCCAATTTATTTATTTATTTACTTAATAAATTTATATCCCAATTTTTAAAAAGTAACTTTTAATAAGACAGCATGCAAAAATTACAAATTAAACAAGTATATATCAATAATATAACAATTCATAATTTAAAATACCTGTATTAAAATAGCAAATACAAACCCACCACTGTAACTAACATAGATAATATGTGGGCAAGCTGGAATACAACCCATTTGTGTGGGTTTGTAACTTTTGTGAACTCAGCTGTCAGGCTGACCCTTAGGGACCAGGATTATTAAGTATCTATTGCTCAAGATAACTGGTAAAATTCTATCTGCATTATGCACATTTTTCTGTATGGCAGAACATCCAAATGAAGTATAGCCACAAACTGGATCTCATGTTCATGATCATAACCCACCCAAGGTCACTAGAAACTCTTGTGGAACGAACATAATGCATTTTTGCATCAAAGAATTATAGAATCATAGGACTGTAGAGTTGGAAGGGACCATGAGGACCAGCTAGTCCAACCTCCTGCAATATTTTCAAAATGAGACAGAAGGCTATCAAGATACAATGTCCATATTGTTTACGATACTTAATATGTTTCCCGTTCTGTAACAAATGTTTGCACAATTCCCAAATGCATGGGAATCCCAGTGTACCAATTTCGCGTCTTCATCTGCTCTGCCCCTTTATATTCTTGCCATCTATAATGGAACATTTCCTTATACCTTCAACAACTCTGTGACAGGCAGAACTACTCAAAGCAGTCCCATGGAAATCAAAGTTAGTAATGTCCATTAATTTAGATGGGTCTATTGTGAGCAGCACTTAGCTGCACACAACCCTACATTTTCTGTTTCTTTGCCATCGCTGCATCATCATGTCCTAAGATGTTCCACTTGCTTATTTACCGCCTGCTGCACAGATGCAAAAAGCTGGGAACCTGCCGGAGAAAAAAGCTGGAACCCTACATGTGAGATTCCCCCTACCTTGTCCAACCTCCTCATTTGTCAATGCATGGTAAATCGCTCTGGACACTCCCTTGCTTTAAACAGTACAGAACATACATCGTAGCATACAGGTGTGTCTGTGTGTGTATTTATATGTGTGTGTGTGTGTGTGTGTGTGTTTGTTTGTGTATATGTGTGTGTGTATATATATGTGTGTGTGTGTCTCTCTCTCTCTCTCTGTGTATGTATGTATATATATATATATATCTATCTATCTGTATGTGTACTGTGTATATATATATATATATATATACACACACACATATACGTATATATATATATATATATGTGTGTGTGTGTGTGTGTGTGTGTAGATATATATGTGTGTGTGTGTGTGTAATGTGAAGGGGGAGCAATACACACGAGCAATACACACGAGGGTTGCCCAACTCGGGCACAACCGGAGAGAACCGACCCGCAAAACGTGAAGGCTCTTGCAGGAGATGAAGGCGCTACAACCGGGAGCCCAAAGGGGGGCGGGGGCTCCGCCTCTCTTTCCTCCCGCCCCCCACCCAAGACAGCGAACGGCGAGGGGGCTCCGCCAAGGCGGCTTGGAAGCCCTCCCCCCCCCGGCCTCCCTCTGCTCACCTTCACCACAGGCCCGGCCGGACTCCGGCTCTGCCTGCTCCCGGCATCCAGCCCCGCACTAGCCCCGACCTTGTTTACACCTAGCGCGGCCATCTTGGAGAAGGAAGGAGAAAGACCAAGAAGAAGCTGCCTTCGCCGCTCCCACAGCGGAGTGTCCCCCTGGAGACGGGGCGGGGTTACGCGCCTACGTCACCAAAGAGAGCCGTAGGTAAAGGAGACAAACGTCAAAACACACACAACAAGGTCGCTTTCCCCGTATCTTAACCCGGTCTGTGGTTTCTAAGCACTGCGCATGTCCGTTTCTTGTCACTCCCCGTTTCCCACTATGCCATTGGCCGCCATGATAGCGGCGCCGAGGGACGTTAAAAAAAAACTACAGCTCCCATCATGCATCACTTTGACAGCTCGCCTTTTCCACGGTGCAGGAAATAAAAGCAAGCAGAGGCGCCTATGGAGATACAAAGAGCACGCTGGGGATTGTAGTTTCTGGCTCGATTGCGGAGGAGACTTGCATTGCGAGGAGCACAGCTGGGAGAAGGAAGCGGGCCAAAGCCGGGGGGAGAACCTCTTGTTTGCGGCCGGAGGAAGTTTGGCCTCGGCTGATTCCGTAAAGGAGGAAGAGGCCCGGGAGCGGCTGCGGCGATGGATGTTACCCAGCCCAAGCAGGAGCATCTCTTGGCCCTGAAAGGTACTCGCTCTCGCTTCCTCCGCTCCTTCGGATTTGGCCTGGGGCTTAGCAGCTGAAAAGCAAATCCTGCAAGGGACGAAGGAGGAGAGAATCCAGCCCCGCTTCCTTTCTGCGGCGGCTCCCTTGGCTGCTGTTTTTAGGAGACCAAAGCGGGTGGGTCTGAGGCAATTAAACCTGAGAGGGATCGGCAGGTTGGTGGCCCAAAGCTAATTTGCAGGAGAAGTGGGGTATCCTTTTCAAAAGGTCGGTTCCTTATTCCACCTGCCAGGGCACGTTGTTGAATAAAGAGCTCGGAAAGTGACCCTCGATCCAGCCTCATTGGTTCAAGCCAGAGTGTGCACTCTGGAGGGGGAATCTCCCAACGTTTTCAGATTTCTTTTAAAAGAGAAGGACATCATCGCTTCCCTAGGAAATGGTCAGTGGTGCAGGGTGTTGTTTTTTGTGCAGTTTTGTACAAGCAAGAACTGCATCTCAAAATCCATTGCGAAATCTTCAGTTGGTAGGCCTTCCTTGTGCTTGCCCAGCTATGAATCAAGAGGGACAATGTTGGTGCAGAACAAGCTTTCAGAGACGGGTGGTGTGTAAACATTTCTAAAGCAAGCGGGGCTGCAATATTCTACAGCTGCTCCGGGAGTGAGCTTTGAAAAAGGGGGTGCCTGTTATCTTCTTGTCAGCTCCCAGAAAATGGAACATTTCCTTGAACTAAAATTTTTTTTAAAAAATCTGTCAAGCCTTAGATATAATCAGCTGCTAAAGAGGAAATCCCTTAATCCTTCCAATATATACCCTTTCTTTGTAACACAACACAAGCTATTTAGGAAAAAACCAAACCCATTTCTGCAACCTCAGATGGAAGAACAAGATTAATGGAACTAGTTCTCACCTGCTTCCTTGAAATCTCAGTTGTGTGAGTTTAACACATGGAAACATTCTCCTGAGAAAAAATGGCCACTAAGAGTACCAGAAAAGCTGTGAAGGATGTGTGGAGAGTGCATTGATTGGGACCAGTACCTAAGCAGTTGTTGAAATTAGAAGTCTTCCTATCTCCTGTCCCAGTATCCCCTCAAGTTCTTACAAATAATGAGTTGTTGAAAAAGGCAACTCTTTTTAAATAATTTCCTTATGGCGAAGTGGAGTGTATGAACATTACAAAGCACAATCCCAATACACTTCTGTAGGCAGAAATGCTTTAAAGACATTTCATGGCAATATATATTTCTGTAGTTGCCAGCAAGGAACACTAAATAGAGAAAGTACATATACATTGTGGAGTAAATGCTCTAAAGAATTGCAGAGCAAGCAAGAAAAAAGGGGGACCATCAAAGTAAGGACCCAAAGATGCAGATTTGTGGAAGAATGGTTGTCATTGGAGTATCCTTCCTGCTTCTAAGGCTGAGAGAACTTTCCTCTGTGACAACACAAATAGCATAGCATACTTGGAACACTATCCAGTCTAAAATTGTGACCCCATGTGCATGCATACACTTCTGACGTTACCATGAACATGAATAATTTCAGTCCTCCCAGCTTCTCTTCCTCTTTTTTCAATTATTATCCTACTATAGTAACATTCCAACTCTGCTATCCTTCCTTCTTCTTAGGAGTCATAAGCAACAGCTACTACTACTGCATGAAAGCTTCCTGCCTGTGACAAACAGTATGTGAAGAAATTGTCATCAGGGCCACAGTGTGGAAGTAAAAGGGTTAACCCCCCCCCATGCACTGCAGCCCCTGTTCCTGATTCTCCCCCTTCTGTGACTGCTATTTATTTGTTTAGCAATAAAAATAAACAATCTGAAAAAGCAAACTAGTACAACAATAAATCTGATTTATATCACAACACCATGAGGATGAGAAAACCTATCCAGTCCAGCAAAATGCTTGCTCAGATAGGGATGTCTACACGATGCATAAAACCGATCAGCCTTGGCATCAGCTGAGTCCGTGAGGGGAGGGCATTCCACAATTGGGAAGCCGCTTTAGAGTTGGAAGGAAACAGTTATGCAATGCCGAGATATATGTTTAAGGCAACGTGTTTGGCACTCACAGAAGTTCAGAAATTTGGTGCTGTATCACAGCTCCCTTACAGTAGGGCCATCTCACTTGATTAATTTCTGTATTGGAGAAACTTATATAGCATTCTGGTTTGAATTGGCTAACCCAGATGTCTGACAGAAACAAAAAAACTATAAGTCTGAGGGGGTGCTGTTGTGGTTTGGTTTTCCAACTGCATACGTTTGCAGCCCATTACACTTGCTACAGCATTTTCTAGCGATAACTGCGTCAACATGATGGTGAATTTTAGTGGGAAAACTGCTAGCGTGTCTTATTACTTGCAATACTTCTGCTCTAGGTCCTGTTTTCTTCTGAACTGCACAGCACATGGCATGAAAAGATTCTTTTAAGTGATTATATCATTAGTGATGAAGCTGCTGTCCAAGAAACATTTAAAATAAGAACATGTGGATTCCTGTTGTACAAGCATGGAGGTGATTCTGCACTATCGAGCATGGCAAAGGGACCCTGCAGCATTGCAAAGAATCACAGAAGAGGCACTGAAAGAATTTCCTGTTAGGAAGCTCCCAAGTTTCATACCCTGGTTTCCAAATGACTTGCACCAACTTCCCCTCAAACCTAAAAGAATCGCTCCAGTTATTTCTGGTGAAGAAGTAGAGCAAATAAAGCAACATATTGCAGCCATAGAAACTGCTTGCTGCTCCCCATCTTATGACTGTACTGCAGGGCTTAAGGAATTCCATCCTGATGTAAAAGCTGGGAAGTGTTTGCAAGCTGAGCATGAAAGAAACAATTTTAGCAATTTGGAAAAGCAAACAGCAAGCAGCAAGCAGAAGCTGAGAAGGTCTTGGAGTGTGTCTCTTCCCAACTCTAAGCTCAAAGACAAGATTCTTCCTTTATCTAGAGAACTGCAGAGCACTTTAGACAAATTAAAGCTCCATGCATTCTATAGAGCCCAGTGGATAATTGAACCATCTACATTTGGTAGTCAAACGTTGGAGGACATTTGGGTAGAGCTCAGTAAGATGATCAAACGCAATGAACTGCCATCATGTAATGCTACGATCCAGAGAAGTGAAGGGCAGATTTCGGTTTTCTGTGACATACTGTACTGTGAATATGTTGCCAACAACCTTAGAGAAAAATTAAACCTTTTGGGGAAAATAAATTTGTTTGTTCACAAATATGGAATCATACATAGTCTGTAGCTTTATAACAAGGTATTGCTACTTTCTGTGAAATGTTATATTTTAAATACACTTTGTTGCCTTACAATGTTTTTGAAAAAAATCTGTGGTAGTGCAGGAGGGGGGGGGCAGTAGGGGAGTAATTAGCTTATCCTGGGCATTTTTCATTTTATTTAAATTAGAAGCCCTCCTTGTAGATTTCTTTGCTCACGTAAAAATAACTCATGCTTCTGAGCTATAGTAAGTCATGTTCTCTATATGTGCACACTTTGATTAGCGTATGGAGTCATAGAAAATTAGAGGAAAAAGCAGGACATCTCAAGCAAACTGATCTCTACAAGACTGGATTATGCTTTGTTTTAAGTTCTCAAAAAGTCTGTGAATACTTAAGAAGATGTCCCTTGTAAAATGAATGCCCCTTGTAAGCCTGATGCAATGAATGAAATGACCTTCCACATTTGTTTGGAATGATTTGTCTAAAATTAATGAACAATAAAAAGAAAGGCTGCTGTGTTGGAGTATTAATTTCTAAACTTTAATTTTATGAAGTCCATCATGCTGATATATTTGTTTCCCTTTTTGTATGTTTGGCCTACATTTTTGCTTCCTATAGATTGTAATCACATCGGCAGTAGGCAGAATGTTGTCCTATTGGCCATTATGTTCTGTACAGAGGCAAGACTTCTTTGTGTTCTTAGCAGCCCTTAGAAAATGTATGCCATCTAAACATGGTCATTTGTAAGCAAATTCTATTGCAATCACATACCTTCCAACATTTCTCCAATG
Organism: Podarcis tiliguerta; assembly: GCF_965153285.1. Classification (NCBI taxonomy): domain Eukaryota; kingdom Metazoa; phylum Chordata; class Lepidosauria; order Squamata; family Lacertidae; genus Podarcis; species Podarcis tiliguerta. The sequence continues at coordinate 37,900,194 of NC_139544.1, read as the reverse complement.
AAAATAGGAATGTCCTCCTCCTCCTCCTTCTTCTACCTGAGCATCTGACTGGGTTGCCCCAGCAGCTGTGGGCTGCTTCCAACATATATAAAAACATAATAAAACTTTAAACATTAAAAAGCTTCCCTGTAGAGGGCTATCTTCAGGGGTTGGATAATGAAAATTGGGACATACTAAGGAAAAGCAGGACATTTTGGGATCAAATCAGAAATTGGGACAGCTTCTGTAAATCCAGGACTGTCCCTGGAAAATAGGGACAGTTGGAGGGTCTACAATCGATAGTTTGCAGGCCCCGGTCCAGCCTTAATATCTACATTTGAATGAATGGGGAAAGCTTTGGTTGACGGACACCCCCCCCCCCCAGTCTGCCTTAGGGGGAGTCAACTGTCCTTTGGACCAAAACAACTGCTTACAAATGGTACTCTCAACATGGTTGGATAAGGATCAAGGTGGTTATGAGTATTGTGTTTTGTTAAAATGATTTTTGTAATTATCATAAAACATTTTTTTAAATATTGGTGAGATTTTAAAAATCTCAGTGTGAATGAACACTTCCTGCATTTCTAGTTGTTTTCACATTAAGCCCAATTTCATCTCCTTGTGCTCAGTACAAACAAACAAAATACATAAAACTTGGGCAGAATTCCAGGGACAAGGTAATATCCAAACAGGTCTTATGGTTCTTTTTTTGATGTTAAATATGTTGAGCTTCTAGTGAAGTCCTGGTGATGAGGTGTGTGATTAATGTGGAATTTGCTTTCTAAATTCACAGTAATGAGGCTGACCAAACCTACTTTGTTCACCAATATTCCTGTGACCTGTGAAGAGAGAGACTTGCCAGGTAAAATTTGTTATGGTGTTAAATAATACTCAAACTCTGGTAGATCTACATATAGAGGCACACTGCTGTTAGATTTGTTGTTAGGCCAGTGTATACCTGAAAATACTGTACTTGAATGTGTGGAGTGTTGCTGAACAACACCAGTGCCAAATATTGTAGTTCAGTTAAAGCTTGGGGATTGTGACCAGTAGTTTGCCTGTGTGTGAACCAGTGCAATTGCGATACTTCATGAAACCTGGGTTCTGTAGGAAACTTTTCTGCTAACAATGTACAGGTTATTGCATGTTTCTCTCCATTGGCAGAGGCCAGTAGGAACACACTTATGCACCATCCTAAGTCCCCAGTCATCAGCATAGTGGGAGTGTGGGTGTGTTAGTACAGTCCTAGCAAGCTAAAAGCTCAGTAATGTGGAATGATTGATGTTCACCACTATGCGGAGCACATGGACATTTCAGATCCCTTCTTTTTCAAACCAGAGTACAGAAACTTAAAATTTATTTTCCTTTCTTTGGCATTGCTTCATTTATTGCCATGTATGCCCACATGGAATGCTTTCCCTGTAACAGCCCATAGAACTGAGAGACATGAAATGATAGCCTTTCAAAACAACAACAAAAATCAGAAGATCTCAGCTAGCAGGTCTTGCAAGAATTCATGAGAACTGGAGCCAATGTTTGCCAAGAAGTTTCTGGGTGGCTTTTCCTTCCAAAAATAGCAGATAAATTACTGTTGAAGGTTTTTATTGGTTGTTTTTTTTTAAAGAAACAATAAAATTCACGGAACTACAAAAAGTCTGTTTAAACCACTATTTATACATATTACAAAACTGCTTAGAGTTGCTTGTTTAGAACTCTGCCATTTAGTATGGCAAAAATATTAAATTTCCTTTCCTTCTAACACAAATGCCACTTCACATTTGTTTTCAATTGTATGTTCAGATGAAAATATATTAAAATAAGTTAAAAGCCAGTGGCTAATCAATTAAAATATTTAATTAGTTTATATAGAAATATCAAGTTAGTTGACCTGACATATAATTTTATATTACTGCAGGAGATCTGTTTAACCAGTTAATGAAAGATGATCCTTCCACAGTAAAAGGAGCAGAAACATTAATGCTTGGGGAAATGTTGACTTTGCCTCAGAATTTTGGGTAAGAATTGTATATAGATGTGTAGATTTGTTGAGATAATTTTTTTATGATCTCTAGTCCTGTGCAGAACTGTCCTAATATTGTAAATACCAGCTGTTTCAGTTGTACTTGCTTCCAACTCTTAGGCAGGGGTAGGCAATCTAAGGTCCGTGGGCCAGATGCGGCCCAATCGCCTTCTCAATCCGGCCTCTGGATGGTCTGGGAATCAGTGTGTTTTTACATGAGTAGAATGTGTGTTTTTATTTAAAATGCATCTCTGGGTTATTTGTGAGGCATAGGAATTTGTTCATTCCCCCTCCCCAAATATAATCCGGCCCACCACATGGTCTGAGGGATGGTGGACCATCCCACGGCTGAAATAGCGTGCTGACCCCTGCTCTTAGGACTGTGGCCTAAGCCTATCTTCCTTGTCCTTCCTATGGATAATGTCTATTATTATTCTTAATTTCCCCCTGCCACAAACCGTTTCCAAGGGCCTCTTGTGTTACAGGGTTAGGAAGCCATCTATTATGGTTTCTAACTTTGAATCAGTGGTACCTCTGAGTAAACAGTCATTGGATGAAGCATGAAGAGATCTTTACTGTTAAACAGAGGTGGTGAGTTAAAAGTAAAGCTAGCAACTACCAGACCATGATTTTGAATATAAGAACATTCCTTCTGCTTTTGACTAAACCTATCTAGTCCACCATCCTCTTTCCCACAGTGACTGATCAGATAGCTATGGAAAGCCTGCAAGCAGAATGTAAGGACAATAATTCTTTCCCACTCTTGATTCCCCAGGCAGTGGCGTTGCCTATGAACCTGGAGGTGTCATATAGCCATCATGTTATCCTTATCTTCCACACATGAATCTGCCTAATTCCCTTTTAAAATCTGCACAACATACTCATATACACATCCATGCTGTGTGCCTTAGCTAGCTCAGACTAGCTTACTTATTTTAATTTTGTTTGTTCTTGTCAACACTCTGCTGTGCTTAGGCACTATGTTAAGTACAGTGGTACCTCGGGTTAAGTACTTAATTCATTCCGGAGGTCCGTACTTAACCTGAAACCGTTCTTAACCTGAAGCACCACTTTAGCTAATGGGGCCTCCTGCTGCCGCCTCGCCGCCAGAGCACAATTTCTGTTCTCATCCTGAAGCAAAGTTCTTAACCTGAAGCACTATTCTGGGTTAGCGGAGTCTGTAACCTGAAGCGTATGTAACCTGAAGCATATGTAACTTGAGGTACCACTGTACTGAAACCATAAGATTGTCTTCAGAGGTTTTGAGCCTTGTGCATGCAATATCATCAATGCTAGAAGATGCAAAAATGGAACTCTATAAGTATGGCTTTCATGGTACAATAACAGAAGTCCATGCAGTTGTTAAAAGTGGGCAATAATAGATCTTAGAGATTTATTCAAAGCAATGGTTTTAACAGTTCTCTTTTCTCCTCCCTTCTTGAACAGAAATATATTCTTAGGAGAGACATTTTCCAGCTACATCAGTGTACATAATGACAGTCACCAAGTGGTAAAAGATATTTTGGTAAAGGTATGTTTGTTCTTATCAAGTAGTTTTAAGTGTGTTGTTAAGTTAACGTTTTTCTAGTTGAAGGAAACTTTGAACAAAAACAATGGGGGTGTGTCTAAAGGTAACAGGGTAAATTGTAAAGGCATATTCTTTTTGCTTGCTATATATTTTTGAGGCAGTGAAAGTAGGTTTGTTCTGCACTTTTCTTACCCGTTCCAAGTATATTCCAATGGAAAGTTCTACTGTACAACCCCAATCGTGCAAGAGAACATTACAATTACATGTTAAGCTTTCGGGATGCTTGGGCATCACATCTTCTCAGTGGACAGTGCTCAGATTTTTAATGAATGCCTTAGGGAATGTAAAATCAGTTAAAGCAATGAAAAACTATTTTCAATAATGCAATTCAACCTCTCTTTTATTGAAGAGTTTTTTTGTTCTTAATTCCAAGGCTGATCTACAGACAAGTTCGCAGCGGTTAAACCTTTCAGCCTCTAGTGCTGCAGTGGCAGAACTCAAACAAGACTGTTGTATCGATGATGTAATACACCATGAAGTAAAGGAAATAGGAACGCACATGTAAGACACATTATACTCCCCCCCCACCCCATTCATAGGGTTGTATCTAACGGTAGCTTGCCAAAGGCAGGACACCTGCTTGTTGTCAATCCCTCCTTCACAATGTGTCTCCCTCACTCCAAAAAAAGCCTTTCGAAAGATATGGGGAACTCCTGGAACAGTATAGGATATGGCACAGAGAGCTGCAGTTGATCCCGTGGGGAATGATACCTTGCATTAAGAGAAATGCTTCTGGTAGTCTAAAACCATCTGTAAACTTAATTTAGTTTTCCCCATTCTGTAAAAAATAAATAAATTGCCAAATGTGTTCAGAATTCTGAAGGAGATGAATTGCAAATTTGCACCATTTGCTCCATTTCCCCATTCTCCTCCCAACCTGGAAACACAAGCAAGACTGAAAACTAGTTAAACCCCACTGAATCATTTGTCTCTTTCAGCTTAGTGTGTGCGGTAAGCTACACCACACAGACAGGTGAGAAGATGTACTTCAGAAAGTTCTTCAAATTTCAGGTATTAAGCTGACATAGCTGGCAGTGTTGACTGTGATTGAAGATATCTAACCCTTTTCTATCTCTCTCTGTCTCTTCTATGCTGCCCGTGCTTGCAGCTTTCCCCAGAATTTATCTGGGGCAAATTTGGTGGTGGTGGTGCAGTTGTTGTTAAGGTTTCTTTTAATGTTGGGTTTGTCGGTACAAGTTCGCATCAGCGTCAAAGTGAAGTGCAAGAGAGGCTAGTACCGTAATGTGAATCATCAGTCCCCCCCAGCAGCACCTTCTAGGTCCATCCCTCTAGAAATGACCAGAGCTATCGTAGCACCATGTCTCCCAGGTTGAACCCCAGAAAGTCAATAGAATCAGTAGCCACTGATTCTATACTCTGTCAGTCCACTATACTCTGTCAGTCCAGTCCTTATCATAGGTCATCTACCAAGTTGTCTGTAAGCCAAGTCAGAGACAGATTGGAATTAATCCAGAATGAATGAATGAATGGATGATGGTAGGTAAGTAGGTAGATAGGGGTAAAGTTGCAGAAACCAGGGATGCCAATACCTCACGGAGTTTAGAAGTGGGGAACCTTATCTGGGTCCTCTCCTGGTAACTTTAAAAATAACCAAGTGAAGAGTTTTGATTTGGAAGTTTGGCTTTTGGGGTAGAAACCCCAGAACAGCATTACAGAAAATACCTTCTGAGGATTGAGGTGTCTGTACATAGAGGAATCAGGTATCATAAGGATATGGGGTTCCTGTGCCTTTTAACAGCTACATAATGAGCAAAAAATGAAGACATGAAGTTTTCCTAGCATGAACTTGCAGAGATGAAGGTAGTGGCATCTGCTGAATTTCTGCCTGTTCCACATCTGTCAAAGGTATAGTTGCCCAATCATAAAGTCGTGAAGATATGGCAGGTAGCAAACGTAGAGTTAAACAGTAGCTACTCCACAGGTGACCCTTGTTGAAAACATAGCTAAATTTCAGCATGGTTCCGGAGGTGAAGGTGCAGAGTGCTACTGCTTGCTTCTGAAACTGCAGGTGCTCCTCTCGTCTCTTGCTCTCTTGTTTCCGGGAGGAGCAGGGAAGAAGCAAAGCACCTCTGTTTTTAGTAACATGCACAAGTATTTCCATATACGTCACTATGATTTAAAGGTGAAACTCTTGCATTAAAGTGGCATGCAAACAAATTATTTAATAAGAATAATTTAAGTCTATTTGCAGTCTGTCTTGATTTCAGGGTGAGAATCGCTGATATGCAAATGAAAAGATTTTATTTATTTGTCGCTTATATAAAACCTGATAATTGATATGCTTTGCTCCTTTAATTAGAAAGCTTAGCCAGCAATTGATAGTGTAATTGCTTGCAGCTGATTTGCCACTGGCTGACTTCCTTCCAACAGCAGAAGCTGGGGAAAAGCAGCATTTCTTAATTAAAGCTTGTGGAAATTAAAACTGCTAATTTTGAAATGCATCATTATATTAAAGAGTATGATCGTGACCTATATGACACTCTGGTATAAAAATAACTTTTGTGGGAGAGGTTTTTTGCCATGCTACTGTAAAATCCTTTTACCTGATCAAAATGTGGAAGCGTCTGTAGACATAGGAAAGAAAAAGTGGGATGAGTAAGCTGGGTTCTTCCACTGAAGTAAACTTTGGGGTTTGCTTATATGGACGCAAGTTAATAACTTTACTTTTGAATTACTCAGAAACAGGTAGTACTTAGTGTTGGTGAAGGAGTTTGATAAATCTCCCTTTAGTATTTATTCTTTTTTCAAACAGGTCCTCAAACCGCTAGATGTGAAAACAAAGTTCTACAATGCTGAGGTAAATGCAGAATATTGTATTTAGTGCTTGGTGTCCAAAATTCTGAACAGGCTCTTAGTGAAAACTTGTTATATTGGGAATTAAAATGGTGGTTCTTTTTCAGGATTATAGATCTAGATCTCCCATTTGAGATATAATAGGCCCATTTCATTATCTGTTCTGTTAAACCCAGACAAATAAACAGAACTTTCTCACCTGGCAAAGCATTTTTAAATTATTCCTTTCTACATAATATTAATCTTTTGTCTTTTAGAATTGACAGGTGTTGGCAGTTTGAACTTACGCACTTTTTATTAGCTGGACTAGCCACAAAATAGAAAAATCTGAGGAGATAAACTTAGGAAAATAGAGCTGAAAGGATTGTTTGAAAACTAGGTGAAGGAGTGAATTTGTTTAACTGTACTTACAGTATTTTATTTTTAAAAAAATAATAAACCAAGTTGTATGTTAAAAGCTACTAAGAAACTACAGAATACCCCAAAGGGCATGCTAACAGTGGAACAGAGTCCACCAGAAAGTGGTGGACTCTCCTTCCTTGGAGGTTTTAAAGCAGAGCTTGGACGGCCCTCTGTCAGGGATGCTTTAGTTGAGATGCCTGCATTGCAAGGAATTGAACTGGGTAACCCTCAGTTTCCCATCCATCTCTACCGTTCTATGATTCTGGCATAAAATTTCCGTATGCCAGCTATAGAAAATGGCTGCCTAGCTATTACATCTTTGGAAAAATATAATGATCTTGCCCTCTTTCCTGGCCGAGGGTGAGGAAAACAGGTGAGTACAAATCTACACCTTGCTCTCCTCCTCACGTTAATCTATCCATTTGTCATTGCCATCACCATTTGGGGAAAATGTGGCTGCATATTTAGTTATAATCCATTTTAAAAACATTTGTTTCATTATCAACTGGATAAACTTGTGGTTCAGATTTAGTCAAAAAGGCTGCTACCTTATTTAAAAACAGACATTATTGATGTTAAGTAAACTAATACTAGGTGATATGCCAGAATAGAATTACTTGTCAGGTCTGTGTGACAGCAATGCAGCGGGTGCGGATTTCCCCATCACTGCATCTCTATCCTGAGAGAGGTGCAACTTGATGAATTATAGAAAGACCTTTGGGTCTTAAAGGCACAGTGCCTCTGACAGAGATGCTCTTCAAGTGCACTTGTGCCTGTGATGGGATTGGTAATTCCCTGAGTTGTTGGCCAAACAATATTTAAAGATACCTAGTATAAAGGGGGTGGGGGGATTGAAAAATGTAAAGGTTGTTATGGTACCGAATTAAGCTTTTGAAGAAAGGCAATTCATTGGGAGGTGCATTTAGCACTTGTCCTTTTCCAATGGTGCTTTCAATTTTCTTGTAGCTTATTAATTACAATGGGAGCTTTTGTTATAGGATGATGTATAAATACATGCAGTTAATATGCAGACTGGCTCAATTTAAAACCCGAGAGTCATCAGTAAACAGGTTTCCTTCCCATATTTAAGACATTGTGCATTAATAGAATATTTGTAAGATTAACTGGTCCTCAGTTTTTCCCCCATATGGAAATATTCAGCCAAGTAATGGACTTCTTCTGTGAGCATGTACTGGTTTACCATTGTGTTCATTGTGCACTCCCTGTGTTTGCCATTTCACATAATTTATTTCTTCATTATACCATATGCTGACATGGTCTTATTTCGAAATAAGATTTCTTAGTAGTGAGCCTTTCATTTTTATTGCCAGTTTACATTTCTCTCTTACTAATGCTGTCTTGTTTAGAAAGTACCAAAAAAAATGCAGAAAGGTGCATTTTATTTGAAACTTAGTTGTCCTCCTTTTTTTCTTTAACATTTAACCCTAATTTCTCTAATGTTTTCTTTTTTATTTTCCCATTAGAGTGACCTCAGTTCTGTGGTAATTTTATTTATTATTTATAAATATGTATGCTTGTCTTCTGTTTGTCTTTCTGCCTGTTACTAACATTATTTGGAAAACATAATGGAAAAGCAATGTTTGTACACATAGATATAGGCTTGTTTCCCCTTTCTCCCCATACTAGCTCTCTCCTTGCATCCATTGTTTAACAGTATTTTGCAGTTCAGACTTCTGTACTGAATAAATAGTTCAGTAAACTACTGTGACTAGGAAACTAATTGTTGACCACAGAGCAACAATGATATTCCTAGAGGCGTACTGTTGAGGCTACAAAAGCACATGGGCCGGGCTATTTTTGTTGCGATTTCTGTTGGGAGCACAACATGTTTCATTGGGCAAAAATTCAGTTTTCTGCAAATCTTCTGAAACATTTGTTTTATTTATTTACATAAGAACAGCTCTGCTGGACCAGACCAAAGTTCAGCATTCTGTTCTGACAGTGCCCAGCCAGATGCCTATGAAAAGCCCCCAAGTAGTGAACATTGTAGTACTTTCCCAGCTGTGAACCTCAGCAACTCATATTTGGAGGTCTGTTGTCTCTGATGCTGAAAGTGTGATTTGTCATGAGTGGCTAGAGTGGGGTGTCATGGTCTGGAATAGTTCTGGGCCTGTCTGATGATTCACAAAGCCAGAATAAGTTATGCAAAAAGAAAATTAAAGTTGTATAAGAAATTGCATTAAATTGAAGGTATTGGGTTGGAGGCCAATCCTTCTGCATGCAGAAAGGTTTTTCATTCCCAGAAGGGCTTTTACAGTACAGGCTAGAATGTCATGTGAACAAGTGAAATGAAATTCAGTGGCTATAAAATCTCTTACACAAGCCTAGTATTAGATTTGTTCATCACTTCCACATCTAAGGAAGTCTCAAGTTTACTTATAGCCAAAGCAAAATAAAATACATAGCAAATGTATCCATTAAGGCAACACTGCATGCTAACCATGTACATCCACCAATAGTCTATTGTAAACAAGAATATCTTCTCTCCTCCAATGACGTGTGAAGAGCCTACTAGATCAAATGCAAGCTTCCTTGGAGAGAGTGTTGCACAAGCTGGTGGCTACCATTGGAAAGACCTGTTATCTCATTGCTACCATCTTAGCATCTCTTAAATGGGAGCACACAGAGAAGGACCTTGGGTTATCTTAAGAGTCCCAAGTAGGTTTATATGTGGAAAGACCATTCTTGAGGGTTTGGCCCTCAAAAGCAATTTAAAAAAAAAAAATCATTTAATTGACTAGTATAGCACTAAATTCTGCTAGTGCCTATTTTCCTTCCAATGTGTTGTGCAAATTTCCTTACGTAATTTATATATTTTTCACTATTTGGAATAGTGGTCTTTACCTGGTAGTGTTTCTTGTGTTTGGTGGTATAAAAGTACACAGAGCCTTGCATGTAGGCTTGTTTCATATTAAATCATGGCAACATTTCTGTTATCTGCTGTTTTTGTGAAGACACTGGATGGGAGGAGAGAGACAAGATATTTCACATCTTTCTTTATATGTTTCTTAAAACTCTCTTCAAATTTATGAATGCATGTGGCAATGATTCTAACGGTGTAATTGCAGTTCAAATCTTAATGTGTGTGCTATAATAATCCAGGAAATTTGCTGTGAAGCGCTCTGATCGAATCATGCTATTGAGACTAATCATGAGAGTAAGACTAATCAACCCCTGCGTCATTGTAAGCTACCTTGCTTTTTCATTATGCTGCTTGGTTTTGTTTTCTTCCCTCAACTTGGCTCTTGCTAAATTTCTGGTGGTTGCTGTTTTAAAAGACACTGATGGGAAATTTGGAAAACACAAGATGTAAGCAATGGATTTATGGGATATTCTTTCAGAAGAGTAGAAAAATATTAAATCCCTAGTGCTAGAAGACACGATAGTACCAGTACCTAAGGTTTTTTTAAAAAATTAAAAGCAAGATAACTGAATTTTATTTGTCATTGGTGTTTTGCTTGAATACATAATACTCCCCTCCCTCTAATCTAAGAAGACCAGAAGCTGCTGCTTCTATTTTACAACATGCACTACCTTTTTTAAAATACAGATAATAGGCCAAAATTAACCAAAAGTACAGATCTAATAGTGTTAGGTGACATCAGCATAACATGATAACCCCAGAAAGACAATTTCTAGGACAATAAAGATCAAACCTTTATTCACCTGTTGCTTTCTGGTCTTCTCAGCCACTGACAGGAATTTTTCCGCTGCCAAAGAGACTCCAGGAATTTTGTCTAATAGGTAATTTACCTAAAAGTTTGCTGATCTCCCAGCAAAGAGCCTGAAAGGGAGTATTCTGTTTTAGATTAACCACTGTTTAAGAATCAGACAATATTCTAAACTGTGGCTAATCCTACAGTGGTTTGAAATGAGCCAGCTTCACAAATTGTGGCTTGCTTTCACTAACTATAGTTAGAAACAACGACCGTTGGTCCAGGTTTGCAAAAACAGAAATGTAAGCTGCTGGAGAGGGAAGGAGTAGTATGTGAGGCTGAGGCTTTCTCCGCTTTGTAAAACTAAGCTAATGTCTGACCCACCCATTGTCTTTTGATGGCCCTCCAAACAACATCGAATTTGAGAGGCTGGAATTGTTTTACAGTTTGCCACCACCAGTCAACATCCAGTTCCAACTCAACTTTTGATAAACAGTGGAAAATAGGTATGGGGCTATCCTGTTTTCAGTAAAAAAAACCAAGTATGCCCCTTTTTCTTGATGGGATTTTCCATTTTACACAGAGCCTCCACATGCCTGTAATCAGATATGATGTTGGAGCCTTTGATCGAGTGGCTCCCATCGTTCCTCCCCTGCAAGCATCCCTTTGATTGTCAGCAGGTTTTGATTGCAGCTTTGAACTGCCAGATACGTCACACTGCTTTGCAGGACTGAGATCTTGCAGAGACATTTAAGCAGATCATGTTTGTACCATGTCCCCGGTTAAGGGACATGCAGTTGAAATTGCATCAAGTTCTTTAATTTTTCCCATCTCAATAATGGGTGTCTAGGTGTCTTAGAACCAGAAATAAGGTTGTTGGGGTAGTAGACTATTAAGCTCTGTGCCATTATGAAAGTTTATAGCAGAGACTAGAACAGTTCTTAGGTCAATGTGAACAGTTTGTGTAGCATGCCTCTAAACCCCTGTAACAGTTCATACACTTAAAAAACACACCTATTAACAATATTTTCTTTGTATGCAGCCTGGTGCATCATTAATCTGGCATGGCATGTGTCTGTTGTGCATTGCACTCATTTTACATTTATAAAGTGTTATTTCTTTCCTTTTAAAAGAAAATCTGAATTGATGTGGACCGTTGGAGCTCAGCTTGCAAGTCCCATTTAGGCCATATAGACACTACCTTAGAATAGGAAAATACGACAAAGTTTTCCCAAATCCATTGTTCAGCACTATTCCAGTTGACTAACATTTTTGCTTCTACTGCTCTCTGTTGGGATAAAGACTTTTCTCGCATTTAATGACTGTTACTTTTGATTTTCAGGCATGAACTAACTGCGTTTGTGGTTTAATGTTTTTCAAACACTTGAGATGCTGGAGCATTTTGTCAGTTGAGATTATTTTTTTATTTAGGCGTTTTCTCTGCTCTTTTAGACTGATGAAGTATTTTTGGAAGCTCAGATTCAGAATATCACAACCTCTCCAATGTTCATGGAGAAGGTGTCACTGGAACCTTCTATTATGTACAACGTAGCAGAATTAAATGCAGTCAACCAAGGTGAGGACAGGTAAGGGCCTTATTTGCTTCTTCATACTGTACTGCCTACAGTCACACATCATGGTGCTTGTATCTTCATGTATCAATAACTGAAGCTATACGTGCGCTGATGAAGCTGTTCTTGCAAATGGACGCTCTTTGCTGTGGTTCCTTGTATTATGGGCCCAGAGTACAGTCGTACCTTGGTTCTTGAACACTTTGTGACTCAAACGTCTTGGCTCTCAAACCCCGCAAACCCGGAAATATGTGTTCTGGTTTGCAACTTTTTTGGGAAGCTGAATGTCCGACACGGCTTCTGTGGCTTCCAATTGAGTGCAGGAAGCTCCTGCAGGAAGCCTCACCTTGGTTTTCGAATGTTTTCAGAAGTTGAACAGACTTGCGGAACAGATTCTGTTATACAGGTTTATTTATTATACAGGTACGACTGTATAATTTTGTGTCATACTGCTTACTGTGGTATCTTGATGACCTTGCTACTTTTGCTTTTAATTTAAAACATTGGCATATACCTCAATTCATTTTCTATGAACTCTCTTAACTATCACCACCATTTGTATCGAAAGATTACTGTAGAATATAGTCCAGTGTATCATAGCAAATAGGTGGTCTAGCCAGTTTGAGCCCCCCCCCCCCCCAAATTCCTATATTCCTCCCTTCCAAACTTTCGCAGAAACATCTTGCTATCTTGCTTGTCTTTTAATTTTTTTTCTCTGCTAAGCCTGATTTCCTTAAAACTTCTGGAGGCAGGCTTTCTTTCTTAACTGAAAAGGCAACCCAAAATTGAATCTGATAGCCAATTCACTGGATTTTTGTCGAAAAGTCCAATTTTGAGGTACAAGCTAAGGTAAACCTGCCCCTTCTCTTCCAGTGTGTCAACATTTGGTTCAAGAACGTATCTGCAGCCCATGGATACTCGACAGTATCTTTACTGTCTTAAACCAAAGCAAGAGTTTGCAGAGAAAGCTGGCGTTATTAAAGGTGTGACAGTCATTGGAAAGCTTGATATAGTATGGAAGACAAACTTGGGCGAAAGGGGAAGGTTGCAAACCAGTCAGCTCCAACGAATGGTAAGTATTTTTCAGAAGACTCTCTTTAAAGACAGAAGGGAAATAGTGAAGAGCCTGTGCAGATACAGCTTACCTCTGAATATCAGGTGCTGGGAGGAAAATTTAGAAATTGTAAAAACAATATTGGAGTAAATAGACCTTGATGTGATCCATTGGGATTCTTCTCAAGTTCTCATTAATATTACAATTTATAAGACCAGAAATATATATACAGCACTTTTGCTGGAACACAGAACAGACTGTTTTCAGTAGTCCCCACCCCAAATATGGAATTTGATTCCAAGTGAGATCAGGTATATTTCCTCCCTTGCTAGCTGTAAACATGCCTTGTTTACATCAATTTTTTTCATCAGGGTCTTTGGGGCCAATGCTAATTATTTGGGGAATGACCATAGCTCAGTGATAGAGCATCTGCTTTGCGTGCAGAAGGTCCCAGGCATCAACAGGCACAGCTGTGAACGTCCCATCTGAAATCTGCTTTTGGTCGGTGTTGACAAGACTGCACTAGATTGACCAGTGTCCTGATTCATTTCAAGGCAGCTCCCTGTTTCACGCTGCTCTTTGAGAACTAGATGGCTTACCGTATTTTGTTGTTACGCTGGCTTGTATGTTCCTGGGATGAGACTGCCATAACTTGTTTTACTACTGAATGTTGTGGATTAATATTTGTCTGTGGTTGTAAACTGCTTTGCCAAGCAACTTTGCCTAAAAAGTGGTCTAAAACCTGTTTAATTAAATATCAACATATAGTTAAATACAACACTACTTGAAAGCAGTGGCTTGTGCACTCATAAGGAGAAAAGGCTGTAGAGGTTTTACTCAAGAGTGGGTAAAACTTACTTAAATGCAGAATTGTATCTTAATTGTATCTTAAAATTTACTTATATCCAGAATTGTACTGTAAATCTCAGTTTTTATGTTTTCTTTCTGAAGATGTTTGAGGTTGCTCCTGTTCATAAAAACCCAAATGAGGACTCCCAAGTACATCAGCATAAACATGAAATGTGTAATGTTACATATACTTCTCCAGAATGTCATCCTACGATTCACTTGTGGTGCCTTTCAGATGTTGCTGTGAATTATAACTTCCATCAGTCCTAGCCACAATAGCCCATAGCTGAGGATGGTAGAAAGTGGAATCCATCGGAAGGGGACCACAATGGCCATTTCTACTCTAGTACTACTGCTTGTCTCGTATCCCCACCCCACCCCACCCTCTCTCTCTCTCTCTCTCTTTTGGTGTGGGTGTACCTTAAACTTTTAATGCTTTCTTAGGCTCCAGGTTATGGTGATGTCAGGGTTTCGTTGGAGACAATTCCGGACACTGTAAACTTGGAAGAACCGTTTGATATTACATGTAAAATAACAAACTGCAGGTAATGAAATTACTTCCCCTCCTGCCATCTCTATTTTTTAAGAATTGTAGTTTGAACTGCTTACCGTTTCCAGTCAAAGGGGTAGGTTTTGTAGAGATAATTCACCCAATGTTTTAGATGTATTAAAATACTGCTTGCATTCAAGGTTTTGCTTACTGCAGGAATATATAATTATTTTTAAGGTGATGGAAATGGTTTGTTTTTTAAATGAACATTCCTAGATATATATAATTCTGCCCCTCACTTGCTGAGATACAGTGGACAAAGTAGATTTTAGAATTCCAAAAATATTTGTGGTTTTTATTGATGGAGAGGAGAGAGAGGCAGTGACCTAGTTGGTCCAATGTGCTGAAAAAGATGTGTGTATTTGTATTACATAGGGACTTCATTTTTAAACCATTTTAATAATCAGAATTTAAAAGAAATACATGTTTTAATTATCATGCTGGCTCCTGTTGGGCAATCACTAAGCCACAGGTTTGTTGGAAGCATTAAATTATTTAACCACCGTATGCATCACCCTGAAACATTCTCTAACCATAGAAAGAAGGCAGCAAAGAAATAGAAAAACACATGAACTGGTGTGAACTTGCCCTTAGACAAATTGAGCTCTATGTTAATTTATTATTCTTTTCCATCCAGCAGTGAAAGAACCATGGATCTGGTTTTGGAAATGTGCAACACTAATTCCATTCACTGGTGTGGGGTGTCAGGAAGGCAGCTGGGCAAACTGCACCCCACTTCATCCCTACACTTGACACTTACGCTGCTTTCATCTGTGCAGGGACTACAGGTAAGATCTCCTGCTTGGGCATTGCAATCCTATATGGGGTTGGAGGGAGTAGCTGTTGGGCTTGTGTCTGTAGGGCAAAAGGCTGGGGGGTGTTTTCCTTTCCTCTGTCCCTTGTCCTTTCAAGGGCAGACCACCTTCTCCACCCATGGAGAGAAACTGAAAAATCCAATTGCCCTGGAATTTCTTTCCAAGAATGGCGGCATGGGGTCCTTATAACCTATATAAGGTGATACTGTTGAGTTATAGGGCTCTTACGACCAGTTCAGAAGCCTGTTACGTTTCACATTGTCAATCCTTTTTTCTCCCCCTTTCATTTTAGACTGTCTCTGGCTTGAGATTAACAGACACCTTTCTGAAGAGAACGTACGAGTATGATGATATTGCACAAGTCTGTGTAGTTTCTTCCAAAATAAAAGAAAACTGAAAGTGAACCCTTTTTGTTTTAATATTTCCTATTTTGGTTTTTGGACCCAACCCTCTGGCAATTTAGTACAACCATCTGCAATCCAAAAAAGAATTCCTTTATTTAACTGCCCCTTTGGAATTCAATCTGGCATCTTTGGAATGTTTTTTAAAAAACAGTTTATTTGTGAAGAGCCAACCATATGTATTTTAAACTATTTGGAAATAAAGCCCTGAATCCAATTATGCAGCTGCCCTAATTATTACTTGCATAACTCATTTGATGATACTTGCAACATGACTTGTAGTATCTGGATAATGACTCTTAATCTGTATTGAGGAAGGTTGCAAACTATTTCATGCACGCTGATGTTCATAGAAAAAGCAGTGGCTAATTCCCAATCTTGCACCCCATATTAAAACAGGATTCTCTACATCTAGAAATACAGCATATTTTACAAACACTTTTGGTGGTCATATATTAGGGGTTTAATTCACCATGTAATAAAGAGGTGTGGGGAACCAGGGTGATCTGAGTACAGAGTTGGTGAAGCGCCATTTGGACCATAAGAGCCATTCAAACCGAACATCCATCTGGTCCAGGGATGGGGAACCCTGTTGCTGGACTACAACTCCCATCATCACCAACCAACAGCTATGCTAGCTGGGCTGACCAACAACATATAGACCAACAACATATAGCAGGTCCCATGCTCCCCATCCCTGATGTAATCCAGCATTTTATTCACAGTAAACAACCAGCTGTCTCTGGAAAGTGTGCTAGTGGCACTTGGAGGCAAGAGTTCTCTGGAGCTATTGCTCCCTAGCAACTAGTATCTGTACTTAGAAGCACCGCTGTCTTTGAACTTTGGAGACTGTGCACAGTTTGAAGGCTGCTGCAACTACTTTGCAAGGCACTGTAGGGTTGAAATAGCTCAGATTCAGACAGAAATTGGAAAGAGTACAGCTGATACCTTCATTGTATAGTGTTCATCACATGCTGAAAAGGTACCTCTTTACCCGGCCTTTGACATCTGCCCAATTCTTTTGATTGTAAATAGTTTTAACTGCTTTTAATATTGTATTTTTACACTGCTGCAACCAGACTCTGGGTCCGTAAAGTCTATGAGTGCAAAAGGAAATGCACAAATCAATTAGTCAAGAGTTTCTCCTGTTCTGAATTATTTCAGTAAAAACTAAACCAGATACTTGTGGGAGACATCTAGCAAGACACTGCAATGGTAGTTGCTGGCATATCCCTCCATACAGATGTCTCCCACAAGTATCACTGCTAGCAGTGAAGCAATATTTTAGTTTGCATTCCATATGGCTAACTGACCAGAATGCCAACATAAGTCTTTGAATGATACACAGTGAGGATTTATTGTATTAAATCAGCCCTTAACACACTTAAAAGGAAACTATAGGCGCAGGATTCAACAGCAAGGCTGTTTCTTCCTTAATGCTGCAGATAGGGAAAACTAGTTTTATTAGCAGACAGAAACCCCTAGAAACAGTCCTAGTTTAAAACCAATTTGTACAATAAAGTCAATTTCTTCATGAAACAAGAAATGGGAAGTAAAAACTATACAGACAATATTGGAAAACAGTAAACTATTCTTTATTTTAAGTGTTCTTTTATTAAACTTATTCCAAACAACACAAGACTGATCCATGAATCATCTATGGAAAACTGAAGAACAGATTTGAGTGTGAATAGCTGCTACCTAAACTGTTATCTGGAATGTGCATTTTTATTTGGAAAACAGTCTGCCTGATCTAACAGTGTGAAAAGGCTAGTTGTTTGCCATAAATGCAACACTTTCTGCTGTTTCAAACATATCTTATCTGGTTAGTTCACTGAACATCTGAACCGGGTGCTAATCAGCAACTTAAATATGGGGTGGTAGCCATGAAGGAGATTGCATCTCTGATCATACTTTTTGAAAACACTATCATGACTGGTTAAATCAGCACTGGACTATTTCTACCCAGTGAGTTCAGGACACCAGTGTATAGCTACTGCCATTTCTAATTAATTTAAATGTTAATTACTCAAAAGCAATTTAATGAGTAGTTTGCATTGTACCTTTATACTGCAAGCTTTATCGTCCATATTTTCAGTATTCTAATTACACTTGCTCAGCAGCGACTCCTACTTCTGAATGAAAACATGTTTGAAGCACTGTCCTAATGCCAATAACTAGACACCCAAGGTACTTGAGAACTCGGAAAAGGACAGGTCAATGGGGACCAAGTATATTGAAAAACAAAGGTCAAAAACTGCTGCTTTGTAGAGCGAGTAGCTGAGGAAAAAGTCAAATGTTAACAGCACTGCAACACTCTTGATGCTCTCCCACCCACTCAGAATTCTGAATATCCTCCAATGAACTACTTCCTGAATGTGGCAATATATTGTTAGCCTGAAAGTCTCTCTCGTTATAGACTTTATGCAGAAATGCATAAGTATGTTTGGTTGGAATTACAGTATAAAAAATATAGTGACAGAAGGTGCGTACAGGAAGGAAGAGGCATAAAGACAACAGCAACAAATAAAAATTCAGAACAAAGGCAGAACTAAAAGGGGATAACAAAAAGCTGCCTTCAGATAATCTACAATATACATACTGTATTAACTTTCTGCTGTCAGATTTCCCTTAAGACAGTTTCTAATGTGCAACCAATACGTGGTTACATAAACCACAGATTACGTAAACAGGCACATGACAACTACATTGAATAGATAGTATGAGCATATAACTCATCTCTTTATAAGAACATGGTGGCATTCCATCAAAATTTTCAGAGCTATCTCCAGGGTAAAATCTTGGGTTCTGTGTACGCCAGAGAGACTATTTCTGCATATTACTGGGGAAACTTTCATCCCCATCTTTTGTTCTGATTCTACACTGCTTTTTCCTCAACACCCCTTGCTGCACCTTTTCTGGCTAGGGCTTCTAAAATTCTCCCCACTATCCATCCATTACAAACTGATAAGGAGACTGAGAATCACCTATTGCTCAATCACAAGTCTTAAATATGGCTTTCATAATTTCCTTCTCCTTGCTCCTCTCAATACATTCATTGCAATGCAGAACTGCTGCTGTGCAAGTCCTGTCTATTAAGACAAGTATAGCAAAGAAGGAGGCCAAGCGTCCCCTTTTACATCTAGCCCAAGCTGCCCTATAAGAAATGTTTCCAATTATTTCACAGTAGCACTCCCTTTGAAAACTTAGTAGGTACTCCCTGCTTGTCAGCCTACATGCTGTACCCTCTTTGCCTGTACCTATGCATAGACCCGTAAATTCTGCACAGCTTAAATCTTTCTGGTCCAACTCCTACAAGACAGACCCATTTATTTCTCCCCCAGCTTAGGGTTTACTCACCCTCTTTCCATCTCCCACCACAACATCTTAGCCTGAAGCAACTCCAACAATCAGACCTATTGCTCTCCTTCCTTTCAAAAACCCTAGTAATGACCCACAATGTGGAAAAAAAGCAGTCTTCACTTTATAAGCTTATAAAGTAAGAAATGCAACATTAGTCATGCAAAATTGTTTTCGCTTGCCACAGCCTTGTCTCTGGGGCGGCAGCAACCCTTCAGTTTTGAGGAAAGGCTGCCTTATTTAATATATTTTGAATACAGATTTTACATAGGACTGACTAGCCTATCAAGCATTATTACTCCACAAGTAATATTATGTCACCACAAGTGGGTGATCTCTTTCAACGCACAATCCTAGTGCAAAAAATCCACTCTCTTAAAAGAGAACGAAAAATTGCATGCTTTTGTGCATTGATACGAAAATGCTGCCTTATATGTAAAGATTTTAATCTGTCACCAGTTTTATTTATAGTCCATTTACAAAGGCATCAATATACATACATGATATGTTCACATCTGTGTGCAATGAATCTGTTTTCAACAGACGATAAGGAATACACACAAAGGATTTCCAGTCTCATGTCTGAGAAGAATTACAATGGTGATATTTGCTACTAGCTACAGTATGCCTTTTGGAATTAGTAAAACAGTGTTCTATCGCATGCTGCTTTTAATCAGGAATGCTCTTCGGTGCTGCCGCTGAAAGATCTGCTTCGAACGTGGTTCCGCAACTGCTCTATGAGTTCCGGGTTTTGCTGCTGTATCTGCTGTGCAAACTGCTGGCCTCTGTACAGAAATTTTTGTTTTTATTTTACAAAGATCAGTAAACGAGGTGAAGCCACTGTTGTGCTGTACTCAAAGCACAGGAGCCAAAGCTCAAATTAACTCTGAAAGAAAGTACTAATCAGACAGCCCATTTGCCCTAAGCTGAGAAAAACATGAAATTTAGAAAGCTGCTCTTCATTTTGCTGAAAAGACAGGGAAAACACAGGCCCAATGCTCAAAGGATCAGAACATAGATGTGAAGTTGTAACCAGCGACGGCAACAGAAAACAAGAACTACTAAGTCAGCCCCCTTTAAAACAACTTAAAAATAGACTATTTTCAATATTCCATTGGTCCCTAAGCCCTGCCCAACCTTTACATTCAGTGGATGAGGCCTTGCTAATGGTGTCATGTGTTAGGTATTAAACTACCAGTAACAGGGCCTTCAGAGTGGTTACACCAGCTTTGCAAAATTCTGTACCACTAACCATTAAAGGGACACGTTCTATTTTCAGTTTCAGGCGCCCAATGAAGACTTTTCTATTTAACCAGGCTTTCATCAGCTGAACTGAACAACCAGTTTTGCCTGTGGCTGACATTGTTGATAATGAAGGAATTTTATAAGCTGTTCGATACTGTTTTAGTGTACTCATGTCCTAATATACTTCTTACGTACTGTATTTGCATGCATAATACTGTATGAACATTCTTACGGACAAGCAGTCTATAAAGTTTCATATGAATGAAAAGAACCTCATAAATAAATTATTTTCATAAATATTAACTTGCAATTGCAGTATATACGTCACTTACGCATGTATGAGACTTGACAGATCAGTGAGGCCACCGACACCTGCCGCAGGGCCCCCTATAGCATTTGTCATCATTCCCGACATCCTACAAGATTTTAGATACATGGAGAAATATAGGCATTAAAGAGTGTGTGTGTATGTGTGCGTGTGTGAGATATATACATTTATCAAGTGTTCTCTGCCATATTATATAAAGAAAATAAGCTACAAGTAAATGTAGCTGTTGCTCTGGGAAGGATGTCAATAGTCACAACTTTCCCTTGCACAACTCCAGTTAAAGCAACTGGGAGTTTTAGAAGGCACAGCTGCTCTCTTGCACAATTCTGAGTCATTGCAATGGGGATCTGTGCTTGAGAAATTCCTGTTGAATTCTTCCGAATAACAATAAAATATTTTGCTGATAAAAGTATGATTTGCTAATGAAGTATTGGTCTTCTGCACCTCCTTTAATCTATTCAAGGTCTGTTCATGTATTATGTTGTCTCTGAGATCCCAGTGTCAGTTTTGATCCTAGGGTCTTAAGCCTCTTCTTCACCTATCTGCAGCACACATAATATTTAACAGATTTTTGCTCTTGGCAATCCCTGAATTGCTGCTTATTGCTAGCAAGAAAAATGATTAATGACTTTTTAGCCCTAGGAAGTGCCTTCTGCGGGGGAAGGGAGGAGGGAAGGAACAGGTGTGCCCATGAGGTGAGAGTCACCGTCCCCCCAAAAAACCCCATATCCTCTGTGGTATGCCAAAGACTTTTTCACTTATGTCTTTCAACAGAGACTCCATTCTTAGTTCATACTTACAGTTGCTGAACTTGAGGATTCTGCATTAAACTCGCTGCCTGAAATGAAAGATGAAATGCCTTGAGTTGTAATGCAGCCAGTGTTTAGCCCATAGCACAGTGAATAAAGAGGCGGCTTGAAATTCCAAGCATTGTGAACAGAGGTCAAACCTTTGACCAACCCTAAGCTGTCTGGCAAGCAAATTCCTTGGGCTCGATCCAAACCTGCTGTTTTGCAAACAGAAGAGCTTTCTCAATTTGCAGAAGCGATCTGGATCCAGTGGAAGCTCCTGCTAGAGGAAAAGGGGCGAGGCAATTTTTGCCAATTTCCCTTGCCCTCTGCGGCTCTAAGAGTCACCTCCCACACTCTTCTGGAAGATGTTCCAACATTCTGGAGCAGGTTTTCAGGTAGCATAGGGGGTGATTTAGGGGGCAACTGGCAAAAACTGCATCTCCCTCCTTCCCGTCTGCCTATGAGAGCACCCAGTTGGCAGAGTTCCATTCCAAACAGCTCTGGATCCAACACCTTACGGGGTCTCAGTTTTGAGAGGCTCATAGAAAACCTCATTTTACCAGGATATACAATGTAGGTCCAGTTTCTAAGCAGCCATAAGACCCTCCCCAAAACTATTGTGAAATGCATTCCAAAGACTTGGGAGCAGAATTCATTATAGCAAAACAAAAGAATCAGTGACAATCTACCATGGGGTTTGTCAGCATTGAGTAAGAAGAGTTGAGGTTTCTAAATTGCTCTTCAGGAGAGCAAAATAAGATATGAAACAGAAGGAGGACCTGAAACGGAAACCACAAAAAAAATAATTTTAAATGAACTTACCATGCTAATGAAGGCAGGATTGTTTATCAAGCTTGCCATGTCAAAACTTAATCCAGTTCCAGTCTGAAAATTAAATATACACATCAATCCTATACAAAGTAGCACCGAGTCATTACAATAGTTGAATAAATAGTTTGAAAGCCAACTTACAGGACTGGACATGTCTCTTAACTTCTGTTCAGCTATTTTCAGATTTGACTTATAGGAGTCATTTTCTGGATCAAGGTCCAGTGCTTTTCGATAGCTATTAATTGCTTCTTGGTATTTGTTCATTGAAGTCAGAGCCAATCTGATACGAACAAAGGAAGCCAATGTGAAAAAGCCAATCTGAAAGAGTATTTGTATTTTCTGATCTAATTCGCATTGATTTAAATGAAAAAAATGTAAAAGCTGCTTAAATTCTAAGGAAGTAGACTCTAGTCCACAAAACTTTTAAGACATAATAAGTCTGTTTTGGCTTTGAGGTGTTAGGGAACTCCCAGCAGTGAACTAGACTGCTGCCTACACTGACTGGCTGGTGTCCATTGAGACTAGCAGAGCGGAAGGCAGGAAGCCCAACGGTAGCTGAAACCAGAACCAGTGACAAGCAGAGCCACCTTCTGACTGGTTGTAAGTAAGAAGGCAGACAGATGGGGGCAGGGTGAGGTTGGTGGGGCAGTACCTCATTCAGTGCCAGGCTATTCTGTGCTCTAGACAAGACAAACTACTTGCACTCCCCCCCAAAAAAGTTAACTTCAATTTTCAAAAACAGATGTCTTGTATAAATGATAAAATTCTTCAAAATATAAAATAAAAGTAAAGTCGTATGAGAAATTTACAGCAAGCCTGCCGCTTACTTGCATTTAACTTGTGTGCATTCAGCTTTTCAAGCTTGACAAAAAAATTAAAAGGGGGCAGGGTTCTAGGAAAAATGTAAATGCAGCGATTTTTAAAATGGCTTTCTAGGGGTCGTTCTGGCTTTGCATGGTTTTGCTTGCATGCATAATGGCCAGGAACATAACCCCCATGTAAGATGCAAGTTACCTGTACTGTACTAGTAATTTTGGCTGTTCAACTAAAGGTTGAAAGGTTCAGCTAAATTCAAAATTGCACATCTGCAGTCCTAGGTAGCCCAATAACGGTATCATCTCACCAGCTTTATGTCTCTTTTACAGAGGATCCAACTTAACCAATACCATCTAACTCAAATATGTTTCTTATTGCAATTAGCACTGTAGTTGTACATCTAATGTTTTAGGCCAAACGAAATTAGTAGTTGCTATTGCTGCTGTATCATTCTCAGTGACATCCATATTGACTCCTCTTAGACAGAGTCTGCAGTGTTGATGTGCTGGTAGAATAAAATAAATCTGATAGGCAGTTGCCAAGAGAAATTATCCCAGGGGCGTACTGTAAGTGTGGCAAGAGTTTGATATCTGATGTCTAAGTGTGTTAGGACAACACACTTTAATTTGATGTTCAAACAAATTAGGTTTACTTACCCCATTCTTCCATATGCTTTGCTATATTTTGGATCTATTGCTATAGCTCTTTCACAGTCCGTTATTGCTTCATTATGGTTACTCAACTTACTTTGAGCAGCAGCTCTGAAGTGAAAAAGAAAAAGAACAAAGAGTGCAGCTAAGAAAAGTGTATATCAACAACGAGATTATCCATCCACTCATCAACCCAATCCAGTAATGTTGACATCCTAACATTTAAACTAATTTGCAGCCCAATCCTAATAATGTTTCCTTGGAAATTAATTCCAATCAATCTCAGCAGAACTTAATTCCAAGCAAATATATTTAGCATTGCAATGCTATCCCCAGCAAAGTCACCTGAACAAAACTAACTTCGCAATAGACTGAACTGGACTACAGTGGTGCCTCGCAAGACGAAAAGAATCCGTTCCGCGAGTCTCTTCGCCTTGCGGTTTTTTCGTCTTACGAAGCAAGCCCATTAGCGGATTAGCGCTATTAGCAGTTTAAGGGCTATTAACGGCTATTAAAGGCTTAAGGGATTAGCGGATTAGCTGCTAAAAGGCTATTAGCAGTTTAGCGCTTTAGAAAAAGGGGTTGGGGAGCGGAAAAAACCCTCAAGAATCGCAGGACATTTTTGTCTTGCGAAGCAAGCTGATAGAGAAATTCGTCCTGCGAAGCACCTCTGAAAACGGAAAACCCTTTCGTCTTGCAGGTTTTCCGTCTTGCAAGGCATTCATCTTGCGGGGCACCACTGTACTTAAGGAAATGTAGTGGAGTTTTTATAGGGGGGGGGGAACCATGCTGGTGATCAAACAAGGACAAGAGTTTGGAGCCGTGTTCTGGGGAACTGTAGACATATAGGCAGATGGTAGAACTGATATAATTCATTGTTCCAAGTTTATTTACCTGTTGCAATAATAAACTGCATTATTTGGATCCAATTCTATAGCCTGAGTATAACAATCCACCGCAGCACCATAATTTTCTTCCTTCATGTGATTATTACCTGAAATAAATTGCAACAATAAAATTTTGTGGATAATTGGAATGCTGATGTATTAAACAACAGCCACAGATTGTTATAAACTACACCACATAAAACACTTTTATGACTCTGTTGCCCTTTGCAATTGTCTTTTCAGAAACAAATTGCTTTCAGCAGTATAACACATGCCAACTAGAACTATGCGTGCCTTTTCCATGCAATTTTCCTTGATACAAAATGACACAACATATGACCTTTGCTTGTGGAAATTCAAGAGATTTCGTCATTTTAAACAAGGAGGAAACTGGGTAGAATAAGCGAGTCAAAAAAGTTTGGTAGCTAGAGTACTATAACTGTATCTGAAAGCTTTGTGTTTAGATGCCGTGTCAATAAATGAGTGGGGGCCTTGGACATATCACAGAACTGCAGCCTTGGTGCCCCCAAATCTCTAAAATAGGGGAAGCTTTTATGACCTATTTCATAGGCCTCCAGCATGGGTGAACGGGATAACAACTGTAAGGATTTGCAGTATATATAAAATACTTAACAGTTACTCAATATATCTGTTCCATCTCTCTGTTCCATCTGAATCAGGAGAGGCAGTGGAGGTGAGATGGTGATGGGCTTTATGTAGGTCAATAAAATGAAGCTGAATCCTGAGAAAACTGAGTATTACGTTTCCTGAGTTATCACATCAGGGAGGTGTGAAGATGGCCTGTTCTGGATGATACCACACTCCTCTGGAGGGAGCAGGTCTGCAGTTTGGCAGTGCTCCTGGATTCAACACTGCCACTGTGAGCTTCTTCCTCACAGAGTTACAATTCCCATCAACCCTTAACGAACTACAGTGCCCAGCATTCCTTGGGGGGTGGGGGTGGGAACGGAACATGCCTTAAAGGTGTTGCTTGCAATCAGCACACAACAGAGACAAAGAACCTAACTCACTTTTATGGAAGTAAGTTTTACTAAATTCAATGGGATTACTTCCAAACAGAGCTGCAAGTGTATTAAAGAAATGTTAATCTACTAATTAGATAGGCAATTAAATTTGCACACAGGCACAAATCATATTTCTGAAGCAATAAGTATTTTGTTCTATTTATTTTCATTTTGTATGATGATAATAAAATACCTGGGGGGCAGGAATCACCCAACAAGCCCTTTCAGTGGAAGCCATGCACAAGGACTTCGGCTTGTGTAGCGTGGCTTCTCCCCCTGCTTCTCCCCCATGGCCACCCCAAATTTGGCTCCAAGGGAGGTCAGAGGAACCTCCAGAACAGTGTAGGTGATGGGGAGGAAGGAGAATGGAGGATTATTCCGTCCGGTAAACTGAAAATCTTATGCTGTCAGAGCAATTTCAAGAGTGTGACACTGAATTCCTCCCTTGTTTAATAGCAGTTACCTTCTCAGAAGACACACACTCTCTGTGTAAGAGAGAAAGAAGACTGCCTCTTCCAAGACTGAACTACTCACCCACAGTTTTTTTATACAAGTTTGTATTGAAATATATATTTTAACTACTGCCCAATTAAATGAGGGAACCTTTTTAGTAGTTTAGAAGTTTTTAATTGAATGAGTCCAGCTCACTAACTTTGCAGCCCTACTTCCAAGTAAGGATTGCGCTCTACATTTAAGTGTTCCTGTGCTTTTTCATTTCCTCCAGAGCAGCCAGCAGACTATTCCTTTCTATTTTACAGCATCTAATGCAATACCCAACCGTTTTCTACTAACAGGGTTGGCTAGAAGCCTGAATAGTGCGCATCATTCATGAACCATACTTCAATATGGCCGACAACTGAACTACGAAAGCTATGGCAAAATGGAATGGTATGTTTACTTCTTCTCAGTTACATACCTTCATCCTTCAGCTGGTCAGCTTTCTCAAGATCCTCTGGCAAAGAATCTGAGAGAGGCAGTATCTCATTCTATATGAATTTTAAAGAAAGGTAAATCTCATTTTTAAAATAATCTTATCTAGATTTAGCTACCTCTATTACCAATCTTAAATGGAAATTTAGCCAGAGTGGGCCTATCAGCAATGAGCAGGCTAATAAGTTAATATTAGCTTATTCTGCAAGGTACAGATGAATAATCTAAAAAAAGGGCAAGAAAAATCAACTGGTATAAAGGATATTACTCTCGTTTTTAAGTGCATCAGGGAACTGAGACACGAATCAAAATAATATAGTAATCTGGAATATTCAGGTATGAATAGCATTTACTGCATTGGGTTTTAAAACAAAACATCCAGCTGTTGGGTGTGAAAGTGCAGCGATCCATGCTGGACTCAGTTGCATGCAGTCAGCTTCTACAACATTGATTATAATCTGAGCACGTGACTGTCTTCTGCCCAAAACAAGTGGTGAATATTGCAAATCCTGTTTAATAAATATGCAGATTCTTGCATGCAGCTCAACGCTGGGTGCCGGAAATTTGTAATCTAGCTGTTAACTCAGTAACAAGTACCTGACCCTCAGAACCTTTGTACCCATATAAAAGTCTTATTTATTTTAAAATTAAACACTTGCTTTCAAGTAAAAACTTGGCACACACATATCAGGATAGTGACTATTGCGTATTTATTCATTTTTAGTTCATCTGTACATATATATTTACTTATTACTGAAGCCTCTTTTGAGAGATTACCAGTGTTTGAACAATCATTATTTTGGCTTAATAAGATGAAATATGAATGAACCTTGTACCTGCACATGCAGTTTGTTTTGCTACCCTTTACTGGCCTGAATGAAACATGGTAGTCTCTTGTCCAAACCAGGAGACTGACTATACTTACCAGCCTTGGAACAAGACAGGATGGAACAGGACTACAAGTTTAAGTAAGCCTAACACATGGTTTAAGATTCTGGCTTGTTCCAAAGATGGTGACCACCAAGTTTTCCTGTTCAAACTATGGTTCACTGGTGGCTTCTTCATTGAATTCAGGCATGTTGCAAAAGCAGTAGAAAAAGAGTTGCATGTGAGGCTCTTTGTTCTTAGCTTATTAAGGGCAGATATGATTGTCTGAACCAGACCACTAGTCCCTTTTCTTCAACTAACATGCTAGAACTAAAACCGCCTAAGAAAACAAATATCTGTGCCCTGTTAAAATTATTTAAGTTATAAACATATCTGCTCCAATACAATCTTACCTTGTGACAAGAATCTTCAAACATTTCTGTCAAACGTATAGGTACTGCAAGATGGGAATCCTCCAAATTAATTTTAAAGACTGTCTCCAAACACTGAATTGCCACTGTAGAGAAATATGTTTTGTTTTTTAAAAAGGAAACCACCTGTTAATTTACCAATCTATACGAGTAACACAAATTCTTCATTCCATGGTTGCTGCCTTATAATGACAATTCACTAAAACCAGAATCAAACCCACTATTGCGGAAGAGTGACCATATGTATGCCATGATAGAAGAAAGGCAGGTTATTAATGGCAGAAACCAAAGAACTTGAAAGAAATCAGAGGTGGATTTTGGCAGCTGAATCTGTGCAAATCAGCAAATATAACATGTAATGGATCAATAAAGCACTGCCTTCTCTCAGTCTACACCAATTGACCCAGACTCAGTTGACGAACCTGGCCACAGGAATGTGCTTCATCAATAAGTACTTATAGATTTAAGTAGTTATTTATAAGTACTAGTCAGCTTTCTCAGCCTCCATCAAAAGGCAATTTGGATTAGAATTTCTTTGGAAATGTACTTCATTTGGGAAAAATAATGGTGTGGCTGTTTGTATCACGTCTTCCTAGTTTCTAAGTCAACTACACCCTTTGGCCGCTTTCACAAGAAACGGTAAACCATGGTTTAACGCTATGAGCCTGACCTAGAACAAGCCTGAGGGGATCCTTCGGCTCACAAAAACCTCTCTCCTGCCCCACAGCTTTGGCAGCATTTAGGCTTATTTTCCCTGAATCTTGGCTTGTTGTGTCATCTGGACTGAGGACTGAAATTTATAACAAACTCTGGTTGGTTAATCAAGTCAGCTGGAGAACCCATGGTTTGAATTGGGCTTGCTTCTATACCAATCAGAGACCAACCACATTCATGTACTCCTACAGTGTCAACTCTTTCCGACGGGCAACAAGAGCTGGGCAATCATTCCTCTCTATGGCTAAATAAGGGCAGACTGGGCCTATCTTGATAACTTGCAATATTTATTTCTCTCTCTCTCTCTTTAACGTCACAAAAATGTTTGATTTAACAAAAGTGCATGTTATCCAAGCAAGAAAAACAAACGAACATGTCATCTGCACAACTTCCATTAGTACCAAAGGTGCAGAGTTTCTAAAATAATAACGGGCCTTCTAGAACAAACTGCATCATCTGTTTGCAATTGCTATAAAGCACTCTGACCTCCTGGGATAGAACAGTCTAAAATAAACAAATGGTTTCAAATAAAAGTTTATTTAGGTTTGTGATACTTCCAAACAATTTTCTGGAATTCAGAATGGTTTTATAGGATATCAACGTTATTAAGTTACTTTGCTGTTAAAGAATAATGAGCATGTTTTGTAGTAAAACTATTACAACAGCTTCAATATTCCCCTACCCCCTTACTCCAAAAAGTTCAGGTAATGTACATCAGCCTTCCCAAAACTGATGCCCCCTCCTGTTTTGGACCAAAACTCCCATCAGACACAACCAGCATGGCCAATAATCCTAGGATGATGAGAGCTATAGCACAAAACATTTAGAGAGACACCACGATGGAGGAAGCTAATGTATACCCGATACTCTCTCACAACAAACCTGTGAGGTTAGGGCTTGGTGTCAGCCGGTAAGATTTGCAGTTCAGGTTGGATTTTAACCTGGGTTTCCCCAAGCTGAGTACAACACTATATATTTACACTGCTTTTGTTTTGGAAAAGGAAACTTTTAACCTGGAATTATTTCCAACCTTTCCAAAAAAACTTGTCAATTGTTTATTTATTTTAACAAACTTTTCCTAACAAAAAGCCAAGCTGCCTTCTTTTTTATTGCTGAGATGCTTTCCAAGCCAGCAAGCTCAACATGGAATCACACCCTCAATCTTTGCAGGCCAGTAAGGCCTAAAAACCCCTGAATACATATTCCCCCAGCAAAACTGCATTTGATGTTAAGAAAAAACCTGCGAAAAAACAAGGGAGTATGCCAGAGTGGCACATGACACAAGGGCAGAGCAGCACTCACTGGCATGGGGGAAAGGGCACAACAGGGTTTCAGTAAGTATTGGGGGGGGCACCTCCAAAATAGAAGCAGCCCACAGGTGCACACCGGCCTGCCTTTCCCATTCCTGGGGAGTGGCATCACCACTTGAAGGGCACCACTGATGCTCCATCTCCTGCCAACCCCATATATTATTACTGGGAGTATGGCAAGGTGGGGGATGAAGGGGCAGATTCTTCCATGCATGAAGTTGCTCAATTCCTGCTGCCCATACTCTGCTGGTCAAGGTACGTGCTGTGCCAAGGAACTCAGAATTCCCATATATTTATGTAGGAGAGTGTAAAAGGTCTTGTAAGTCATACAAAGGGCCTCAATTGCCAAGCAATTTGTGATGCCTGCCTGATTAGTCCCATCATCTTGCTGCACCCATTTTGCTTAATAGGTTATGACTCCTCTTTGCTTCTGTATAAGCTTCCTATTCCTGTCTATGCCCTCAATCTGTGCAGCCAGTCACACTACAGTAGTACCTCTGGTTAAGTACTTAATTCGTTCCGGAGGTCTGTTCTTAACCTGAAACTGTTCTTGACCTGAAGCACCACTTTAGCTAATGGGGGCCTCCTGCTGCCGCTGCGCTGCCGGAGCATGATTTCTGTTCTCATCCTGAAGCAAAGTTCTTAACCTGAAGCACTATTTCTGGGTTAGCGGAGTCTGTAACCTGAAGCATATGTAACCTGAAGCGTATGTAACCTGAGGTACCACTGTATATATATGTCAAGAGTGGGAAGCCTGTGATGTGCCAGATGAACGTTGGACTTCAGCTTCTACCATCCCTGACAAGTGGCAATGCTGGCTGGGGATAATGGGAGTTGGAGCCCCCAAAATTTGGAGAGTCCCATGTTCCCCAGCCCAATCTATAGCCTGATCCATAGCCTTCTCAATATAGCTTCTCATGAAGCTATATTGCTTCATGCTCTGCTTGAGCTTTAACATCTCTCTTCCCCTGCTACTTAATCTCACTGTATGCTTGGATTGCTTACACTGAGAAAAATTCTACTGTCTAATCAAGCACAATTTTTCCAATCCCTCAGCATGTCAGTTCCATTTGACTCTATCTTGCTGGGTTATGCCTATGCAAGTATTGCAGTTCACTGTTCTGAACGAAAGGGGGCCACCACTGAAAAGGCTTGATCCCGTGTTGCCATCCTCCAAACCTCCTGTGGAGGAGGAACATGAAGCAGTGCCTCAGATGATCTCAGGGTCCAGGTCAGTTCATTTACAGCCTGGCAATCACACATCTACATCCAGTGCAGAATAAGGCAATTTCATGTATGTAATGAATCTGCTGTTGGCCCACAGATGGCTCCCAAATGAACTATGGTTTTGCCATCATCTCCTTTCAACTCTCGGGTAGGAAGTACCCTGAGAAACTCCAGTTGACTACATACCAAGCAGGATGGGAGCCACTCCCAGCTGAAATTCCCTCAACATAGAGGGGCAGACATAGAGCTAAACCTCCCTATCCTTGCCTTTGATCTAAGCATGTCACATGGAAGACTTTACTGTGCCTCTGTGGTGTATGAAGCAAGAAAGATGAGCCTCACCAGCCTCTAGAAGCAATTTTTGGCTACCAAGCCCACCCAGTTTGTGGTTTCCTGCCAACTGAGCCTCATTGTTGCTCCATGTAAACTAAGAGCAAAAGGATCAGGCCAATGGGACATCTACGGCAGCATCCTGTTCTCATAGTAGCTGCTCAGATGCCTGCAGGAAACCTGGATGCAAGACCCGAACACAAGAGCATTCTCTCCTCTTGTGGTTTCCAGAAACTGGCATTTAGAAGCCTTGCTGTTTCTGATCATGGAGACAGATCATCATGGCTAATTGCCATTGATAAGCCTTATCCTTTATATAGTTGTCCAATCCTCTTTTAAAGCCACCGTAGTTGGTGTCCATTGCTGCTTCCAGTGGGAGTGAGTTCCACAGTTTAACTATGCACAGCATGTAGACAAACCAGGCGCCAGGCCTGGCTGCCCACTGCAACCTGACCCAGCTCTCTCCGGGAATTACGCACTGCAAGGGAACACTGGTTGTGTTTCGACAAGCTGTCTTTCTGGGAAGTCTGTCTGCTATTAGTCATCTTCTAACAAGGTGTCTCTGCTTGAAAACCTCCAGCACAGAATAAAACAAACACAGCTTTAATGCCTCTCTTGGTTTTCACACATTTGACATCAACACTTCCATCAGGCATCATGACTCTTCACTCATCACCACCAACCTTCCAAGCTTTCTTGTTCATCTGAAGTGAATGCATCCATCTGACTCTGTTCTCGCAAGAAATGGATGACAGCATATACAAGGCGTTTGACAGAAGACATTTTCAAGGTCTGTGAAGCTCCCCTGAATCACAAAAGTAAGAACAATCAAATTAGTTCTAAGGAAATACAGGGAAACCCAGTAAAACCGAGAATGCAAAAGCTTTTAGATTTCAACAACAGTTTTTCTGGATGCTACTTTACTGAATTACGCTGAAGCTAGCAGAGTTTGTTGTGGATAATGAAGACTCCTTTATCATAGACTACAGGGCTCTGCCCACTCCAATTTTTTTTTAATTCAATTAAATAGTATTGCATTAACCAATCTTTTTTGCTTCCCCCCATTGCTGTTCCTCTCCAAAAACCAAAACAGGGAAGGGATAAGGCATGGGTCGGCAAACTAAGGCCTGCGGGCCGGATCAGGCTCAATTGCCTTCTGGATCCGGCCCACGGATGGTCCGGGAATCGCATATGCACTCTTTCCCTCTCCTTCCCTTGGTGGTGGTGCCGGCACCTCCTCCCTCCCTCCTGGCTTCTTCCCGCCCTGTCTAGAGGAGGAAGGGGGCTGGGCTTTGTTGGTGCCAGCAGCAGCAGTGCTGAAGCGGCCGCCATTTTAAGCAGCCCTTCTCCGGAGCCCTTTCGTGCACCACTCATTGTCCCCTCGCTGCCGCCGCCAGCCCCTGCAGCTTGCAAGACACAGGTAAGCAGCCACCAGGGCTCGTCCAGTGCTGTGGAGAAGGGAAGGGAGAGTCAGGGGGGATGGCTCCCCAAATCTTTGCCAAGAGAAAGATGAGAGACATGAGACCGAGCAATGCAGAAGAGCTGAAGGCTGCTATTGAAGCTTCCTGGTCTTCCATAACACCTCAGCAGTGCCACAGGCTGATAGCATCCATGCCATGCCACATTGAGGCAGTAATTGATGCAGAAGGGGCCCAAACCAAGTACTGAGTACATATGCATGCTTCTACATCTCAGAGGTCCAATATTATTCTATTTGCAGTCCTTGTTTTGCTGATTTCATTTAATATTCTATTTTTCTGAGACTGTTAATTTGGGGTTTACATCACCTGTACGCCATGATTATCACAATTATAACAAATAAAGGCTTGACATATCTCGCTTTGCATGTCATGAGTCTATCTCATATATTAGTTTCACCTTTTAAGTTGAATTACTGAAATAAATGAACTTTCCCACAATATTCTAATTTTCCGAGTTTCGCTGTATATGCATGGATTTGGTTGGGTTGCAATATTGACTTCTGGGAGGGGTTGAAGTGAGCAAGAGAGAGGTTGCTGCAGTTTGGGTACAGTTTCCCCAAAGAGTAGAGCTGGGGTGTGTTTCCAGGTCTGTTCAAGTGTTCTCCTTAGTTCTCAAAAGGCTATTATTTTTAATAACCTTTTATTGGATTTTATAAACAAGGATCGTAGGAATAATAATACAAATAAATATACCAAGCCTTCTTATTTCATTTGTATATCACAAAAATAGCATAATAAATTTTCAGTAATATCTATAACATATGGTTCATTATTAGTGATCAATGTGTAAGTTCTTGGTTCATGAATTTAAACAAAAACAAAGAACGGAGATAACAGGTAACATTCAGCATCACATAGCCGAACATCCAATCAGGAGCCCTTGTGATTGTACTTAGAATAAGTATGAGTAATAGTCATTTTCCCTCTAATTTTACCAATGAAACAATATCAAGTGTTGGTCTATTTATGAATGCAGGAGGGAAGACAATAATTTATGTTTCAATAAAATTGAGATAAACCAGACTGAGCCAAATGTTGTACATTTTCTGGACTACTGGCATATGAAGGCTATTATGATCTATGCTTGGTGGCTCATACTCAGAGGCCAGGGGAGCGAGTCGTAGTGCTAAGATTCTGTGAACCTTGAGGGGGTTAAGATGGGGCGAGCTTGGGTTCCAAATGAGCTTTTAGAAATTGCTTGAAGCCTGAGTTTGGGAGGAAGCTTGGCACATTCCATATCCTTAAGGGAACTCTTTTCTTCATTTAATGGCAAACCAAGTCCCAGTGCTGAAGAATGAGTGCACTCACCACCGGAGACGAGAACTCAGACTACATGTTGCTGGGCTCAAGATGTTCACGAAAGACAGCAGGTCTGTCACTATGGATCTTATGTCTACTGTGAGGCTGCATTTTGGGTCTTGCTGAGGCATGCACTTTATTTATTTATTTATTTAAAACATGTTTAAACCATCTTTCAATTAGATATTCCCGAGGCAGTTTAGAAAACAAAAAACAAATGAAACGACAGCAATTGATAAAACATTTTGCAAGTAAAAGGAAGCTTCCTGGTAAATATTTTGAACTCTTCCTATCACCATCCTACAGCAACTCGCATGCACATTCCAGCTAGGCCTCAGGCTGGCCACAGTTATTTCCACAATGCATAAGCATATTAGCCCTGGGCAAGAGATGAAAGGATGAAAACAGCAGCAGCTGCCCCACCCACCCCCAAAAAATCCACCAACTACCTCCAGTGTATGGAATGTCCTTAAGGACTCCGTAAAGCTCTATGCTCACTGATGCTGCTATAGAAATAAATTATTATTATTAATAATAATTTATCACCTATCAATACAGCCCAAAATTGCTTTCTACATTGTTGTTTTAAATGAACCACACAGCTGAACTGTGTGGCAAAGGGAAACATGCCCTTTTATGAAAATAAATATAAGACCTGTCTTCTTCCAACATAGACCTGCCCTTTAGGATGAAGACTAGAACATGGTGACCTCAATGCAAACTTGTGATTAGTGACACAGTGCTGACTCAGAGCTTCATTTGCATCCAGCATCATCTCTGTTAGAAATTATGTAACTTATGGGAAATTTTTACCAGTACAACTTCATAGGTTCTCCTCCTCCCCACAGCCCGCTGCCAAATTCACCCTGAAAAGACTTCATAATACCGATGCTAAAAATACTGTTTGCACTATTAAGGCTGATGATGAACATCCAAAGGCTTGCTAGCCAATGGCGAAGCAAGAAGTGTTGTCATATAATAAACGGTGTGTTTGTTTTAATGGTGGCGCAGCCCACTCGAGGCAAACGTTGCCGAGCGCAGGAGGATGCAGCGTGTCCTTAATAACGGCAGCATTTTGCACCCCCGGTGCACTTTATGGAGTTATATAACTGGCCGCTTCTATTTCGGAAAACGTTATTCCTGGGGGATGCTTTCGGCAGGTCCCCCCGGTTCACCCACAATACGCACATTTGGCAGGTGGAGAGCTTCAGGGCTCCGAGCCCACGAGCCGAGCACAGTCATGCAATGCGTACCCAACGAGGGAGAAACCCTGCCAGCAACCCGCCTAGGAGACCCGACACAAACACCTCCGCTCGCCCATTTTCTCCATCTGGCTAGGCTACGTCTCCCTCAGGTGGGCGAGTGAGACCCAGCTCGCCTCGGACGCTAAGGCGGGAGGCGGCGAGCTACCTGAGGGGTGGGGTGCGAGGCGAAGACCTGCAAAAGGGAGAAGGAAAGCGACGGGGATGCTGGGCGCCCTTCCTCACCCACATGCGCACCAACATCTGGGAGAGCCAGATGTTCGCCCCGTCCCTCCTACTTGCACGGGCGGCTACGGCGGCGGCAGCCTCTCTGCGGCTTTTGCGCGGCACACTCCATGCAGAAGGGCAGGGCAATGGCAGAAGAGCTTACCGCGCCAGCAGGATCAGGAGGAGGAGGAGGAAGACCGGGCGGGCGGAGCAATGGCTGTCCGCTCCCAAGCTGCTTTCGTCCGCCGCCGCTGCTGCTATGAGAGGCACAAACTTGTCCCCGGCTCGCTCCCGAGGCGTTGTTGTCGTCCGTGTGAGGGAGTGAGGGAAGGCGGGCGCGTGCCTGAAGGGGGCGCGCCTGTGCGCGCGGCGGCGGCGGCGGGAACGAGACCTGGCCCGGCGGAAGTGAATGCGCAGCTCGGCTGGGCGGCGAGCGCGCGAAGCGGCAGCGGCGGCGGCTGCAGGCGCACGTGGGGGGAGCTGTGCGTGCGCCCCGGCAGGCGGCGAAGGGAGCTGGGAGCGGCCGGCGCGTGGGAGCGGGGCTGCTTTTCCTCGCTCGGCTTCCCTTCATGCTGTCCTTGGGCGTCTCCGCGGGCCGAAGCTTCTGCAGGTACTCCGTGCAAGAAAGACCTCGCTTCACCTGCAAAGGAGTAAGGCGGCAGCGTCTCGGGTGGGATCCGTTCGCCCCGCGTGGTATCTGAAGGACGCTGGTGGGAGGGGGTCTGGCTGTCTTTTTTCCTCCTGGCCGCAATATCTTTTGTGTGGCACAAGTGAATTAAGCGGCCATGCCCTCCCTTCCGCGGTGGGAGTAGCCGTTTGGTAAAATCGCTCCTGTAGTATAGGTTAACCTCTCTATCGCCTTCCCTTGAACTGTTTCCAGCGCCCGTTTCTTCCTTCACATGCTAAGGAAGAAAGCCGTACCTTATTCTTAAGGGTGTTTCAAATAGACGCAGAGGAGGGAATCGCTGCGGTTTAGGAGTTGTCATCTCTGAAAAAGAAGATCCCACCCCACTTCAGCCCTCCTGAACATATTGGCCACCCTCTCCCCCCTTTAGGTGCCACAATTTTAGCAAGGCTCCCGCACTCAGAATGTGACGGAAACTATCGAACATGCAAAAAGAAAAAAAAGGGGGCACACTATGGGAATCTATTTATTGTGACATGAGCCTTTGCAGGCAGCAAGCTGCATTCATGTGGGATGCATGCAACGAACATCTGATGTATGTTGAGTCCACATGTCATGATTTCAATAGCATTAGATTTTTAGATTAATCTTTATGGGACCAATTGGGTGTATGCTTTCACTGGATTGCAGTTTGAGAAGTAGAATTAAAGAGCACCCAAATGTGCCTGCCTTGACTGCATGAGATCCCTTACTTAATAATACAATACAGTTTCTGACACACCTTAATCTAGAACAGTGACAAAAGGGCCCAGTTCAGTAATCATTTAGCAAAAGCACTAAGTCGCTCGTGCATTTTGGAGTTAATTTATTGAAATGTGCTTAGCTGCGTTTGTAACAGACATGCTTGTATATTTAATATGTGATTGAGAAACCTGTAAAGCTATTGTTCTTGTCTTTAGGAGCTAAAGTGATTATAACAGTCTGCCTGTATATAATATGCTATGGTCCTATACATATTTTACAGTGATGAAGGTACAGGCTAAAAAAAAAAAGAATTTCTAAGACACTATCTGTGTTACTAATGAGGGTGATTGCAGGTTTTAGATGCCATTTGAATAAGCATGCCTCTGTGACATATTCTGAAATCATTGCTTTATTCCAGCAGCCATTCCTTTGCCAATTTAGTCTTGCCTAAATCCATTAGTGGACCTGAATTTACATAGTTCTGGTTAGAATCAGGCAGTAAATCAGTGCATGTTAAATATCTGATACATGAAAGACAGATGAGTGAATCTTACAGGAGAACTTAGATATGTACAGAGTGTTTTGAGTTTGATGTAAGTAAAGTTTCATCTCTACACGAGACATAAATAATGCAAGCTGCTTGTTGTCCTGAAGCTGTTCTTCATATTTTCAGCAGTGCTTCTGTCACCAGTCCCTATGAAGTTACTTTCTAGTGTAAATGGCCTTTATCATTGGTTGAATGTTTGTGGGATAATCCTTGTTGGACTTCTTAAGGTCAGAGAGCGAGTGGAGCAAATGAGAGCAACAGAACAGTCCTCATTTTCCTTTATATGTGCATGTACTAGCTGCAGTGGTTAATTGCATGGCCAAGGAACGCCACATCTGCAGAAAAAGTTTTTCAAGCTCTTAATATGGAGATACTCTGTGAGCACCCTCCAAAAATAGCTGTCTGTTCTTCCTGCTCTTTAATTGAAAGCCACAGAGTGTGATCTGATCCCTAAACTACGCCCAGTCCTAAATTCCCCTTGAATGCCCAACACAACATCAATACAGTGAATTTATGCCAGGTGATCTCACTCTAGATCTCCTTTGGTTTTTTATGGGATGCAGTGATGGGGAACACTGCACTAGCTACTCAGCTAACCCTTGGGTATATTTCAGAAGTACATGGACCATGCAAGATTGATAGTCCCATGATTCTGTGAACCTGTCAGAATTCATCCCACTACTGCTATTATTCAATAAAAGCTGTCTGCATTAGATGTGTGTGCGTGTTCTCCTGATGTTAGCGCTCCTTACTGCCATTGTTACTCAGCTTGGATGTCTTAATGGTTAGGGCCCTATAATGAAAGCAGGCAGTGCTGTTTGTCACCCTACCAGGGCTTTGGATCTGCAACTTGTCTATGGCTCTGCCAATGGATAACAGCTCAATGTTCTCCTGTATCAGCCCCTTCAGCAGTTACTTCCGGTGGGGCTTGATAATAAGGTATGCTGGGGGAATGGACTAATAAACTGATGCTCAATACAGGTGAGACAGAGGTGCTGTGGTTGGGTAGCTTATCTGCACAGAGAGTTCATGTTGTACTTGACACAGTCACCTTTTGCCTGAAGGAACAGGCTCGCCACTTCAACGTTCTCTTTGATGCATATTTGTCACTGAGGGCATTTGTCACTTCTGTGGCATGAAGTGCCTGTTAGCAGCTTATATTGGTGTGCTAGATAAAGTCTGGACACAGAGTATAACCATAACGTTCCGTGCTCTGCTACCCTCTAGGTTAGACTGTAATGTGCTCCATATCACGCCTTTGAAAAATGGCAACTAGTTCAGAATGCAGCGTCTAGAATACTAAGTGGGATTGGTTGTCATGATCACACCACACTGGTGCTGTTGTAGTGGTAAAGCTGGTTTTGACCTTTAAATCCCTTTACAGCCTAAGATCAGCCTATCTCCTCATGTGCCTACCCAAACGGTAACATCTTCAGGCCCAGGGGAAAGAAAGGCCTTCTCAGTAATGGCATCCAGTTATGGAATGCTGTCCCTAGAGAGATCTGCCTGGCAGCTGCTTTGTTGACCTGTCAGTGCCAAGCAAATACCTCCTTGTTTTCCCAGGTCTTTTAGAGTTAATTTTATCCCTGCCAATTGTATTTATATGGTGATTCCTGCCTTTTAGTCTTAACATTTTCTGATTATTACC
The DNA here is from genome assembly GCF_965153285.1 of Podarcis tiliguerta. NCBI lineage: Eukaryota > Metazoa > Chordata > Lepidosauria > Squamata > Lacertidae > Podarcis > Podarcis tiliguerta. Next base: position 37,860,919 of record NC_139544.1, on the reverse strand, counting down.
TGTGCCTCCCCCCCTTCTTCTTTCTTGTTCTTTTTGCATTTTCCTTTTGTGCAAATCACACCACCAATGCCTGTTGAAGGACAAAGTATATAATTTTTAAATACTTTTTTAATACTTAAAACAGGCAGAGTTGCCATTTTGTTCCTGGCAAAAGGGTTTTTTGCTGGATGTTTATTGCTGGCCAGGGATTCCGTCCGTCCCTTGTCTAAATAGAGCCCTGGAGTTTGTGGCTGCAAGGGTCAATTGCTGCCCTTCTAGGCCATGGAGCCTCTCACACAGTAGATTCTGTGTGCTGGTGAATTGCGTCTTGGCGGGTTCATAGACTGGATTCTGTGATAATCTTATGGCACACCTGCTTTCATCCACTGTTGACTGGTTCCTTCCCTCCACAGAGTACTGCAGTAATGGTGGCGTTAGCAGGGATGCAGTGGAGTGGCTGCTGGCATTGTTTCATTCTTCTTCTTCCTTTATGCTGGTATTGTTTTGCTTTCTGCTCTGCCGCTGGGAATACATAGGATCACAATTACATGATGCTCCCACCGGATTGCCCTGCCCATCTTTTTGCAAGCTGCCAAATTCATTTTCACTTCTCTTGTTTATCAGGGGACTGCTTTGTTGGAGAGATAAGTAATTTGTACGTTTTGATGTTTTAATCCATCGTTTGAATTTCCTGGCGTTGCTGTGGTTCAGTTCCCAGGGTCTGGAGGTCTGTTGCTGAGATTAAATTTCAGCTTCACTTTACGTTGTCAGGTTTCTCATGGTTACCTAAATCCTGATAACAGTTGTCATAAAAAGGTCTAATTGAAATCTGTGGTTGGAACTTCACCCCGCCCCTCAATAGCAAGCTTGAATGTGTTTTGGAGCATGAATTGTGGGATTGTGAGAACTCCTTTGTTTATTTATCCCTTGTACGTTTAGAGAAAATTGGAATAATGAGGGGGCAGTGGCCTGCTGGTAGCTTAGAAAGCAAATTTAGTCTTGGGAACAGAACTATTATGGGTGAGAGAGAAAACAGGAAAAAATACTTTCTCCACACTCAAGCTGCTGCCAAGCTATTACCTAAACCTTGTATGTCAGACAAGTTTCCCTCCTGAAAGGCTATTCTCCACATGCTATCTCCCACACACTTGGTTTTCCTAAAGTTCTTTTTTTCTGATACTACTATTGTTCCTATTGTGTTACTATTGTGACAGACTGTGGAGGGGGTTGCCTTACTGACCAGTCCCCATTTTTTAACTTATAGGCTGCCACCAGGCAGAATGGGTCTCTTTCTCTCTGTGCGAGAGAATATATGAACCCTAGGGTGATATGAAACAAAGTTTTACTCAGAATAGACCCACTGAAATGAATGGGCCTAACATAAGCTTGGCTCTTTCCTAAAATGGATTGTTTGGCACTATCTTCTTGTTGTTGTTTAGTCGTGTCTGACCCCATGGACCAGAACATGCCAGGCACTTCTGTCTTCCACTGCCTCCCGCAGTTTGGTCAGATTCATGTTTGTAGCTTCGAGAACACTATCCAACCATCTCGTCCTCTGTCGTCCCCTTCTCCTAGTGCCCTCCATCTTTCCCAACATCAGTTCTTTTCCAGGGAGTCTTCTCTTCTCATGAGGTGGCCAAAGTATTGGAGCCTCAGCTTCAGGATCTGTCCTTCCAGTGAGCACTCAGGGCTGATTTCCTTAAGAATGGATAGGTTTGATCTTCTTGCAGTCCATGGGACTCTCAAGAGTCTTCTCCAGCACCATAATTCAAAAGTAGCATCTCTGATTCCAGTGTCTCTGTGGCCAGCCAGAACATTCCTAAGAGGGTAGTGTCACCTTTTAAACTCTACACCTACATGTCAAAAGAATGAGCCAATTTTATCCAGCTATCTCTAATGAAAAAAAGGAGTACTGTAATTTCAAAAATGTTTATTCAGAGACAAAGCCAAAAATATGTTTATTCATCTTCATAGTAGGTGTCTGAATTCCCCAGACACTGGTTGGCATTGTTGAGCTACATCTGAATATATGGTTTCGCCACACTATATATGGATTTGCCTCAAATTTTCTGTCCCCTTTCCCAGTTTTCTTCTGGGCCTTCATGTCTCTAATCCCAGTCCTTATCAAAACATTTCAGATGTATAAAAAAACTTCAGAATCTTTCATCTCACCTTATATTTCTTAATAGTTAATCTCCACAAGTGCACCTGTAATTTCCAGTTAACCCAGTTTTTGCTATATTGCATCTTTTGCTATTTAGCTTCTCCCCTCCTTCTATTTACAGGGCAGGTGGTCCAAGGGTTTTACTCAGAATGACATTAGGAACAGAAATTACTTCAGCTTTCAAGTCCTCATCCTGTAGTGCATCAGACCGAAACTTCTTGAAATGGGATTTGCCGCCAGAGCAAATTAGAACAAGGACTGAAGAACTTATCAAGAAAACAAAGCAAATCTACGACAGCATTGGAATGCTTGATATGGAAGAGGTTACTTATGAGAACACTGTACAGGCTTTAGCAGATATAGAAGTGGAGTATTCAGGTAATTGTGACATGGCTAAGTATCAATTTCAATTTGCACCAGAAGGGGAGAGACTAAACTTGTGAAATAAGATTTCTAAGTACAGGTGCTTATAGCTAAATATAACAGCAGGGGCATGATATAGTATGGAATTAGATTTTCAGCAATGTGATTTTATAACAACTTTGAATTTTGCAGGCTAGGTAGGAAGTTGACCATTTTGGGCTTTGCATGCATATGGAATTAGCTAAGAAAACACTTTTTCTGCCTGACATTCTATGAAAAGCTCAAACAAATCTTGAAATAGTAACAGGTGTTTTTTTTATTTAAAAAATCTAGATAATTTGTTCATAGTAGGAAGGTCTCTTCCTCCAAATGACTAGTACTGAGGACTGCTGTTATCCTCTGTCTTTTGTTTATTTTGGCGTTGTTTATTTTTGGTTTTCTTTTAGTGGAAAGAAGCATGCTGGATTTTCCACAACATGTCTCACCTGATAAAGATGTCCGTGCAGCAAGCACAGAAGCTGATAAGAGACTTTCTCACTTTGATGTTGAGATGAGCATGAGAGAAGATGTATTCCAAAGGGTTGTCCGTTTACAGGTAAAACAGTAGGGAAGATTACTTGTCAGCCATTTGCCTAGGTGCCTTATAATGCCAAGTCTGTCAAGGGATTCTACCTATGTGTTCAGTGCTTTTCAGCATTTCTGTTAATTTTTTTTACTTAAGAAATGGAGAGATAGCTGTGTCTGCTCTGTTTCAATAGAAAGCTGGAAGAAATGGTTAACACTTCTCAAGGAGAATTCAGTAAGAAGAAATGACCTGTGGTTTACACAGCTGCTCCAGGCAGTGGAGAAAAAAAGGAATTGCAACGTAATCAGTTAAATATGTTTTCATTTCGATGGTTGAATATTTCTGATCGTTTAATATTTCCTTAAAATAAAACACCCATTGGCTTGCATCCAAACATCACACAAGAAAATCACAACTCAAAATAAATCAGGAAGGGGAAAAATCGCAATAAAAGCAAATCTAATAAAACAATTTCAGCATTAACTCGTCAGATTAAGATCAGTACAAGAAAAGGAAAAAAACAGACCAAGTAGGATAGCCCCTGGCTGTCATGGCAGTTTTAGCTGAGATTCCTGCAAAACAGGGGGTTGGACTAGATCACCCACAGGGACCCTTCTGACTTTACAATTATGTGGTTCATTGTATATCTCCCCCTGCACGTGTGCACACCAGGGCTTAGTTCCAGAGTTTATGGAGTTGAAGTGCATTTTGCATCCAACATATCTTGCAAAAATGAATTAGGCCCCATCAGCTGCTAGAACTTTTCTATAGGGATATACTAGAATGTTGAACAGAATATCTCACTCTTTGCTCAGGCCATTTTTACAGCACTTATTGAAATACTTTATTGTCACTTCTACAAGTTGTATACAGTGAGATTACACTTAGCCCTGTACTTGCTCTAGAAACTGAAGGCCATGGAATATTTCTCCACCATTGTTTGATAACTGGAACTCATTTTCTCTGCACCTAAATAAATCTTTTGTAGCTGCAATCTAGGTCAATTAAGAAAAGCTTTGCTATAGTTAGCAATGGGTTTTAGGAATGCCTACGGCTTGTTAGAAAACATTGGTCGTGCGCAGGAGCAATGCACTTCTTTGGTGATGTTAACTTATTGCACAACATTCAGATTAGACCATCGTTTACATACACTTTCATCTCAAAGTAGTCACTTATGTAAGTGGCACATGTAGGCAGAATAAGAAGCTGATATGAAGACAGGCTGATACAATTCCACTGCTGAGCATTTGAATAGGCCTTAATATAATATCTGTTATTTGCTAGTTACAGTTAAGTGTAAATTGTTAGCAGTGTACAATGATAAAAGTAAAGACTAACCCTGTTTTTAGGCTGATAGTCTACAAAAGCTGCTTGTGAATGGTGTTGCAAATGCTTTTATTATTGGAGATGCAGCTTTTACTATACGGTGAAATGTGATCACTTGTGTGTGTCACAATTTTGTTATCTTCATAGTCATATATTTTAATCCTACTGTAGCATTTTTACTTTTTTGTTCAAATCAAAATAAAGCAGGATTTTTTTTTTCATTATTTATGATCATGTTTGAGTTAATGCTGTACTTGAAGAGCCCATGTCTTACTAAAATTCCCACCACTCTTTTGGTTACTTGCCTTGAATTGCTTTTTAAAAATGTTTTGCTGTCAGCAGTTTTATTTTGTTGTTTGAACAAGAGGGATAACCCATCTGCTGCTTCTCTTCCTGGTGACAGCTGAATTACATTTGTGACAAATTTCTACACTATTCATTGGAGGGTTTTCATTATAAAAAGAAGCAATGCTCAGTCAGGATGCCTCTGTCTAAAAATGCTGATTCTCAGTAGGAGATTCCGTTGCCTAGAGGGGTTTGCCTGTAATTTAATTCCTGTTCTGCTGATGAGCAGAAGGAAGCCTCTAGTGTGATCTCTTTGGCTAAACGCTTCATCTTCTATTTGTTGAATTAACATTAACGCTTTATTAAATTTCTTTTTCATTATGTTGGCATAAACATATATGAAAAAAGGGCAATATAAACATGGGTAGAAAAATAAAAGCTAAGGGATGGACTTTTGCCAACATTGGCTGCCCTCCACAGTGTAGATCTTGTGATCTAATGTATAGGACTGGGAGAAAATGGCCTTCTGAAGTCCTCCAGTTTATTTGCAAGCGGGGGGAATAGGGAGGAGGCATAATGGGGGGGAAGGGTTCTCCAACATTTTCAGAGTTAGAAAAACAATTCTCAGAATAAAATTCTTTTATGGTTCTTTTTTGGTTTGGAAATTTTGAACTCCGTTACATTGCTAGGTCATCCTGAAGGAAGCAGTGACCTAAAAGGATTACCACATCACTTCTGCCAACAATATTAAAATGCCAGGGGCTGCCACCTTGCTTGCATTACTCGCCAACCCCACCTACCTGCCACCCTCTGCCCAATCCCTCACCCCCTTGCCAGTCCCGCTTTGCAGCTTGCCCCAAGCCCCTTTTTCCAGTTCTAAAGCACACCAGTGCAAGTAGATAAATAGGTACCATTGGGGCGGGAAGGTAAACGGCGTTTCCATGCGCCCTGGCACTCATCACGGTGTTCCATTGTGCCAGAAGCTGTTTAGTCATGCCGGAAAGCTGTCTGTGGACAAATGCAGGCTCCCTCGGCCTGAAGCGAAATGAGCGCCACACCCCATGGTCAAGTTTGACTGGACTTAACCGTCTAGGGGTCCTTTACCCCCCCTTTTTTTTAAAACATCACCCTACCCTACCTTCTTTTCTTCCCATGGTGGCAGCAGTGGAGACTTGGTTCCTCTCTGTTTTGGTCCCTCACCCACCCACACATGAGCAGATGTGGTGAGTGTCCTGACTCCCACTTTCAGACTTGGAACTCAAACTACTGGTTTAAAGGTTTTATTCCAAAAATCAGTATGGCATCCCAGCTTAGAGCAGTCTACAGGTTACATGGTTCTAAGGCAAAGCAGAGCTCTATGGCTGCGCATAAGCTAAAACAGCACCCCAGCAATTGACATGCCCTTTGGACTTTCCTTTTGAAGAGTGGAGTGGGCACAGTCATTCACATGGCTGAACTTCTGAGCCTCAGGACTGGCCAAGCAAGCTCCTACTCCTTCAGGTTGGCTGATTTTGAAGGGTCTGTTAAAAAATTGGTGCCATCGCCTCTACATCCTTGGAGACAGAGGTGGAGATGGCTGGGCTTGGCCCATAGTCAGATTAATCCTTAAGTACCTCCCCTGATTAGGATGGCTCTTTATTGACAGCAGGTGGCACCCAGACGTGGGTCTCGTGCTATATCAGTCAGCTGTAAGGTAAAGTCAGGGTATCCAGTGGTACTGAGGAGGCGTCATTCCTCTGACAACATATTTGGCTCTTCCGCCAAGTCTGAGCCTCCCCACTCCCAACCACTGGGACCCTCTCCAGGGTCAGAGTCCTCCTGTAGATCCTGTGCATCATTTTATATAATGTTTTTCTTTATTGTTCATGGTACAGAAGATACATTTTGAGAAAAGGATCCTTTGCATCTTGAGCACTCTCTCCCAGCCCTGTGGGCCCCTCCCCTGGATCAGAGTCTTCCAGCTCCCTGAACTACTCTGAGCAACAAAGAGGGCTGATTTGCAGAGGACCCTGGGGAGAGCTGCAGGGTGGTTGCTTTCTGATTCACGGGAGTCTGATGCTGAGGATGCTAGGGAGGGTCCAAGTTTGTGGGGAGGGGGATTTCCCTCAACTTACTCTCACGCCCTGCCTTCCTCTCCATTGCTGTTGGAGTCCGCCTCTGACACTTCCACTGTGCCTACCTGCCGCTCCCTTCACCTCTGGAGTTGTCAGATGCTGGGTCTAGCCTCATCTCTCCAGAGGGGGCTGCTCCACCTGTCCAGTTCACCCCTCGGGAAGCAGGGACACCTCCCCCATCACTTGGGCCCTAGAGACACCAACAGAGGCACAAACAGATGGAAGAGGGTTCAGCCTTTCACATGGGATGCTAGATGGCTTGCTAACAAACGGAATTGCTTGCCATGCTAAATTGTGCCCACCCTGTTTCCTTATCATAGGATTGAAGGGGGTGTTGGATCAGCTTCTTCAGCTGAGTAGCCATGTCACCTGCTGTTCCTTTATCTGTGCCACTAAGTATGTGTATTGCCTACTGTGCCTTTGAATAACACACTTGCATCTGTATCACAATAATCTGGGCATTAAAGCTTTTGGAAAAACAGGTCACCCAAGTCCACATTTGTCAGCAAGTGGGAGCCAAGACATCTTCCTGCTCATCTGACTAATCCCATCAAGATATCTCCGTGGTTTTCAGATCACCAGCAGCAACATTTCTTAAAAACTAGATTAAAATGGAGGATATATAACAAATAAAACGGGGCAGTATACAAAACAATTAAAAGTGTAGGAGTCCCACAAAGCTTGGATAAACATATATGTTCTTAAGAGGCATTTCAAGGTCATTAAAACATAATACCCAATCATCCAAACCATCAATCCATGAGGTTAAAAGTACTTGATGCTGGGACTGGACCACAAGTCGAGCCTGAATGTAAATTGGGGGTGGGGCTCCTGGGAAACCAGAATGAGCTTGGGATGTCGGAAATCCACTGATGTGGGGAATAAAGAGCTACTCAGATAGGGAGAGGCAGCACCAGTGGCAAGGAGGCTTGTCCGTCTCCATCTATAAAAAGATAGATGCCTAGAGAGGAGGGTTATACACATATATTTAGAAGGGCTAAACACATATATATTCACAAAAGCAAGAGTGGGAGGCTTGTGGTTTCTTCAAGTGTGTAGGACTCCAGATCTCATCAGCCCCAGATAGCATGGCCAGTATCAACTGTGATGAGAGTTGTAGATCAAAACCACATAGAGGACCACCTTACCCTAAATAGAATACAGATTGAGAGGCTGAGTGAAATCTGCCTTTTGAGACCCTGCCTGAGGCAAAGTTTTCGAACAGTGATAACCTTATCTAGGAAACAACTTTGTGTTGCTCTGTTCGGCAGCTGAAGAACAGGGATTAAAGGAATGTACCCTTGCCTGAAGTATGTGTAGTTATCTCCTTCCACCTTTGCCTTGTGATTGGATTTGCCCACAATCCCATCTGAATTAAGTGCCCTGTGTTAAGAGGACAGAAGTTTGTTGAATGCCCGACACACCAAAGAGATCTGGACAATGTTAAGGAATACTGCTGTTGTATAATGCGGCACGGATTAGCTCCAAAATGTACTAAAAGTACTATCCAGTACTAGGTCCAACTCAAGAGTAAAACCATTGAAATTAATGAACATTACTAATTTAGGTTCATTAATTCAGTGGGGATACTCTTGAGTAGAACTTAATTGGATACAGTCCTGATGTAGAAAAGGGTGCTGACATAAAACAGAAGAAAAGTGTTCTCTTTTCCAGATGTTGAAAAATAATGTCTTTCGGGTTTTACACAAAGCTCTTTTTGTGTGTTCCAACTACATACAAATCGTGCACATAAGCAGGGAGAGCGGATGAGTTTGCTAAACTCTGCCCTCCCCCCACCCCACCCCCTGCCACCATCTAACTCATGGAGGGTGAAAGGCGGAAGCAGTGAGCCTCCCCTATGCATAGAGGCTCCCTGCATCATTCCTTCAGGTTACAGACTCTAACCCAGAAATAGTACCTCGGGTTAAGAACTTTGCTTCAGGATGAGAACAGAAATCGTGCAGCAGCAACGGGAGGCCCCATTAGCTAAAGTGGTACCTCAGGTTAAGAACAATTTCAGGTTAAGAACAGACCTCCAGAACGAATTAAGTTCTTAACCTGAGGTACCACTGTACTGGTGATTTTGGGTTTGCATAGTGCATTTTCTCCAACGAGCAACATCTCTGTTCATTGTGGCTTATCCATTACCTTGGATATCCTCCAACCCTTCTATTAAGTTGTTTATTCATACTCTCCTCTCTTCCTGTTCTGAAATGTGCCCTGCTCAACAAAGTGCTGATTACTTAAGTGTGTTGTTGCAAGGTCTCTGTATTAGGAGATGTAGAAAAGGAAAAGCTAATGGTTTGTTTGCAAACATTTGAATGTAGCTGGAGACAGGAAGATACCTGATAGATGTTTCAGGCACAGGGTGTGTGAAAACTTAAACCATTTCTCTACTTGGTTGGCCCTAAACACCCTGATTGTTAATTTAAATGCTTGGAAGTTGCTCCTTCCCACCTCTCCGCTGCCACTTAGTTCCAAGTAAGAATGCACAGATGGCAGCCTAATTTGTCTGTATCTGCCTTCTTCAAAAACGCCTTCATCTCTGAGCAGTGTGTGATGACCCAGCTGTAACACGAAACGCCGTCGCTTGCCCTTAATGTTTGCTCCCTGTGGAAAAGCCCAGTGTGGCAGCTGGCATGCTTCGCTCTAGAATTCCTCAAACAAAATCAGTATTTACCCAACAGTATTCTATTAGTTAACATTTTATTCTCACACACCATGTGCATGCTTGTGAAACAGAGGGGCAGCAACTTTTGCTCACACCACTTGGCATGACTCAATGAATTATACAGGGTTCCCCCCCCCCCCCCACTAAGTTGTGCTATAGTCCTCATTCATGTCTAACCTCTTGCTAGGTGGCTTGCACCAGTTGCTGCTCATCTGTACTATGCTGATAACACCTTTCAGGATTGTTGTGTGTGGAGGATTGCTGAATATGTTGGTCAAGATCTTTGAACATTCTACAGGAGGGGTATCTAACCTGTTGCCCTCCAGGTGTTGTTGGACTACATTTCCCACCATTCCCTGACCACTGGTCATGGTGACTAAGGTTGATGGAACCTGTCGTCCAACATCATCTAGAGCGCTACAGGTTAGCCACCTCTGTTGTAAAGAATGACAAAAATGGTTTCTACATAGTGTTAACTTTTTGGAAAATATCCTTGCTGTGTAGTAGAATGCTGATAACTGCATCATTAGATCAATGTGAAAAAAACAATATTTCACACACACACACCAGAAATGTACAATTCAAATAAATAGTGAATACTGTCTACCTCGGTTCATTTTGCATATGAGGCACAGGCAGTGGTGGTTGCCAATGTGAAAGCACTTACCTGACTGCCCATTGTTTTTGAGGTTCAAACACCCTGGCAGGAGCACTGAGTTACACCACACCAGTCTCCCCACTGTACCCCCCTGCAGCCTCCCAGTAAGCAGTGGCTATGCAGGTGATGGGAAATCAGGTGAATAACCTGCCAACTCCTACTGGGCATAGATAAACTCTTTCAATATTGGACAAAAGATTAATGTTTTCTTTAGTAAAATGCTTTATATAATATGTGTGTGTGTGTGTGTCCCCATCCATGATTAAGAAGAAGACAGCCACCGTTCTTGTTATTCCTGTGATGCTCACTGAGCTTTTAATATGCTACAAAATGGCTAAATATCATCATCTACTTTCATTTCAGCAAACATGTGACATTGAGACTTTAAGGCCTGAAGCCAAAAGATACTTGAAGAAGTCAATAAAAATGGGGGAAAGGAATGGTCTCCATCTTCCTACAGAAGTACAAAATGTAAGTATGACATCCACAGATAGTAAAAAGGGATAAAACAAGAACATTCCAAACAGTATGGTTTTTGAGGGATTGGTGGTTTCCTTAGACAAGTCCCAACTGCCATATCCTGACCGTATGGGGCATTCAGGCTGACACACTTCCACACTACCTTCAGAGCTTCACAGTAAACAATGGAAGAAGCACGCCCAGTGACAATGGAGGTGGCATGCCTTCCTCCATCCCTCTTCGATCCAAGCTGAATGCAGGAAGAAAGCTAGGATCACAGATACGGAAGTATGCACTTTAATTGATGGATTTAAACTCTATATACATGACTTGAGTAACTCAGGCTGATATATTGAAAGTGTTCTTTGTCCTTGGCAAATAAATTAGCATGTTAAAACTGTTGTGCTATTCTGTTTGTTTGTTTTTTAATAAAGGTTATCCTTCTCCCATCTTTCTCTCCTATTAAGGAAATCAAGATAATAAAGCAGAAACTGAGCGAACTATGCATTGACTTCAGCAAAAACCTCAATGAAGATAATACATTCCTGATATTTTCTCAAGACGAACTTTGTGAGTATGTGTGTGTATTTACCAATTGCTGTTGAGAGGAGGTGTATGCATTTTTGTATTAACGCTGTCAAATGATTAAGTGTTATTTTGCTAAGTCTTCCAGATATGTGTAAGCATTGTCTCAATCAGCCGTCCTCAATCAAGTACCCCACATATGTTTTGGATGCCCATATTGGCTGGGGCTGATGGGACTTGTAGTTGAAAACATCTGGAGAGCACCAGGTTGGGAACAGCTACCTCAGATACTTATCAGCTTCACCTGTCAAAAGTATAGTTAACATCTTGCTCTCATTTCCACTTTACTTGCAATGACCATTTCCCCACAGCTGTATATTGTTAGTTTCATACAGTGGTGCCCCGCAAGACGAATGCCTCGCAAGACGGAAAACCCGCTAGACGAAAGGGTTTTCCGTTTTGGAGGTGCTTCGCAGGACGAATTTCTCTATGGGCTTGCTTCACAAGACGAAAATGTCTTGCGATTCCTCGGGGTTTTTTTTCGCTCCCCACCCCCTTTTTCTAAGGCACTAAGCTGCTAATAGCCTTTTAGCAGCTAATCCGCTAATCCCTTAAGCCGCTAATAGCCGCTAAACCGCTAATAGCGCTAATCCGCTAATGGGGTTGCTTCGCAAGACGAAAAAACCGCTAGACGAAGAGACTCGCAGAACGGATTCTTTTCGTCTTGCGAGGCACCACTGTATTTTCTATCTTATTTGGGCCATTTCGGTGGATGGAAGAATGTTTTAACTCTAATTGCTTTTAGATTATGTAACTGTTTTTAGAATGTTTTTGTTGCTCATAGTGAATTAGCATGTTTACTTCAGTTTATGCTGTCAACATGTATGTATGTATGTATGTATGTATGTGAGAATGTATAGACCAGGACCTGTGCCCCTTCAGATGCAGCTAGACTAAAACTCCCATCATCACTGACAATTGGCCGTGCTGATGGGACCGGGAGTCCAAAATATTTAGAAGGCCACAAGTTCATTAGGCAGCTAATAATGGAAACCGTAGGGTTGTAATTTTAAAAATGCACGTTGACAGTAGAAATCAGCCGGGTAATTAAACAGTTGTGATGGTTGCTATGTCAAACATTTGTTGTATTGTTTAAGAAAATGTCTGAAAAGTATCCTTTTTCCTATATCCCGTGTTCCTCAGGTGCGCTTCCTGATGATTTCATCAGTAGTTTGGAGAAGACTGAAACAGACAGATATAAAGTTACCTTAAAATATCCACACTATTTTCCTGTTATGAAGAAGTGCAGTGTTCCAGACACCAGAAGAAGAATGGAAGCTTCTTTTAACTCCAGGTGTAAAGAGGTATGAGAGATTTGTCCCACCCATACCAAAGTGAGATAAAATATAGGAATATGACTGATCCATGGCCCTTTATGTACCTGGCTTGGTGGACTCATTTTGATTGTTTTCTCATGGTAGTAGCCTATATTATCCACAGCTGGAGAGGGGAACTTGTGGCCTTACAGATGTTGTTGGATTCCAGCTCCCATCAGCCCCAGCCAGCAAGGCAGGGGAGATAGGAGATGGAGTCCAATGACATCCAGACTGCCACAGAGTCCCCATTTCTCTTCCATAGTGCATTGGGAAATGAATGAGTACAGATTTTTTTTTAAAAAGTGGCAATCTTCAAATTCTACATATTTACAAAAATTAAAAATAAATAAATCCTAACTTCCATTGCCTATATGGGTTACTCATTTAACAACTAGAGTTTTAGTACCGATGTATACCAAGAAGTAAATAAAGGCAAGTTAAGCTTGTTAAATGCTTTGGAGACCTCGGTGATTAAAGATGCAGCTGAACACAAATTCAGAAATGAGTAAGCCCATGTGGGCTTACATGTTTTAAAGAAGGTGAATAATTGTCAAAGGAAATTAAAAATGTCATCACGGGACATTGGTTGTTGTGTCTTACATTTATAAATAATTTGTTGGCAAGTTTCAGAATTAAGATAACCATTCCAGGAACTGAGTAGCGTAAAATTAGCCTAATTGAAAGGACAGCATGTGAAAGTGCTAGATTTGTTTCACTTTTCTTTTGAACTTTTCTGAAAACTACTTAAAAACCCAATTATGTGATCGAATAAGCAGTGGATCCCTAAGAGCAAAGAGGAAGCTTATGTAAGTATCACAATAATACATATAAATCGATGAAGCTGCCTTAACTTAAGTGGGACCATTACAGTAGTCTGTCTAGTTCAGTACTAGATCTCAGGCAGAGGTCTTTTCCAGCTCTCCTCCATGAGATCCTTTTAAATGGAGATTCCAGAGACTGAATCTGGAAACTTTCACATGTAAAATGCATGTTCCACCAATGAGCTACAGCCCTTCCTGAAATAAAGCATGTGTAAATTGTAGATAAAGGTAAAGGTAAAGGTAAAGGTACCCCTGCCCATCAGGCCCAGTCGTGACCGACTCTAGGGTTGCGTGCTCATCTCGCTCAAGACCCCGGGAGCCAGCACTGTCCAGAGACACTTCCAGGTCACGTGGCCAGCGTGACGAAGCTGCATCTGGCGAGCCAGCACCAGCGCAGCACACGGAAACGCCGTTTACCTTCCCGCTAGAAAGCGGTCCCTATTTATCTACTTGCACTTAGGGGTGCTTTCAAACTGCTAGGTAGGCAGGAGCTGGGACCGAACGACGGGAGCTCACCCCGCCGCGGGGATTCGAACCGCCGACCTTTTGATCGGCAGGTCCTAGGCTCTGTGGTTTAACCCACAGCGCCACCCGTGTGGATACTTGGCTATAAAACATAAGGAAACTTTTTAAAAACAAACAAACATATATATTTTTAGCATGTTGGTGTTCTCAAGAGTTTGACGCATATTTCGTTCAAAACGTATGCAATTGCTGTCAAAAGTACATTTTATTCATTGCATTGTATGAAGTAGCTTAAAGCCTTGATTTTTATTTCCCTAGGAAAATGTTAGCATTCTTCAACAGCTGCTTCCTTTGAGGGCAAAATTAGCGGGAATTATGGGATACAGCACACACGCCAATTTTGTTCTTGAGCTGAACACTGCCCAGATCACAGACAATGTTACAGCGTTCTTAGGTTTGTTTTTATTTATATATGCAAAAGTATCAAACATAGTACTTGAATCATGGGGTGAAATTTATTGTGAAAATTTACTGGGGGCAGGCAAAGAAAAGGATCTGATCAAGTATTTTTAGCATCTTTTTTCTTCTCAAAACTCTATCTAACTTTCATTTTCTCTGCATATATACTTGGAGAGTATAAGAGAATGAGTGTGATTTACGAGATTTAAGAGGACTTCTATAACATTACCTAGCACTTGCTTAACCATTTATTAGTTATAAGTAGAAGTAAGCCAAGCAGTCAAGAGCACCTAGTTAACATCCCTAAATTTTATAAAGTTGCTCCTCCAGTAAATGCTACGCCAGCCTTTAATTAAGAAGAAATTAATTGGATATTAAGCATTCAGTAGGAATTAACTAGACAGTATTCTAAAACGGGGGCTTATTAATATATCACATCAGTATCAGTCACATATAGTTAACTGCATTTGATGTTTGTTCTTGGCCTTCTGTTTCTGTTCGACCAAACAGACCAAACAGAAATGGTTATAAAAATGTAACGGCTGCAGTAATGTAAGAAAATAAGAGCCCTGCTAGATCAAATCAAAGGCTTATCTAGTCCAGAGGTCTGTAGACACCGAAATGCCACTGGGAGCCCTTGAGATGAAGACAAACAAGCTGGCAAAAGTAATTGTAATTGTTTCTCTTTTCAGATGACCTAAGCAATAAGCTGAAGCTTTTGGGTGAGGCTGAGAGAGCGTTTATTCTAAACCTTAAGAAAAAGGAGTGTGAAGAAGCAGGGTTTGAATACGATGGCAGGATTAATGCATGGGACCTGCATTATTACATGAATCAGACAGAGGAGCTCAGATACTCTGTGGATCAAGAAAAGCTGAAGGAGTATTTTCCCATTGAAGCCGTCACAGAAGGATTACTGAATATTTACCAGCAGCTGCTTGGACTTGTATTTGAACAAGTGGATGGCGCTCACGTTTGGCATGAGAGTGTCACACTTTACACCGTAAAGGACAGCTCAACAGGTGAAGTTTTAGGGCAGTTCTACTTGGACCTGTACCCAAGGTAACTTTATGATTTATAGCTAAGATGAGTGGCGGGGGCTTTTCTTAATGGCATATATATCTAGCTCTTCTTTCAAGGATTTCAGCATGGTGCATGTGGGGTATCTCACCTCCCTATTTTTATCTTCCTCGTGACACTGTGAGGTAGTTTAGGCTGAGAGAGCATCACTGGCCCAAGCTCACTCAGTAAGCTCCTCTCTAACTGTGTCTTCCCCAACACAGTGCCCTCCAGATGTTGTAAAACTACAACTCCCAGCATGGCTAACGGTCAGGGATGATGGGAGTTTGTCCAAAACACCTGAAAAGCACCAGGTTTGACAAGGCTGCTCTGATCACTATATTTCACTGGTTCTCTTAATGAAATCTTTATTTACCATAAAAAGTGTTCTCTAGTTAACCAGTCAGCATATGTTTACACTTTAAAATTTAGTTTTAATGCAGGTAGTTAATAAAAAATAACAGATGGCAAGGACCATCTTATAACAGACATTTCCCTTATCTCTTACATTGGAAAGAAGCCTCTTCTAAAGGGACTCCTGTTGCAATGTATGTGTATATCAACTAACTACAAAGAAAAGTATGTTTATTTCTTTAGAGCAGTAGAGTTGGCTCCAAACTTAGTCATTCTTTAGAGTAAGGTAAAGGTAAAGGGTCCAGTCGTGACCATTAGGTCCAGTCGTGACCGACTCTGGGGTTGCAGCGCTCATCTCGCTTTATTGGCCGAGGGAGCCGGCGTACAGCTTCCGGGTCATGTGGCCAGCATGACTAAGATGCTTCTGGCGAACCAGAGCAGCGCACGGAAACGCCGTTTACCTTCCCGCCGGAGCGGTACCTATTTATCTACTTGCACTTTGACGTGCTTTTGAACTGCTAGGTTGGCAGGAGCAGGGACCGAGCAACGGGAGCTCACCCCATCACGGGGATTCAATCCGCCAACCTTCTGATCGGCAGGCCCTAGGCTCCGTGGTTTAACCCACAGCGCCACCCCTGCCCCTATTCTTTAGAGTAGCTATGTTGAAATCTGTGGAACTACTCGTAAGAATGTCTGAGCTCAGAGCCAACCCATTTCTCCGCTCATGTGCAGATGCAATTAATTTATTAATACACTAGGATTTCTTGAATCAGTGACAGCCATGGTAAAACTCATTATTTTTAAAGGATTATAGTGTGGCTGATCACAGCTGGTTATTTGTGGATGGAAAGCTGAGAGCCTGGCTAAGATTTGTGCCATTCCTTGTGGATGTTCACAGTTTCCCCCCAAAGGAATAACTCTGGGAACTGTTGTTGTATTTGGCATTCATATATTTAGAAGTGACCTCTTTTAACACTGCTTCCTGCTAAATGCTACTGGAATTCAAGGACACAGGGCAGATCCTAATGCAACTATGACTGCCAAGTGCTGCCAAAGTTAGTTTGTTTTGTATTTCCAATGTCCCTTTATGGCACGTGCCTCAAAGCTTAAGGTGTTTTGCATCCCTTAGTCTATGAAACTGAACACTTGGATGGGATTAACTTCTAAACCTCCTCAGGCAGCCCTTATAGCTTGGCTGTAGAACAGAAAACTAGGTGCTTTTGGCTGATGAACCTGCCAAGCCAACATATCTAAATTGATAAGTGCCCAGTGGTTTCACTATGCTTTGAGGGATTGCTTGTTTTTATTCCCATGTCGTTCATTTCTAAGCATAGTTTCCTCGAAAAGGAGAAGGAATAATGTTTAGTAGGAAATCACTGCACTTAAGTTTCCTTCCTCATCAGGGCTGTGGCTTACTTTCACCACAATGTCAAATCATGGCTTGGTAATGGACAACATCTCTGTGGTGTCTGCAACCTTTGTCTCCGCTCTGTCACCTGGTTCACACACAATGCTAAGCCAAACCATAAACAAGCAAACATAAAAGGTAAAGGTACGGGCCAGTCTTGACAGACTCTAGGGTTGTGCGCCCATCTCACTCAAGAGGCCGGGGGCCAGCGCTGTCTGGAGACACTTCCAGGTCACGTGGCCAGCGTGACATCGCTGCTCTGGGGAGTCAGAGCCGCACATGGAAATGCCGTTTACCTTCCCGCTAGTAAGCGGTCCCTATTTATCTACTTGCACCCAAGAGTGCTTTCGAACTGCTAGGTTGGCAGGCGCTGGGACCGAACAACGGGAGCGCACCCCACCGCGGGGATTCGAACCGCCGACCTTTCGATCGGCAAGCCCTAGGCGCTGAGGCTTTTACCCACAGCGCCACCCGCGTCCCACAAACAAGCAAACATGCAAGTTCTCAATAAAGGATTGTGGCTGCTTTGCTCCTCCTCTGGTCCTGCTGCCATGGGCTAAGCACCCCATCTTTTAAGAAGATATTCAAGAAAGAATAACTGCACCCCGAAGGTGTGTTGAGAACCAGATGTTTCTGACCAAGACACTCTTATATCCACTGCCCTTCTGTAATGGCGTACAAATCCTGTAACTCCTAGAAATGCCTGGTGCTCAAGTAAAAGGATAAAGGAGGGGGAATATGAGGGCAGAAGTCAAAAGGCAATAGGCTCCAGAAATTATAATGTGGTAAAACATAACTGATGGTCTGCAAAAGGGGTTGAGGGGAACCTTGTTGCAACTGTGATAGTCTTCCTCATCACAAGGAAGATTTGATATTGTGGTGAAAGTAAGCCACAGCCCTGATGAGGAAGAAAACCTAAGCGCAGTGATTTCCTACTAAACATTTCTTCTTCTCCTTTTCGAGGAAACAATGCTTAGAATGAACGACATGGGAATAAAAACAAGCAGTTCCTCAAAGCATAGTGAAACCACTGGGCACTATATACATTATGGAGTTTAGTCTCATGCATTATTGTTTGCACTTGGCTTCATAGTTCCAAAGGATAACATAATTAGATTCCATTCCTGAAATCTTTTTAAACAATAAAAGGAAAGGCTAATGCTTCAGGGAGTAAGATCTGTCATTTTCCATGACTAAGGATAGCTTACAATAAAACTGACACAAGGAAGCAGTCAAATTTCCCTCGTGGTATCATGTCAATTTCAGGAAAGAAAGAAAACATTATTTTATGTGCTTATATTCATAGAGCTGATGCTGTTGTTGTTTGAGTATGGTGGCTATATATATATGGAAATGTGAAATGCTTTCTTGTTAATAGCTATTCCAAGAAAAGGATGTTGTTCTCTAATATTGGTATGCAGTGCCAAATGATTCACTTTTTCATTGTGGTAGTTTGCTAAACATGCTTTTGGCCTATTTCTTACTCAGAGAAGGAAAGTATGGTCACGCGGCATGCTTTGGACTCCAGCCCGGCTGCCTCCTCTCGGATGGCAGCAGAATGATGTCAGTAGCAGCCTTGGTAACCAACTTCACAAAGCCAACACTAGATCGCCCATCACTGCTGCGACATGATGAGGTGAAAACCTACTTCCATGAGTTTGGACATGTCATGCACCAGATATGTGCACAGGTTAGTGGCTGCCTTATTCCTCAGACAAAATAGCAAATCTTCTAGTGTGGTTCTGTGAACGTGAGCTTCCATTTTGAAAGAAGACAACAGATCAAAGAGCTGCATGTCAACTCCCCCCCAACTGAAGAAAGAAAACTTTTATTTCAAATAATTAAGAATTAATGGTAAATTTGGATGGGCTCTCCATTTACTTAGAAATATTTCCCGTTTATAAAGTTTCTTTGTATATTTCAGATTAAAAGCAATCCTTGGTAAATCCTGATCCCATGAATGTCAAGGGCAGGCTTGCTAATTGACTTTAGCAGAGGTGCCATCCCATCCCTGATGACTCCGGTTATTAGGAATAGAATCTGCTTGTACCTGTGGAACCACATCTTCAGTTCTGATTCTCTATTGCTCTCGAGTGCTACAGTGGGCCACCTCAGATAAAGAGACTGATTTGCCTCTGTGCATAGATCTGGCAAACGACCTCCAATTCCACTGGCCCCACACATCTCAGTTGTGGCCCATGTGCATAGGTCAAAATTGCTCAGTCTTTCCCTATTTTCCGGGTGTTGACTGTGTGATGTTGGCCTGTGCGTGTAATATTTTATGCACGTATAAGAACCAGTGTGGTGTAGTGCTTATTAGGACCTGGGAAAGCAAAGTTCAAATCACTGCTCAGCCATGAAGCTCCTTGGGTGACTTTAGGCCAGTCTTCATCTCCTAGCTAAATCCACTGCACAGTGTTTAGGATAAAATGATAAGGGAGGATGGTAGACTATTAATAATAATTAAGCTGTAACTTGGACACACTGTCCCCATGCATAAGGGCTGGATTAGCCTTCTTGTGTGTCACCTGACCCATTCCAGAATGTTGGAAGAATGGTTTATACAGTGTTTGTATAAACCTATATGTGCATATATAAAAATCTTTTGCAAAATCGACTGTAATTTAATATGTATGTGTACACTCATTGGTTTATATTTGTTCTCCTCTTTCATAGACTGACTTTGCTCGGTTTAGTGGAACTAATGTGGAAACAGACTTTGTAGAGGTACCTTCACAAATGTTTGAGAACTGGGTTTGGGAAAAAGAACCTCTACAAGAAATGTCAAGGCATTATAAAGATGGCAGCCATGTCCCAGATGATCTCGTTGAAAAACTGGTGGCTTCTAGGCTAGCCAACACAGGTATTTCCTTCTCTCTGTCTTTCCTCCCCACCCTCTCTCTCTCTTGCTGTAGGTTTACTTTATGTGTGAGAAAAAACATCCCTGACATATTCTGAGTGAAAAAGAATGTCATAAAATGACAACTGAAAGGGACAGGCAAGGAAGTGTGGATGAGATGCACTGCACTGAGCTCCTTCGGCCGTGTCCCTTCCCCCTCTTAGTTTCTTTTTATGATATTCTTTCACTCAAGGATGCTCAGGCTTTTTCCAGCTCATAACACATGAATGCATCCTTGGTTAGCTGAACCTATCGAGTATCCCCCAAATTAACTCCCCCCCTTAATTGATATTCTTCACTTTGTAAATGTTTTTATGGACCCTGTTTAGTTTTAGTTGGGAAGATGGGGGGGGGGACAAGGGGAACTGCACAAGCCTCAGACCTACTCTATTCATCTCCCCACCCCCAATATAATCTAGGAAAGGGGATATCAGATAAACAGGACCCATGTCTTACAAGCAATTTGTCCTGTATTTAATATGCATCCTATTAAAATGCAAATTTACCACATTTTATTTTTTGTTTGTTCAGTTCTTTCAATTTAAAGTGGATAATGACATTTCCTCTGTATAATTCTACTTAACTATAAGTACTTGGTAATCTGCTTCTTTCCTATGCTCCTTTCCTAGGCTGCAATTTACTGCATTAGCATCTTAACAAACTCCTTGCCCTTTTCTTGCCGGTTAGTTGAAAATTGTGTTTTGATCCTCTGCTTTGTCTAGGTCTTCTGACACTTCGTCAGATTGTGTTGAGCAAGGTTGATCAGTCTGTCCATACAACATCTTCTGCTGATCCCGCTAAGGAATATGCCAAATACTGTGATGAAATTTTAGGAATACCTGCAACCCCAGGTATGAAAACTTGAAGCTTCTATTTTACTTTATAAACTCTTTGTACACACCATGTTACGTTTTTTGAACACCAGCATTAAAAACAACAAACTGTTACAACATTCTTTTTTAGGAATGATGGAAAAACTTCTCAGATGGGTGTTTTGCTTGACTTTTTTTATTTTGCCACCTTAGGGTAAACAAACCTAACAAATAAAAACTTTTTTTTTTTAATTCTTTCCCCTAACACAGAAAACCTGGATACAGAATCCTGGATACTTGAATCCAGAATTCTGTGAGCAGAGTTCTGCTTATTAAACAGGGTTTCTTTGGTGTTGGCTCCTCCTGCATCTCCTAAAATGTGCTCCAAAGGTTGCGGGGGGGGGTGTCACCTGGAACAGTGTGGGAGATGGCACAGGGAATTACAGTGGGAAGGAAGAATTGACAAAAATATCCTCCCCTCTGTTGAATTCTCCTTCAGATCAAATGCCTTAGTATGAACAGGTCAGGCCAATGAACTCAAAGGACAGCAAAGTGTTATACCTCTTCTCTCCTCCACAACCAGCATTCTGTCTCCCTTTTCTCTTGTCAGAGCCAAGCAAGAAGAGAGGGACTTAGGCAGTCTCCCGTCTGACTGTGCACTGCACAGTACCCTCTTCACAGTGCTGAGAGTTGAGGATCACTACTAAAGCTTGGAGACAGCACCTCGTATCCTAGGGCAGTTTTGGGGGCTCCAGTAGGGCATGCTAGCATGGATACCTGCCCCAGGCTGTCCTCCAGCCAAGCACCTGGGTCCGAGAGCCGCCATTTTAATTTCTTTCAGTGCCCCAGATTGACACTACATCAGGCATTCTAGGGTGGCTCTTGTGTGCCCTTGAAGCGCACTCTCACTTTTCTCGTCAGGTGTACTCTATCCACTCTACCTCACTCAGAATACTGGCAGGTGGCAGAGGAGACTGGCTCCCCAGGGAAAGGTTCAGCATGGTCAAGAGTACTGTCTTTCATGTACATGATATTTGCTTGTTATATCTGTGGATCCTCTCATGTATGTGGAGTTCTCTCATGATTTGGCTAGGCCAGATCTGCTTGACTTCGGAGATGTAACTATATTAGATGCTCCTCTCTGAAAGATTCTGTCTAAAGCCTGAATGTTTTATCAGTGCCTCCCATGTTCCCTTTTCTTACACTGCTTTTAAAGGTACAAATATGCCAGCTACCTTTGGACACCTGGCAGGTGGCTACGATGCCCAGTACTATGGCTACCTATGGAGTGAAGTTTTCTCAATGGATATTTTTTACAATTGCTTTAAGAAAGAAGGAATAATGAATCCCAAGGTATGGAAACTTCCTTTATGATGCCTGCTATAAAGTTCAATCAGTTCAAGGATTTTCTGTAGTCTCAAAAATATGGTTCACTAGAAAGGATATAACTGGGAAGTTTGAATTCACAGGTTTTTCTACTCCTCCATGAGAGGTCCAGAAGGTGGCAACATGAGAACAGGCCTCTTCTGCAGTGGCTCCCCATTTGTGGAATGCTCTCCCCAGGGAGGCCCACCTGGCGCCTTCATTATTCACCTTTAGGCACCAGGCGCAAACGTACCTCTTCTCCCAGGTCTTTGGCTAATTGACATCCGATGCCCTTTTCTTATCCAACATAAGAATGGGAGTAAATGTTGTTTCTTCAGTTCCCTTTTTGAAAACCTGTATAGAATAAAGACATGGAATTAAAATGAGTACTGGAAAAACCCAACCTAACATGTCCTGAAGGTTTTGCGTCTTAAATGAACAGACAAATGTGAAACAAAAAATGGCAAGCAAAAACAATGGAGAGCAGAGAGCAAATTAAAATACATTAGAATAGGCACGTGAAAATAGATAAGCCTTGCAGCTCTGGATGTGCAGGAGGGACTGGATCCTACTAATACCATGGGGCAGTGAATTCCAAAGATAAGGCACCGCCAAAGAAAGCAGACAGCGGCATGAGACATCAGATGCAGTTTTTGGTCTGACTGGTTGACGGGCACCAGAAGAGCTCAGAGGCATACAGAAAGAAAGACAATAAGCAGTAGCTGAAGTGAATTTAATAGAGGAAAGCGAGTGCATAGGAAGGCAAAAAGATATTTACAAAAGGAAGCAATGCCCAAAGAGAATGGATACCAGTGGTTTTAGCAAAGGGAAAAAATAACAAAAAGGGCAATGTAATAATCTAGTCTGCTTCTGCATAGCTGCAGTCTAACATTACAGTACTGTGATCTGCTAGTTCATACACAGCTGTACTGTTTCATTCTATTCGCTGTGTGGGTCCTTCTAGCTTATATATGTCATTAATGGATATCTCCAGGAATATTCAGCATTGGAAAGGGCCAGTCTAAGTAGGCATTAGAAATCACATCATGGCAAGGGTCCTCACTTGTGGGTGAGTTAACATGTAGACAAACCCTTATACTAGGATCAGTGGTAAGTGGAAGAACATTTTTAGACCTGTGTGCAGTGACAGTCACAGGTGGTAGTTCTGCTGCCCTTAAGGTATTGGGGGGCGGGCAGCCTGGTAGAGGGAATTCTTTCTGGAATTCATTCTGGAATTCCCTCCCCACAGAGGTGTGTCTAGAACCTTAATTGTATAGTTCCTGCTATATGCTAAATATGCACCTCATTGACATTCACCTGAGATGTATATTGTCAAGACCCACCCTATTCCTGTGTTTGCGATTTATTTTAAACTGGTTTAAAATATTGTTCCCTATTGGGGATGGGGCACATTGCCATTGCAGTTTCAGCCCTGTCCTCTGACCAGTGATGTCAGCTGATGGGCCAGTGGGTGTGGCTTGAGGGAAAAGAGCCAGATATACTTCTTTGCTCACTTCGGGTCCTGTAAACATTTAAAAAGCTGGTTTTCTGGTTGTATGATAACTAATGACTTTCGGAATCCCCAGGAGGTCCATGTCAATCACATTGAAGAGTGACATTGGAGAGGCAAGGAGCAGGTCAGCTTGTGATAAAACAAAAATAAGTCGTATCAGATGCATGCCAAGACCACATGCTGCTTCCATTCTGCACAGGCTTCCTTCGCCTCTATTTATTGTAGAATTAGAAAGTTCACATAAACATGAAATGTCAACCTACCAATTTTATTTTATTTTAGGCTGGAATGAAATACCGAAACCTGATCCTGAAGCCTGGAGGCTCATTAGATGGAATGGACATGCTCCAAAACTTTTTAGGTCGCAAGCCAAACCAAAAAGCCTTTTTACTGAGTAAAGGATTATATACTTAATAAAACTATGGTCTCCTTGTAATCAGATGTCACCTGGGGGAATTAGTCTTGAAATGCCTATTGGTTTCATGTCCTGAAAGGTGAAAGCACAAGAGTTTCTCATCAGCAAAGATCTAATTGTTTTTTCTAATGTTTTTATTACTGCTTTTCAAAGTTCATAATTCTCACTGTCGCCTCAAAATCCACACTAATTTTTGTAATGTACTTTTCTGAAACTCTTGCTTTTTTAATTAGTAAATTATATGTGGAATGTGATGAAGTCATAAAAAGAAAACAACATTGTTGTATTTTTTTTTAATCAGGTACAGGTGTTGAATAAATACAACATAAATATTTTTGTGTGGATTTTTCATATTGAACAACAATGAAGTGTAAGTCGTAAACGTTTCTTCTATTCATCCCTTCCCTACCCCATACATACCCCTTCCTCTGTGTTAAAAGAATAGGAGTATCCATATGTTTTACCAGCAGAGCCGCTAGAAATTAGGGGAAAGGGAGAGTAGGTAGATCAGGGAAACGGAGTAAAAGGCTTAGCTCTCTCTCTCTCCCTCCCCCCCATTCCCACTTTTCTGATCTTCCAAGTAGCTGTGTGGGGCTATTAATTGGTGGAGGGGGAAGCAACAGGAATACTGATTATGGATCTCCTATATCATGCAGGGGAGTTAATGTGGGACCCGAGAGCTAAAAAAAATAACATGCACAGCTCAGCCAAGACTTCTCCCTGTTTCTGTGAAAAGATGGATGTCTGGTAATAAGAACTGAGCTGTGGTCCATTTCTCAACATTAAACCTCTGTGGAATGCAGAGGTTTCTGAATAAGTAACATATGGAGCATCATGAGTGAATTTTCCTCCTTTAAATCTGCTGGCAAGAAACTTCCACAGGAGGGAGACCTTTCTCTGAACAGAGAGGTTGTAGCAGAGGCTGCCACTTAAATATTCAAGATGTGGGGCAGCAGGGAACAAATATTACATAAAATTTGGGAGGCTAATATTTGTAGCTTTGTTTTTCATTTCTGTTTTTTAAGCCAAGGAGGCTGCTGAGGATACCCTGCGGTTGGAAAACTAGTGAAACCGAAATAAACAGCAGGTTTTCTGCAATATTACTTAGCCTGTGATCTCAAGAGCATCTTTGTAGCTTGCATTAAATGATCAATGCATCAGTGAGACTTTAATTCTGATCACATTTGTTTGGGGGTAAGAGTATATATCCATTACTTAGGAGTTGAAGGTTTGTACACTTTTCCATTAGCTCCCAAAAGGATCAAGTGCTGCATAGCTTAGGTATACCCTATTACCATCCGTGTCTTCAGAGAAGCTGCATAGCCTGATTTTCTCCTGTTCATTTTCATAAAACAGCCTATTAAAGGTAACTATGCACTGTCTCTTATTAGGACAAACTAAAAACTTATAAAAGTAACGAGCAAGCTTTCAAGTCTCCCAAACAATAATGCAGTAAATTCCTCCCCCTGCCCAGCTACTCTTCCCTTATTTTTACTTGTTTCTTTTTAGCACAATGGGACTTGTTTCTGAGAAAACATGAATAGGGTTCAATTTCTACCGATAGTGTGTAAAGTTCTTTGTGGTCTTTCCTTCCCTTCCTCCCCATAATAACGGGTAAAATATATGGCTGTGCTTGCAACATCAGTTAATTAATTTTATCTTTATGGAAAAATCTAATCTGACAAGTTTGCAAATAATATATTTTCATATCAAAGTCAGCTGAATAGATGTCGCCCAACTGTTTATTGCAATCAATATTCTTGTTTCAGTGTCTGCAAATACTAGTTGCTTCCTTTATCAAGGTGATATCCAAAAGAAGGTCAAGAAATTGATTAAGAACTTATGCAATCAATTAACTAAAAAGAAAAGGAATAAGAAGCTTTATAAAACCAGATAAAGGTTCCCTACCCACTGGAACAGCATAAAAGAGCCTTTGTGGTCTAATTGTTCTCTGCATGAGGAAAAAGAACAGGAGACACTACTGTGGTGACCTCCATTTAACTGCCAGTTGGTGTGGGCTTCCCATGTATCTATATGTAAACATTCATTAGATATCATATGAGCGCATCTTTGCTTTCCAGAACCACCTTTACAGAAGCATTGAGTTGTATTCCAGGATAGTAATCTGCATATTCAGGGTATATGCAGATACGGGCTGCCTGCTTCTCACTGTCACCCACTAATTGTAGGATAAAAGTAAATAGGCTGTAATTTTAAAGACTGTTTAGACAGGGGAAACATGAGCCTAATCTGGACACTAGGATTACCAGGAATGGTGACTGGTTTATCCCCAAATATCCCCAGGTGCACCCCTTTAATTATTCCCATATAAATTAGTGTCTGCCAGCACCTCAAACCAATACATTGATACCTGTGGAACTACAGTCTCTAAAAGACTTTTGCCATATCAGGTTTTCTTTTTCCCCAGCACATCAAAATAAACAAGCTAGTTGGTTGTCCTTTTTAAAGGGAGAGCGGGGATGCCCTGGAAATAATGAAACAAACAAACAAATAGTAATTAAATTAAACAGTACAATGTAGAAGGGAGTAGACAAGTGGCTGTCTCATATTTGGGTCCAGGGTCCTTAGAAGAGTGTGTGTGTGTGCGTAGAATAGATGCACTGAGCTATTTCTGATCTCCATGGTGCGTTTGTTGCAAAGAGGAAAGTTAACGTTGTGCCACTTGTATTCAGTCCAGTCTCAATCTTTCCCTAGCACTGTTTGTCATTTTCGAAATAGTAAACATTACAGCACTTTCAAAGGCAATCACTCTCTGTCTCTTGTACAAATACACACCATGCATCTGTTCCCCTGCTATCATGCAAAGTTTGAAGAAGCAAAAATCCTGTTCAGATGCCTTAGCCAAGGGCCATCTGCTTTAGTGACATGACTCTTTGGCATTTCCCTAGGAAAATTTATGTGGCTGTGGAGCCTGATACTGTTCAACAATGCTCAAGAATAATTTTCTTATATTCAAAATGCCAAACAATGATTATTCCTTTAGCTTCGAGACTCAGAAAACCTGGCAGATTCCTTGTGGGCATGACCAGATCACATAGCCAGCATTTAGGTTGTGGTTATTTATTGAGTGACTGAATTTATATCCCACACTTTCCTCCAAAGGAGCCCAGAGCTGCAACCTGATAAGCCTGGTTAGAGACTCAGTGTGGTGAAACAGTTAAGCGTGTCAGACTAGGACTTCATCCACAGGAAAAATGTGGTGAACTGAATTTCAGATTGAGAAAATGAGAAAGGGACAAACCAAAACTGACAAGAGAGAAGGCTTTATGTAGCCCAACTGAAGACAATATGTTTGTGGGACACAGGAACACCTTGAAGGACAGAAGACTCGTTTGAATATCTTATTGAGCGGTTGCCTAGCTTATGACAACATAAATGGTTTGTGGGGCTGTTGCCTGTGGGCCAGAAGAAACACTTCTCAGACAGTAAGGCAAATTAGATGACAAAGACTTATTGTATTGTTTGGGATAAAGCCTAGCAGACCGTAGTCTTGTCCTTGGTTTTTCAGTTAATTTGCCTGTAGCATGTGGCCTTGCCAGTAATTGAATAACTGCAAGACTTCAGGCTAGAATTTCTTAAATGGTTCCTCCTTACTTCCTGCAATAAAACTCATGTAATTAGCAAGACACACTTTTGGAAAGCATATTTCCTTTGGCGGGTTATTACTTTTCTCGAAGTCTGCAATTTATTTAAAGAGGTGTAAGAGAGAGAGAGCAGATTGGTTTTAAAACTCACCCTTAATTAGAATTACAGTGGGGTCCCAACTCCAAGAGCTTTTATTTCATCAATAAATGTGCTCCTTTTCCCAATAAACCTCAGCCACCTTTTCTAAAGCACTGAACTGCCAGAGAACTGTGAGAGAATAACGTCAAGAGAACTTTATTCAGGTACTACTGGTGTTTATGGCAAAAAGTCTAAAATGGCTAAGAGTATAAAATGGCAGTAAGGTTTTTTTCCTTAGTTTGGTTCATGACCAGCAAAAAATTAAGGAAAAGAGGCTTAGCTGTAGACAGGAAGAGTGACAGAGAAAGCTGGAAGGCGAACCAAAATAGAAGACTCTAGTACTGAACAACAACAAAAGATGTATGTTGCTAGCATACAACTGTTTCTAGCAATGCCTCACTATGTAAGGAACAACATAAAAAGGGAGAGATGAATTAGTACCCCATATATTTGTGGACCACTTTTTCCCCATCCAAAGATATCACCATCTGAGAAGGATGGTCTCCAGCATAGTCCTGCCATCTGAAGCACATAGGTGGTGACAGGGAAGACCTTTCTCATGGTGCTTCCATGTCTCTTGTATACCATCTCCAGGAAAGCCTGCCTGACACCTGCATTACTGTTACAGTGGTACCTCGGGTTACAGATGCTTCAGGTTACATACACTTCAGGTTACAGACTCCCCTAACCCAGAAATAGTACCTCTGGTTAAGAACTTTGCTTCTGGATGAGAACAGAAATTGTGCAGTGGCAGCGCGGCAGCAGCAGGCCCCATTAGCTAAAGTGGTGCTTCAAGTTAAGAACAGTTTCAGGTTAAGAACGGACCTCCAGAATGAATTAAGTTCTTAAGCTGAGGTACCACTGTATTTGGGCACCAGGCCAATAACAATTCCATTTCCCCAATATTTTTTTTTTTAAGACTTTAAATAATTCTAATACTTTTAACTCTGGATAGTTTTGATGTGCGCCTGGTTGTCTGAACGGACTCTGAGATTTTGCTTTTCTATTTACGGCGATTTTTATTCTATGTTATCTATATTTATCTGCTCCACCTCAGGTGGCAAAATGTCCTGGGTCAACCCTGGCTAGGGCAAACCCTGGCTTAAACAAGCTGCGCTTCTTCTGTTCCATCTCCTTTGGCCTTGAAAGTGCACGGCCATAGCGTACATATTAAACGCATTGTCGCTTGGGAAGGTCGTACGAGAGATCATCTTTCCTTGCGCTTTCAGAATAAGGAAGTGCAGTTCTCCAGCCTGCAACACTTTCTTTCTGTGGCTCAAACAGCAATTTCACCTCCCTTGTGGCTGCTGCCCAGTCATAAATATCAACAGATCTCTCTGTTCTAAATATAGCACGGGGCCAGCTGATAGAGTAAACTTTGTGTACACTGTGGGGAAGGGCCGTCGCTCAGTGACAGTGCAAGCTTTGCATGTTAAGATGCCAGTGACTCAGATTCTGGCCTTTCCTGCTGAAGAAACCGAGGTAACAGGGTTAGACAATACCCCGTAGAGCTGCTTCCCCTTCAGAGAGACAGCACTAGACTATTGACCTGAATCATTCTGAAGCAGCAAAAAAGAGAGAGGCATTCTCTCCCCCCCCCCCAATCTTTCAGACATGTTGTTCTCTACATTAAGATTACCTTGAATCCTACTTTACAGAGGACTGTCAAAGGATGTTTATTTACCTGAAGAGCCATCCAGCATAATTTATCTGGTTTAAAGATAAATAAAAAGGGAGAGCCTTAAAGACTGAGCAGACCCACAGGTCTTCTGGTTGGTCCTTTCCACCAGGGTGAAATGTAAAGAGACTCAACTTGCAACTACCAGAAGTACTGCAGACCCAGTTCTGTGCAAATCTTGCCCCAGCTAAGATAAAAGATCCATGTTAAACTTTAAAGACTTGACTTTTTTTTTAAAAGGTTAACAGACATTATTTAAAGTAAGCTTTCTGATTCTACGGTTAATTTTAACTGATTTGGGGCTGTGTCCAATGTTAGCCCAACTCAGAAAATTAATGGGCTAACACACGGAAATTAATAGGCCTGACTAACATTTGTCTATTAATTTCAGTGGGTAGAGTATATTTGGCCGCAAGCCTATATCCCTATTGTTATCTCTTTCGTAACTTCATTGTAGCATTGTAGACAACTTAAGAAACTATGGTGTTAAGGCATATATACATTGTTGAACTAAATAAATTATATGAATACAGTGGTACCTCGGGTTAAGAACTTAATTCGTTCTGGAGTTCCGTTCTTAACCTGAAATTGTTCTTAACCTGAGGTACCGCTTTAGCTAATGGAACCTCCCACTGCGTGATTTCTGTTCTCATCCTGAGGTAAAGTTCTTACTACTTCCGGGTAAGTGGAGTCTGTAACCTGAAGCGTTTGTAACCCGAAGTGGTTGTAACCCAAGGGACCACTGTATTCAAATTACAGTAATTGCTGTGTACTGCCTATCTATTTATGTAACAAGCAACTACTGTGCTGTAATGGACTTTTTGCGGTTGCTGAACAGGAAGACCTGGTATTGGTTCTCCAGTCCCCTATGAAACTTGACCTGTGACCATGGCCCAGATCATGGAATCATAGAATTGTAGAGTTGGAAGGGATCCCAAGGGTCATCTAGTCCAACCCCCTGCAATGCAGGCATCTCAGCTTATATATTTATTGAATTTATATAATACTTTTCTTTTATTGAGCATATATAGGATTCTCTGTTGTGAACATTGACCAGATGTGAAGCTACTTAGGTTTAGCAAAGTTGCTGTGTTGTGGGCCTCACCTACTTCGCAGGGATGTTGTAAAGATAAAATTGGGTCACTCCTACACACGTAGCCCTAACCTCCTCGCACAAAGGAAAATAGACGTGTTTGAAAAGCAAACACTGTGTTCTGGTTTGCATGCATTGATAGGTGGGGGGCTGGAAAATATGTTTAGCAGATTGACTCAGTGTTGCCAAAACTTCATCCACAGGAAACAAAAACTTCTAAACAGGGTATTGGTGCGATGAGTCAAAATATGTAGCACATACATATTAAGAATTAAGAGCACTTCCTTTTCATTATATAAACCAAATCCACAGAGGCTGTACATATCCTTGTGTTACGTGTCTCTGTATATCTGTCACTGAAATGTTGTTATGCGCCGTGGATGTTATTCTTATTCAGCACAGCTATGAACGCCTTAAGATCTCAGCTAAATTATTGGCAGGCAGAATGGAACTATTTCTGCCTTCCCTTAATCACAGCTGATAAACCAGATCTGTTCTGACTCAGTGGCCCTGGAACAAATGCAGAAGGTTATCTGATATATTACATTTCACTGGGATAAATGAGCTTAAGGTTCTTATTATATCTCTGGAGACAAAGGAAACATTCCAATGGACTTGTTACTCTCATACTCCCCAACCGTACAAAAATATTACGAAGTTCTGTTCCATACTTATTTTTCACTTAAGAGATGGGTGCACAATAACAGACTGTTACCAACTGCTGAATACATTGTGATCTTTGAATGGTGCTAAATGGACATAGCTAGTTCAACTGTAGGTTATTCATTCTAGGCTGGGGTAGAGGTGGCTTTTTAATAAGATTAGAAAACTTCATGTAAGACAGGTCTCTCAATAACCACTATCTATTTTTTTTAAAATATACATTTGTATTAGTTTTTTTATATATTTTCCAAACAGAACATATCATCTCATCTCATACAACATTTTGGCTATTTTAGCCTAAGACTTCCATCAACCACATCTAATGATTTTCAAACCTCATCTCTTAATCTTACATTTGTTATCCTATCTATTACTTTTAATCATCCATAACTTAAAATCCATTCTCATAAATATTTTCTGCAATATTTCATATAGTTCTCCTTACAAAACTTCTTGTAGTCCTACAAGCGTAGTCAGTCGGTTACAACTGTCTTTCAGATAACTCGTATCAATTTTTCAAGAATTTATGGTCCCGGTGGTTTTAAATTGTCCCTGTCATCTTATCCAATTCTGCGTATTCCATCTATTTCATCTGCCATTCCTCTTTCGAAGAACCACTGTATCTAAATGGGATATCTGGTCTCAGTAAACCCAGTTGCTGTGGTCAAAGAACAGAAGAAGGCTACCACTGTTCTCTCTCCAACACTGGAGGCAGACTGCAGTTCAGTCCCAGTTGCTGGGAATACCAGTTGATAGGAACTGCAATCGACTTGATCCAACAGGGCTCTTGTTACGTTTTTTATCACTGCCATGTGAGGTTCCAGAGCACTGGGAGGCTGGAACCAGAATATTGGGCACTGAATATTCAACACCTTCCATTCACCTGAGTAAAAAATTATGTCTACTCAGCCCAATTATGCTTGCAGAACTTGCAGCCTAACACAAGGTGTCTAATAATTTTTATAGCAACAAGTTTGAAATTTGACAGGTCAAATAATTTTGCTAAAAAAAGAAGAAAAGCATAGCCAACGA
The DNA here is from genome assembly GCF_965153285.1 of Podarcis tiliguerta. Taxonomy (NCBI): domain Eukaryota; kingdom Metazoa; phylum Chordata; class Lepidosauria; order Squamata; family Lacertidae; genus Podarcis; species Podarcis tiliguerta. Next base: position 37,828,657 of record NC_139544.1, on the reverse strand, counting down.
TCAAGATATTAATTATACTGGAAACTGAAGTTCCTGTTTTCTTTTAGAAATTTCCATAGAAACAGAGCAGGGGCTGCAGCATGCAGCAGAGCTGTTCAGAGACTTCATAATTCCAGCTACAAAAAAGCTGCTGAGCTCACATTATTTACAAATTAGATACAATTCTTGGAATTGGTAGCACTCAAAGCTGGAAAGGCAAATTGGACTTTCCCCCTTCCTCGTGGACAATATTTATTTTCTCTCTTGAGGTGGGTTGGAAGGAAGCCTGAAAGGGGTGCTTTTTTTTCTTTGCTTTTTTTTTACATTCAGAGACTGTAAGAGAATTTCTCTTAGAGGAATTCTGATTAACTCAACAATAGTTCAGATGAATTCCAGGACAGCTAAATCACCAGCACTGCAACAAGAGAAATATGAGTTCTGTTACAAGGTCGCAACACATTCGACTTTTGAATCAGTAGGCTGGCCTGTGTTAGTCTAAGGAGAGCATCTGTTTCTTATATCTGAGGCTTGTATGAGCCAAGTTTCATGCAATTCCAATGTAAAGAGATGCATCAGCCTTTGAAGAGTGGCAGAGGAAAGCAGAAATTATAAATCCGACTGGGGCCACGATAGATGAACCAGATATTAGCAGCAGAACACATTGTCAAAGCTTTGCCATGATGCCTCCAATCCATTCAGAAGTAATTCAAATGGCATCGGGGACTGAAGTACTATTCCCTGTTCTTTGAGCTGGAGTATACTTTTGATGAATAAAAATTAAAAGCAGGCTTTTATCTTAACACCAAACAGGAAGCCAAGGATGCACAACTATGCTTTCTGGAAAATATTTTAAAGTTACATAGCACAATATAATGTGCTTCTTGATTAATGATTAAATATAAATTCATTTTAAAAGTGCAGACATAACAAAAAGAAAGAAAATAAAGTATCAAAAATATAAACCACAAAGCCTAGAAGGACAGAAGTATGAAGATATAGCGTAGCTCCAAGGAATAATGTATTAACTCATACATAGATTCCTTTACAAATACAGTAATAAAGATATGCAGAAATAAAAGTATTCTCTACCAATGAGTTCCATAATTATTGAGAATAAAGGTTCTATAAAGTCTTAGATGGGACAGATGTTTGCATATACTGGTGAAACTGAGCAACTTTTGGCCTCAATATTTGTATAAGAAATGATAGCATGCTATATGCTGTGCTTTCTATTCAGATTGTATGAATCTTTCACCTTTACTAAAATAACTGATTCTCAACTAGATTACCATATTGTAAAAGGTATAGTAATGTGGCCTAGCACATGTTTTGGGGAGAAATTGGCAGAGTGTCACTCTAGAGCTAGGCCTATATAAATGTAAGTAATGCCAAAGGGGCACAAAGGAGAAAGCAGTACGTTGTTGTTGTTATTGTTGTTGTTGTTTTCAAATGCCTATAAAAATATCAGAGTAAACTATCTCATTGTCTGGAAATATAAATTCCAGGTTTTTATTGGAAGCCATTTTAAAATGCCACCCAGAGTAGAAGTCTGAGCTGCCCGTAGAACTCAATGTAAAATACAGGCATTAATAAATTTTCTATACACCTAAAAAAATACTGTCAGTGTAATTACATTTCATTACTGTATTCCCATATTGTAGGTTATGAGGTGCTCTGTGACTGAGAGAGAGTGACTTACAACAGCCCAGTGGTACAGTCCACTATTAACATTGCACACTAGAGCTGAGGCAAGGCTGGTTGGCATTTCCAGGGGAAATTCCCTCATTCATGTCAAACAACTCATGGGTTGCGCCATAGGGCAATCTAGCAACCCTTCTGTCCCCTTCCAAACCTAGTCATCAGTTGCATATGAAAACTTTGCTCTCCACTGACCTTTTTGTACTGTTTTGATTTGTTGTTGTTGTTTTTTTAAAAAAAGTTTTTAATTTTCCACTCAGACACATGTTGTCCAGTCAGAGCTATAATAGAATCCTGGGTTTCCCCCATCATTTTTGACTAACAGCAGCAGCTGCTCCACTCTCCTCACAAACTGCTGCTGGACAGCTCTCACTTCTGCCACAGGAGAGAGCAGAGGGAAAACGTACTGCAGTCTTAACCAGCTTGGTGACCTCCACATGTTTTGGACTACAATCTCCCCCCCCCCATTAGCCCCAGCCAGCAGTCCAAAACATCTGGAAAGCACCAGGTCAGTGAAGGCTGGTCTATTGAAATGGGAAGTCGTATGTCTCTCTTGTTCCCCTTCCCCTGGTTCTGTGGGAGGCCAACCCTTCAGGAAAGGAACAAGCTTCCTAAGCTATGAAATGAGGTTACACATATCCACAAACCATTAGTAGAGGAATGTTCCTTCTGCACTGCATTCCAGCCTGGCAAATCACTGTGGATGTTTTCAACTTACAGAGGGAGTTCAGCCGGCAAATATTAGCAGCCTGCAAGAGGCCCAATGAGAAGAGGCTCTTGTCAGTTGGAGACAAGGCTGAGGGCTTATGACAAGATAGGGAAAGACCAGGGCAGAGCCTGGTGTCAGCAGCATTCTCTGTCTGAGCTTCTGCTATAATCCCTATTGTCGCTGTGTAGCTAGCTCACAAGCATAATGTCCTGAGTTCAACCTCTGACAGTACGGCAGGCTTCCTGAGACCTGCTACTTGTGGCTTTCTGTGACCTTCTGCCACTTATGAAGGCCAACCACCAAGCTAAACAATAGGTGGTTTCTTTCATGTTTCGATGCTGGCTCGGTAAGAAACAATGAAAGCAGCTGAAAATTAGTGAACTTCTGGTGGTGGTGGGAACACCCAGGCCTCTGTTGTTATAGCAGTATGCAAATATGCCTTCTGCCTTCCCTGGCTGCATCCTGTGTTCTCACGGGTGAAAAGTACATGCAGCAGCCAGTGTTCAGAAGAACCTTGCATTTTCAGAAAGGTAGTTTCAGATGTGCATACCACAAACTATGTTTTAAAACAGATGTTTTAGCATGTTGTTGCTTTATGACTGAAGGCATCTCATGAAAAAACACTTGATGAGGCAGTGTAAAAATGTTTTTGTTTGTTTGTTTCAACTCCCATACATTTTACAGGTATTGGAAGTTTCTGCATGAAAACTATTCATTGCTAGGGATACAAAGTGGATTTGATTGCTGGACCTAGTTATGCAATGACCACCATTTAGGAAATTCCCATATTGTCTAATTACTGTGGTCAGTTGTGATTTAGAAAAAAAAACTGGATAAGGGGAGAGAAGGAGGCTATTATGTACCCTGCCGTACGAGAAAGTGGATTAGCACACCAGTCATGAAGTGAAGGGAATTTGGAAAAGATATAGGATAACATCCTATCCACCTGCATTGTGAATCATGTTTGCTAGATTAAATACAAATAATTTTTTGGCTTTGCTGAAAGCAGTGATGATGGCACACATAATTTCCAAAACCCCAATAAAACACAATCCAAAACAGCTGTTAATACCTTTGCTCTTGGTTACACCTGCAGGAATTAGTGGATTTAGGTAACTTGATTCTAAGCCTCACGGAGAGTTTGTGAGACTCCAGTCCTGCAGAACTGCACCAGTAAAAACAACAAGATTTCAGGATCTAGTTCTCACTGAGGTGATAAAGTGCATCTGGGCCAACTCAATTCCAACTGTAGGCTGCTTTGTGTAACTAAATAGTCCTCCATATAAATATGTTACCTTTACTATGGAAAATTGAGACATATATGAGAGGGTTTTAGCTTAACCTCTTCAACATGCTGGATAGCTATGTGAAGAAATAATAATAATAATAATAATAATAATAATAATAATAATAATTTATTATTTATACCCCGCCCATCTGGCTGGGTTTCCCCAGCCACTCTGGGCAGCTTCCAACAGAATATTAAAATACAATAACCTATTAAACTTCTCCTTGCCCCCATAAGACAGCATTACTTACTGTGAGTACTCACCCGCAATCTTAAGTGGTACAGCCTAGACTGAGGTTTATTGCTTAAGTGAGAACTTTTAGCCTTATGTCAGTAGTATAAAATGCTCTCTAGCTGTGTCAGTCACATGAAATCAGAAATTAAGAAAATATGTCACATGGTTCCTATTTGTGAGGTCAGTAAACCAGGGTGAATTATTTTATCTGTGATATTACAAAGCTCTCTCGTTTTTGATCTCTTAATCATCCCTTAATGGAATTATAACAAATCCTCTGATGTAATGGGCTTGTGATACGGCACTTGGAGAGCAGTACGCCTCAAACTGAGCACTGATCTGCCAGCACAAGAATCGTTAAATTGGCCCCCTTGAATACCTGGCATTGCATTGCATTTCCTTGAACTTGCCATCTTGGGTGCCAGATCTGTGCTGAGAGTCCTGGTTTACTGAGAGGCCAATGACTCATGCGAATATATTACTGTACAGGAATGTCTGAGATTTGATCTCATGCAAATTTAAAAAAGCCTCAAAAGCTATCTCTCAGCCCAATAAAAAGAAAAAAGTGTGATAAAACCCCAAGTAGACTCATGGTAGTTGCTTCTTAATGCAACCATCTATGACTACGTTTGGTCCAGATTTTTTATTATGGATCTAGAATTTATTGTGCCAGTGACAAACTCATGAAAGCAGTGGTGTGAGAGAAACTGGGTGGTGTTCAAGCTTTGCACAGGGAAAGCCCACTGAAATCAATTAACATGAGTAAGTTATGGCCATTAATTTCAATGGGTTCACCCTGAGTAAAACTTAGTTGAATGCCACTGATTGGCAGTGCTACTGATGCTCAATCAGCCACAAAGCTGACTGGGTGATTTTGGGCCACCCACTATCTCTCAAGCTAACTTAGTGCCAACTCAGATAGTAGGTCCTCTGATAGTAGGTACTATCAGAGTACCTACTACCGCAGGCAGAGATGGTGAGGAGTATAAAGCAAAACTGAGTACATGATCTGCCCTGTGGCCTCTACGTTAGCATGCTGTCCAATTTACCAGGGTTGAAGTAACATTCAAGGGCCAGTACATTTTACTTAAGTATGTTGAATGTGGGCATCTTCTTATCCTTTAACATAGGAACAAAATATAGGAAGCTGCCTTATACCAAATAAAAACATTGGTTCATTTAGCCAATTACCGTTTAGACTGACTGGCAACTCCAAAGTTTCAGGCAGGAGTCATTCCAGCTCTACCTGAAGATGCCAGGAATTGAACCTAATATCTCAGAGTTATTATGAGGATAAGATGGAGGTATGGATCATGTATACTGCCTTGAGCTCCTTGCAGGAAAGGTGGGCTATAAATATAACAAATGCATAATAGAGTCAGTTCTATACCTTCTTATCTGAGAGTAAACTGCACGGAACTAAGTGGAAATAGTTTTGAGTAAACATGCAGAGGATTGCACTTTAAGCATGGTAAATTTGGACAGTTTCATTAAAGCCCCTTTACAGGAAAAGTATAGCATTGACCATGGGAGTAGCCAAGGGGGGCAGCTGCCCCCCTAAATTAATCAAAATCAATACAAAACAATAAAATCTGAGGTTCTGCTGCCCCTAACAAAAATCCTGGCTACGCCCATGGCATTGAACCAGAACCGGAACAGAGGCAGTGAAGTAACTCAATAAAGAAATATTAAGCAAGATTGGAAAGGTGTGATGATGGTGCTAAAGACTGAAGAGGTAATCAAGTATGATGAGACACATTCTGAGTAGCTGTGAACTAATTCAAGATGTGATTGAAGGGAAGCTAGACAGAAAGAGAAGAGGAAGAAAGCCTAGATATAATTACATCAAGCAAATTAAAGAAAGATGACAGGGTGGAGATATAGGTCAACCTGAAGAGTCTTATACAATAAGTGTTACCACATTGAAATACAGTAGAGGGAGATTATTGGTCTTTACATAACAGAGCTACTGTGCACCTGGTTAAGTGAGAGAATTGTGATTATCAGGCATAGGAAGATGGAGAATTTATGCATCTAGCTATTGTATAGTCAGACTAGCTGGCAACAACTCTCCAGGGTCTCTGAAGATAGAGAATTGCATAAAAGAAGTCTGAACTTTGATCTCACCTAGGCTCCAGAAAGTCCCATGAAGGCTCTTTCTCAGTGTTCGTTTGTTTGGTAATTTCCCTCTAATTAAGATCTTCCCAGGAACTACAGGATTTTGCAGATCTCCTTCTTGGCAGTCAAAGCAGGAAGATCCAGTAATGGAGACCTTCTTGTTGCAGCTACAGAAACCTCCACAGCTGTATTCAGTGCTATTTTTCTGGAAAAAGAGTTGCTGGAACTCACCATGAACGCCTTCCTTGTTCTCTTATACAGTGGTACCTCGGGTTAAGAACTTAATTCGTTCTGGAGTTCTGTTCTTAACCTGAAACTGTTCTTAACCTGAGGTACCACTTTAGCTAATGAGGCCTCCCGCTGCCACTGCGCCACCACCACACGATTTCTGTTCTCATCCTGAAGCAAAGTTCTCAACCTGAGGTACTATTTCTGGGTTAGCAGAGTCTGTAACCTGAAGCGCCTGTAACCTGAAGCGCCTGTAACCCGAGGTACCACTGTAATGGCAATGGGGCCCACCTGGGAGTTGCCAGAACTGAGTTCCAGTGAGTTCCAGCTGGGAGGGAAAAAAGCCCCGGCTGTATCCTCTAATGGCAGGAAGAGAGGGGGTAAGATTGGGAGTAGTTTTGGGTCTGCTGGAACTAAAGCCCTCTTGTTCCTACAGCCTCCTGTTCCTATTCCCTTGTCACACCCTCTGAGCAGATCCAGGGCTAGCACACAAATTTTACCTTCCACTGGAACCAGTATGAGGAAAGCACTTAAAAAATAATAATATTATGCACCCTTCCAACTTTTACCCTGCCAGAGCATGCCTGACAGAACTATTGATCTGATCAGATCGCTTTCCCCATATTTTTGTTCCTGTTGTTAGAATATTGTTCTTATAGTATACTGATTTTCAAAAACTGTTTACCACCTTGGATATCTAGGGGTTAAATAAATTAAGTGCTGCAGGACCATAGCCACCCCCCCACAACACACACATTATATTATATGACAAAAACAGTGGAGAGTAAATGGCAGTCTTGATGTCATGTCAGTATGAATCAACTAGATGCTCCCCAGAGGTCTGGAAAAGTCTGTTTCCCCTAGAGACTGAATCAATGATACCATCAGTATCCCCCAAGAACTACACAGAGGCGTGCTATAAAATGAGCTCATTTTAGAAGCTGCATGCTGGGTCATCAGGCTGCTTCTCTCATTCCCTCCAGTACTTAAGTTGGCTGCCCTAAGACCTCTGGCTTCAAAATGCATTTATTTGTGAGGAATGGGACTGTAAATACCCAAATAATTGTTTCTTTTTTTTTATTAATTCACAGAATTTAAGGACAAGTCCTAGATAGATTAAAGCCTTGATTAAATCTCCGGCTGCTTGGTGCTGATTCAAAGTCCCTTGGAGGGCGCCATGTTGAGAAAGGCTGCTATATACAGCTGTAACAGTATTAATGCAACAAGATTTTCAAAATAAAAGGGGGGAGGTTCACAACTCAGTGGTAGAACATATGCTTTGCACACAGAAAGTCCCAGGTTCAGATAGTGACACAGAATCACAGGTGGCACGACTATAGAATCATAGAGTGGGAAGGGACCCTGAAGACATCTAGTCCAACCCCCTGCAATGCAGGAATATGCAGCTGTCCCATACAGAGTTTGAACCTGCAACCTCTTGCCTGACACCAACCAGTACCCACAACACTGGGCCTGAAGGACCAATGGACTCGGGAGGACTTGAAGGACTCAGCACAAGGCAGCTTCCTATGTTGGACTATTGATAGAATCAATTTGATGGGCTCCATCAAACAGGGCACCCTCCTTTTCGAGCATGACTCAGCAGTTGTGACTCAGCTGTGGTTCTGCCATAGACAGTCAGCTCTGTTGTTGATTTTGGAGTCCAGGTACTGAAGGGTGGCTATATGAACTGACAGAAACGAATTAACTGAGAATATAGACTCACACTTGTCTTGCTTCACACCCCCACACCACTACTGACTTGGAAAGAGCCCAATCAGACAAAGATAGAAGCTAGACCCAGAAACTGGCTTTTATATTTGCAAAACATTGCAGTTGCTGCTGTTGTTATTATTGTAGCAGTTATATATAACTCCAACAGTGATTGGCCTTGCTATTTATTTTTATTTATTTAAAGCATTGTTAATCTCGCTCTCCAATTAAAAAAAAGAGCTCCCAGAACAGCTAACATGAAACCAGTAGCAACCCAGGTAGCCCTTCTCTTAGGCTTACATTCTTTAAAAGACACAGCATAAAAGGGATCAGGAGTGAAGCAGAAAGCAAGCAAAGCCCAGCACCAATTTTTCAAGTTGTGGTTATCAAATGTTCTACCAATATAAATTTATCCCAGAATTTTTTTTTGTATGTCTGTTTGTTGCTTTGGGTTGCCCTGGGCAAGATAAAGTGACTCAACAACAACAACAACAACAACAACAACAAAAACAGAAGATAGCTAAGCATACCCAACTTCCTCAACCATTCCTCATAAAGCTTGGTTTCCAGGCTTTTATCATCTTGGTCACCCTTCTCTGTGGATGGTTGTAAACAAAGTGAAGGTATGCCAGTACAATTTGTTGACATTACTGGCATGTTGTAGCAAGTGTTAACAAAGGCAGCCTCAAAAATGTATTGCCTCACAATTCACTTTTCACATTAAACTGCACATCTTAATGGTCATGCAGCATTTTGTCTTCAAATCAAGCATATCTGAAGAATGTAAGAAGCTTGGAGCATATCCGCAAAGTTGGGAGAACCAGTTCCTAAACAGCACATGCAGAAGCGTCCGAACCAGCCAGATACAAAGAGCAGGGAAGTTTCAGTATTGGGCACAAATTCTTTATGTTCCACCATCTGATAAATGTAGTAAAAACAAATCCAAATGCTGTGCCTATTAAATATGCACAGTTGGAGGTTCTGTTTTATTAAACGCACACTGGATACCTTTCTGCTAGCTTGTACTGTATTAGCATTTGTTTTGGAAAGGACATTCTAGTTGTGCATATACAATTGCATACCGGTTTGTTTGAAAGTTACATTACTGACATGTCTCCTTTCAACAACTCCTGGGACGTTAGAAATAACTTCTTCCTTAAGAGAACAAATGATCCATGGCCCAGACACTTGGCAGTACCTCCCCTCTCCTGGTCTGCACCACTTAATGGCATTTTGAAGCACTGGTTTGCCCTCATCCGCAGTGCTGCTGACGTCCTATGTGCCAGCTAAGAGTCAGAACAGGTGGGTCTTTCATAAACAATAGGTTTAATGGAAAATCTCTCTTTTGAACAGATGGGTAAACAAAGCAGTGCAGAACAGAACTGGGGCTCCTTAAATTGGCTATGGCTTTTCTACCATAAGCCCCAACAACACAGAGGAACTCTAATGAGGTTAACAACAACATTCCTGAGTACTGATTGAAACATTTATTTATGTATGAATTTTTGTCTTTTTAGGTGGTGGTGGTCTTGCCAGTGGCCTTTGTCCATCTCACCCTCTCCCCTTAGTGGGTATTCTCCTCGTGCCTGCTCCCTGCAAGTTAACTTACCCTGTGCTAGATGATTTACTCCAGGTGGCTGCCATTTTAATTTCCCCCTAGTGTCACTGACAAAATCACTCCAGGGCATTGTGAGAAGCTATAATGGCAGATGCTGGGCCACCTGGTGCTGAGCCCTGAAAAAGTTTTAAAGAAAGGCTTACAGCAGCCCCAACAATGGCTAATAGATGCTCTTTATCAGCCTTCCCCAAGATGGTGTCCTTTGGCTATTTTCCACTACACCTCCCACCAGTTCCAGCCAGCATGGCCAATGTTGCAGGATGATGGAAGTTTTAGTCCAAAACATCCGGATGGCCCCAGGTGACACTGGGTCTGTTCAAGAATTTAAATTCATGGAGTGGATCACATACATTATAAATCCTTGGATTTTGTTGTAGCTGGAAATAGTTAGTATCCTGGGTAAGCGTGAGTGAACGTAGGTGTTAACATAAACTTTAAAGTCCCCACCTTGGAGAAGCAACTTAATACTTTTACAAAAAAGAACACACATTGCCAGTGATACGTCAGGAATGAACAAGATTCAGTTTTTGATCATATGAGTTGGCATTCTGTTCCTCTCCTAATATTTTTATATAACATGACATGACAGGGAGGCTCACCTTACATTTTGGGAAACCGGGGATCAGAACTTGGACATAGTTGTGGACATAGTGTGATTTCACCATAAAAGCACTGGTAGAAACCTATTGTTTTTTGCTCTATTACTTCTCATAGATAAACCTGTTGTTGATACACTTCTAGGGTAAGCTCAAAGCTAGTGTCGTGATACTGGCATATCCATACTGCTCTCCTGGCTTTTGACAGCCAAGATGTATATTTTTAGAACCCACCTTATTTCTGTGATTCTAAGTTGTTTATTGTGTTTTAATTGTTGTAAGCTACCCTACCATAGGGACGTGGGTGGCGCTGTGGGTAAAACCTCAGCGCCTAGGACTTGCTGATCGCATGGTCGGTGGTTCGAATCCCCATGGCAGGGTGAGCTCCCGTCGTTCGGTCCCAGCTCCTGCCCACCTAGCAGTTCGAAAGCACCCTTAAGTGCAAGTAGATAAATAGGTACCGCTTTATAGCGGGAAGGTAAACAGTGTTTCTGTGTGCTGCTCTGGTGCCAGTTCGCCAGAGCAACTATGTCACACTAGCCACGTGACCCGGAAGTGTCTGCGGACAGCCCTGGCTCCCGGCCTCTAGAGTGAGATGAGCGCACAACCCTAGAGTCTGACCAGACATTTCAAACAAGAGTGAGAAACATAAAAATATCACATTCAGGCTAATCTGGTTTCATAAATTTACGGTGTATTTTTAGCATGCAGAACTGGTATAAGAAGAAAGTTTGCATGATTTGTCCTGCTCTTACAAATGAAGGGCCTTGAGATCCTTGACAGCAACATGAAATACATATCAAGGAAGCCGAGATAACTAGTTCCATGAATGCATTCCCTAGCCTGACATTCCAGAAATAAAATGTCCATATGATCTCTTGGCTATGATCCACAAGCCAGTTGTGCCAAAGTACTTAAATGTAAACTGATTAAATTCTATTGTGTAGATTGGGCTCAATCCAAGTACCCAAACCCAGCCGATTTGAAGATCCTGCTGAATAAAAGAAAAATATTTTCTGTCCAGCTAGCCTGTACCTTTTTTTCTGAATCATGTAGACTATCTCACTAACTAGCAATTGCAAAGGAATGTTGGCAAGCAGAGGATATGAAAGGAGTCAGAACTAATCCAAATGTGATGCTGCAGAAGTAAGATCCTCTCTTAGTCCAATCCCCCATGAACAAAAGATGCCAAAAGAATTATTTTTGTGCTGGGATGGGGGCAGGGCGGAAGAGGACAAAGTTGCCAAACATTAAACATTTTCAAATAAGTTTTTTGTCATTTGCAGACCTAAAAACGGCAATGTTTTCAAAATCAAAGCTGTGCCATTCAGTTTGTAACCAAAAAGAAGCGCCGCTATGCAAGCTCCCCTTGGTTGTTTCCAGTGACGTTTTCAAGGAAAAAATAATAATAATCAAAGTGGCAGGACCTGGATTAACTGGAAATTTGCCTTTTGGAAACTATATAGCAGCCTCTCTCAGCTGAACAACCAGAGGCATTATTTAGTATTACATTGCTTAAAACAAACAATTGTTAAGGGGAGAAATCTTCTGAGCAGCCAGCTCTGCAATTTCTAAAAGCAGATGTCTTCACTCGCATGAGTGGTACCAATGATCGCAAGCTGATGCAAGACCAATGCCTAAAGGGGCAATTACAAAATGACAACACTGTCTAGTATGAACCAAGGCTGATTTCATCTAGTGGCTAAGAACTGGCAATGTTAGTACTTGCTTTGCAGCAATTTTGTTGTCAGGGTCCATGACAATTCTGTTTCATTTTAGACAATGGCTGGCAATGATATATTTTCTTTATTTACATAGACAATGATAATTTATGATGGGAAAGAAAGAGGCAGTTGGAATAACAACAACAACAGCAACAGTAACACTCAATCCTTCACTTTCTGCAGCTCCACTGCATGGTTTAGCACACCAGTAGTAACCAGTGGTGCAATTCTCCTGTGAAATAGGTCTGCAGTAGACTTGTGACAGACAAAATAAAGTCCTGTACTTTTCTGTGTATGGGTTAAACCACAGAGCCTAGGACTTGCCGATCAGAAGGTCGGCGGTTCGAATCCCCGCAACGCGGTGAGCTCCTGTTGCTTGGTCCCTGCTCCTGCCAACCTAGCAGTTCGAAAGCACATCAAAGTGCAAGTAGATAAATAGGTAGATAAGTAAATAAATACCTTCTGGCGGGAAGGTAAACGGCGTTTCCATGTGCTGCTCTGGTTTGCCAGAAGAGGCTTAGTCATGCTGGCCACATGACCCGAAAGCTGTACGCCAGCTCCCTCGGCCAAAAAAGTGAGATGAGCTCCGCAACCCCAGAGTCGTCCGTGACTGGACCTAATGGTCAGGGGTCCCTTTACCTTTACTTAATGTTCAAAATCTGGGCTCGTCTTATACATGGATAGTATCTCCCCCCATTTTCTTAAATTGGAGTCTCTGAAAATATACACGGGGGTGTATTATAGATGGAAAAATACGGTACTTATTCACACAATACATAATTAATGTAAGGAACTACTACAAGTTGTGATGATGGGCACAAGCTTAGAGGAGTTTAAAAGATTTAGAAAAAATATGGAAGAGGAGAGGTATATCCTGTTAGTCACATCACGATGGTTACATGGAGCCTGCATGTTGAAAAGCATTACACCAACAAATACAAGGAGCAGTAGGGGAGAATGGCCGCCAAGCCTGCTTGTGGGGCTCCTGGAGGCATCTGGTTGGCCACCATGGGAGGCAGAACACCGGGCCAGCTAGACTTTGGGTCTGACACATCAGGACTCTTGGGGAGAGCATATAAGAACATAAGAAAAGTCGCTGCATCATTCCTGTCATGTACTCTGTAAAAATAATGGAGCCCTACTTGAACAAAAAAGTGGCAACCCACCAGAAGAAGAGCTGGAGTTACATTCCACATTGATGTCTGATGCATGCCTCACTTATCTGCATTGCAGTGAAAGTGAGGAATAGCTTTGCTCCTGCATATAATGAATGGCTGGGGTGGGGGCAGGGAGGGCCAGGAAAAAACAACAAGAACTCTGGTTGGGAATGAGTCACTGGGAGCAGCTGCAAACCCTGTGCCTCTACTTGGACGCTTTTCCATTCTGCATGCCTCAGCCTAGCTCCTTACTCTCCCACTGGTAGTCCTTCTGCCCCTGGCATATGAAATTGGAAATTCATCTGCTGGGAAAATAACATAGCAAAAATATTCAGCCCCCCAATCCACAGGGTGTTGAACTGGAATTCGGGTGGCAGTGTATATTTTATTGATCCATATGCCTGCATGGAAGAACACATTGTGAGTGCTTGGCCAGCAGCACTCCTCAAACCTTTGATAGACAGAATGGCTGGTGGTTCAAATACCTTATGTATTTATATCCCACCTTTTTTCCATCATGTAAGTCAAGGCAACATAGGAGTTTCCAAGAAGCCTCCCATTCTAACATTAATACCAAGCTAGCTGCATTGCTTTTTCCTCAAACGATGCTCCTATTCAGATATTCTAGCTCAGCTTGACTTGGCTTTTTAAACGTTTACTTGAATTTTATATAAAAAGATCATTGGACTAATAAATGATTAAAAAAACCCTGACCAAGTCTTCTCATGTTATTTGCACATCACAAAAATAGCATAATACATTTGCAGCAATATCTACAACACATGCTTCATTATTAGTGGTCAATGTATAAATTCTTGGTTGGTGAACTGGTTTAAACAAAAACAAAGGGGAAACAGGATAGAATAGAGTTAACAGATAACACTCAACATTGTATAGCTAATAAACAATAGCAATAAACGTAGAAGAACTAGCCACTGTTACTTTGAACAAAATTTCCTCTCTCTCTTTTTAGCTGTCCTTACATATAACAAAATCATAGCATAAAGTCAGTTCAAATTACAGTACCGGTATATTCTGTAATAGATGGCTAATTTTCTCATGTGTTTCCCAACTTGCCTATAAAGCTGCAATTTTAACTTTTGAACTTTCTTATGCAATGGATGATACAGCAAATCTTGAAGAAGGTATTGGATTTTCCTCATGCTGTAAACTCACTTGCAAAGTCCAGGGCTTAGGCGTGTGGAACATCCTTCATTGTCATCAATTGAAATATCAAATAAACAAACACCTATCTCAAGAATGGGTGTTACTAAACAGATGATTAATTTTCTTTTAGCACATATTGTTCCAAACTATTTTATTCATGGGAGAAAGGCAACAAACCATTAAAGCAGAATGAAAATGAATTACATTCCATCCACTCCTTTTTTAAATTCAGATAACCTTAGGGGTATGTATACTAAGTATATGCATTCCTCAACACATTATGCAGAACTGGCAATGGGCAAAATGTTAAAATGTAAATCTGGAAGTGATAAGCCACATATAAGGTCTGGAATTACATGGTTTTTTTAAAGGGGTTCCTAGTCTTTGAACAGCTGTGTGACAATCAGACATTAAGCAGCTTTCTTCATGATTTCATCTGCATGCCTTCTTGTCATATGAAAAGCCCTGTTGCATCAAACCAAAGACCTATCTAGTCCAGCATCTAGTTTCTCCAGTGGCCAAACAAGCTATGGGGGAAAACCCGTAAGTAAGGCATGAAGGCAATAGTCTTCCCCTGCGGCTATTCCCCAACAACCGATTTTCAGAGCGATGTGGCTTCTGATCTTGGAGGTAGCATATCTCTGTCATGACATCATTATCATCATCATCATCATCATCATCATCGCCATCACCACCATCATTAGAATTTATATACTGTCCTATACCCGGGGGTCTCAGGGTGGTTTGCAGAATAAAATCAAGATATAAAACCACAAAATACCTAAGAAAAATATAAACAACAACCCAATACCCCCCCCCCCAAAAAAACATTTTAAAAGGGCATGGGATGTAAATCGGATCAACCAAAGGCCTGGTTGAAAAGGAACATTTTTGCCAGGTGCCTAAAGGTATATAATGAAGGTGCCAGGTGAACTTCCCTGAGGAGAGAAGGCCCGTTCTCGTGTTGCCACCCTCTGAACCTCTCGAGGAGGGGTCACACGGAGGGCCTCAGAAGATGATCTCAGGGTCTGGGTAGGTACATATGGAAAGAGGTGATCCTTGAGGTATTATGGTCCTGAGCCGTTTAAGGCTTTATAGGTCAAAACCAGCTTTTGTCCCCAAGGCACCCAGAGTGGCTGGGGCAACCCAATCAGATGGGTGGGGTACAAATAAATGAAATTATTATTATTAAAATTATTAAGTGCCTTTGAAATGGGTGGCCATCACAACACTTTGTGGTAGCAAATTCCACAGTTTAACTACACACCGTTTGAAGAAGTGTAGATAAATTTCCTACCTTTTGGCTTCATTGGATGCTTCCCAGGTTCAGGAGAAAAACTATTTGCTATTTACTTTCTCCACACCATGCCTAATTTTATAAACCTCTATCATACCCCACCCCCCATTATTTGCCCTTTTGCTAAACTAAACATTTTCCCATAAGCAGTGGAGGCTGGTCTGCTGGGGCTAGCAGGGCACTGCCTCACCAGCCTCAGTATGCCTTCCCCACCTGCCTGCCATCTTATAACCAGTCCAGGGGGTGGCCCTGGCTGCCAGCTGCCTCATCCTGTACCGTCTGTGTTGCCCTTGTACAACTCAGGAGGGAAGAGGATAGGGACAAAGCTAGAATTAAGTTGTAAGCCGCCTTGAGCAGTGTATTAACTATGGAAAGGCGGCGTACAAATAAAATGATTATAATGAGAATTAGTTGGCTCTTCCTGTCCCTGGGTAAGAGGGGTTAACTGTTAAACCACTCTGGGAATTGTACTTCTGTGAGGGGAAGGGGGGTCTTCTAAGAACTCTCAGGACACTTAACAAACTACACTTCCCAGGATTCTTTGAGGGAAGCCACAGCTGTTTGACGTAGTATGATACTGCTGTAAATGCATAGTGCAGATGGGGCCTCAGATTGTAATCTATTCCATGCAGGGGCCTATCCTCTTGTACCCTGTGTAAAGCAGTTTGTACATTAATTGCCATTTGATTGGGCAATTAATTAATCAATCAATCAAAGCACATTTTCATTTATGTTGAACTGGTATGCTAATTTTGTTATTTTCATCGCTAAACTCAAGTGCTTACCATTTCACAAAATATAGTTATGCACCAGCTGTCAGTGCAAGATCAGACTTTGCTCTCTGATCCACTTGATAACAGCTGCTGACTCATATTGCTTAGGAAGCTTTTTATTATTAGGTTCAGAGCTCTATTTGAAATCTAAATCAGTAGGGAGTTTCCGATTCCTCCAACCCCCACAACACATGGCACTGAGCATGAATGAATGTTTACTTTGCAGTTAGCAAGAACAGAAAACCGTTTTAAGCAGAAGCAAGCTTAATTTATCTGTAAAAGACTCTGAAAATGTGAAATTACTCTGAATCCAGTTTTATACAAGAAAACAAAGTTGAATTAATACATTAAACATTTGGCTCATATTATAACTTCACTTGGTTTTAAAAATTTCCCTCCAGAATCTCTAGAGGAACTATTTTTATTATTAGAAACATTAATTATCAAAATAGATATGAGTCTTTTACCCATGACCATTTAAAATGTGTTTTATTCTGCATGCATATATGAATATTGCAAAAGGAAACAGAAATAAAATCACTGCAGCTTGCTTATCAATGAACAGGGCTAGGTTTGAGGTGTGAACTGTACAATGGCATTTGCTCTAATTTGGAGATCCATAGGTCTTCTGATTCTGGGACTTAGTGAGGACTAAGAAGAAGCAATTTTCAGGGTCAAAGTTTAGCTTTGGAGTAGTGACATTTTAAGATGGGCAGCACCACTTCCTTACTCTAATCTTCACATATTTGGTGAGAAGAATGTGCTTCCTGATCAGATGTGATTTCCTGACAGTCGTATATACGCCATGGCACTTCACATTTTAGAAATTAAACACTGGCCTTTCCCTTCCGAATCCTTTCACATCCACCCTGTCCTCCAAGCCTTCCTTTTGGGGTCTCCCCACTCCTCTTTCTTGGCCACTAATCCCAGCCAATTGTAAATTCCACTTGACAATTCTACTTTAGAAAACCTGTTCCCCACTCTTATTATCGACACATGTGCTGCTACTTAGCAAATGGTGGGAGAGGCTCGGGATGCTGAGGCATGCAGGCGCTGTCATTTTGGGAATGATTTACTATTATGGGAATTATTTACTAGCCTGGAAGGGAATTAGCAAGGTAATCCTAGGGGCATAAACTCATTAGTAATTAGCACGGAGTTCAAGTGCATAGGGCTGCAATCAAAATAATTTGTGTGGTATGCAGTATGGATGCTCTGGCCCATATTGAGCACCTTCTAGGACTTATGTTCAACTGCCCCACCATAAAGTGTGTGGATCTAAGCCTCTCCACCCTCCTTCACCTCCACCTGCCAGCCTTCCCCAATCTAGTGCGTGGGCATAGGCCATGCTGCACAAGGCTGATTGGAGTTGTAGTCCAACAGCATCTGAAGGGCACCACAATGAGAAAGCTTGCTATGTACATTGATAAAACTTTATCCCCTGAGAACAGATAGCTAATTAACAGACTTAGCTAATGTCAGCCACTCAGTTATGTCCTTTTAATTAATCTGCTTCAACCATACTGTAAATGAAACCTAAGCCAAATCTATAATGGTAGCTAATAGCTAATACAGAACTGAGTCCCGCTATTATTCTGCTCTTTTTATTCTGTACGAAACATTGACTGGATGTAACAACCATGAAGCACATTTTAAAATGAAACTTTAATTGAAGTTAATTAAATATTTCACTTCTAATTAGCAGCAACCCTTTAAGCATGTTTATTGAAGTAACCATATTTTCAAATTCTTTCCTTTTTAAACTATGGATGACAGGGAATTAATATAACCAATATTTTGTTCACAAGAACCATTTAATGCATTTTATCCAGAGGTAAAAGAGAGCAAAAACTTTTGGTATACATGAAAAAGAAATAATAATTAAATATGTAAATTGGAGTTGTAACATCTTACTACATTTGATTATTTAATATGACACACATCCCGGTGTACAGACATTAATAAATATTAAGTAGTAGTGGCAGCTAATGTAAAATGTGTTTTTGCCCTAACCCTAATTATGTTAGAGACATTTTCAAAAAGGAGCTCTCAATTGTTTATCTGAGGGGAATTATTTAATACTATTGTGATGCTATGGGTGCAATGTTGCTCCTACAGAAATAAATTACACATTTTTACTACCGGTAGTTTTTATAGAGCAGGATTACCTGTCAGGGGCATTGGATACGAGAAACATCTATTTTACAGAAGCCCCCCCCTTTCTCTTACCACGTATGTACACACACACACTGATATTCCTGCGACTAATAGGACATGCTCTCCTATGAATATTAAATTACGTTCCTATTAACTTTTCTGTACCCTAAATTTCTCCCATTTGAACTTCTTCCCTTTCGTTTGCCTGGCAACCTGTCTGTTCTCCTTGGTTCTCCTGAGAAGTCCTCACAATCAAGAGCTGCCAGTAGTCACACATTTCATTATGCAGAGTAGCAGCATTTGAAATCGGCTTTGCTTATCTTCACACCCCTATGCGCGCTTCCATACACACTACTTGCCTCATAAATTGGATTGCCTCTCTAAGGGTTTCTGCAGCAGGAGTGACTGCTGCTCTCTGCTGCTGAGCTTATTCCTTTCTGAAAGTTTTTAAAAATGTTATTGCTGTGTTGCTGCTGAGAAAGAGTGGGATATTGACTATCTCGCGCTGGTAAAAGCAGTGCCTATAGGGATGTCCAAAATCAAATCTACTCCCCACACTACCCTTAACATTGAAGTAACATTGATAAATAATGTCATAACATTACCATTTTGGATAAACGCTGAGTTCTACCATAGCTTGGAAACCATAACAGGATTCTGATGAAAAGTCAGATTGCCGCTTTTATCCAATGGCCCTAAAGGTTAGACCAGATAGGTTAACTATCTGCATAATCTAGCCAAAATGAAAGCACATTTAAATCCAATTGACTTAAGTGTCTTTCCCTGAAAGATACATGCCATAGCATCAGTGGGATTTACAAGTGTTTAACAATACTGGCTATCCTATCGCATGTCTTTTCTCTGGCCTTGTGAATGTGCTGAGCTTAGTTCACCATCTCTACTGGCACATTTGCTAGCAGTTCTGGCAAAGAACCCAAAGATTAAAGAAGCATGAAAATCAAACTACCTTAATCCTTTGAAGTGGTCCCTCCAGAACCAGATTAAGGAACATAAGGCAAGCAGCATGTGGAAATCAGCGCTGTTGCTGCCAAATCTGTTGATCTGGTAGCTCTGAAAAAACATCAGATTCTACTCTTGAATATACTTCTTGGGAATAAATTTATCAATTTTTTTATTTTGTATCATCAATTTTTGCAAAACCAGGCAGTACAATTAATAAACCATGATTTAATATATGCATGTTATTGTGGGGTTTGGTTGTTTTTTTTATTTCATGAGATATTTAATCAGCCACATGTCACATTCCCAATTCATGTTGTAACCGCGTAAATGAATTACTAATATGGAACAGAAGGTTTGGGGTGTAAAATCCTAAATCCTTCAAAGACTTCCCTGGGTGATCATTTTTCTTCTGTGTATTGTCAAGATTAATTGGAATTCAAAGGGCACCTTCATAAGCATGAACACAAGACTTCACAAATTCACTATTCAGATTATTGTGGAAGTAGCTTGGTAAAAATGTCTAAGCAAATAGACTTTTTGCAGAATGCCTTTCAGTGCGCCTTTCTTTTTCAATCTATCTATTGAAGGCCGTTAAATGCTTCAATATCATTGTGGCATAAAGCCCACCGTGTTTTTAATGAATGTTTTATACACATATAAAAAGAAAAATAATTGCTCTGCAAAGTGTATAGTATTCCCCTCCAACCCAAGCCTATTATTAGTTGCACAGAACACTGGGTCTCAGCTCTAACATAGATTGTTGGCTTGTTCTGGTATCTGCTTCACTCTACACTCATACAGCAGCAGTCATTGACCTAGTTCATATGACCACCTAACCCGTGGTTGGGACTCCTCTTCCCGTCAAAGTTTAATCTGGTGAGGACTACATACTGGAGGAAGATGGGCCAAGAACCACCCCACTGTCTTTGTCTCTGTCACTCCATCCCTCCATTTTCTCTCCCTCCCTACCGCCCTCTCTCACACACACTCCTAGTTAATCAATCTTCCATTCACACACACTCTCATTCTTTCATTCATACACAAAAACTTCAATTCTCTCACACCCGCCCCCCTCTAGCTGCCACTCTCCTCTAAAAAATAAAATAAAATCCACCTACATGGTAATTAGAGAGATATTCCAGTGGATACTCTCCACCAACCTTGTCACCATGAACCTTGAGTTATACAGTGGTACTTCGGCTTACATACGCTTCAGGTTACATACGCTTCAGGTTACAGACTCCGCTAACCCAGAAATAGTACCTTGGGTTAAGAACTTTGCTTCAGGATGAGAACAGAAATTGTGCAGTGGCAGCGCGGCGGCAGCAGGCCCCATTAGCTAAAGTGGTGCTTCAGGTTAAGAACAGTTTCAGGTTAAGAACGGACCTCCAGAACGAATTAAGTACTTAACCTGAGGTACCACTGTACTTCCAATGCCTCACAATTTCCATGCAAATAGCTGTTAACATTAATATTACTTGTTCCTTATAAACATGTTTCCCAATTATCAATAAGGGAAATGCCACTACATAAATGTGCTGGCCCATTATTTTGGAAATTCTGACAAATTCCAGATTCCAAAACCATTGCACAGGACTATGCACCAACCACATGTGAATGAAAGACCTGACTTCACCACAGCCTCTCTAAAATAGTAGGAATACAGCATAATTAATATGATGCGAATTCTTCCAATCCAGTGCCATCAAAATAACACTTTTTCTTCTACCAGTATGTTTATTCAGAGGTTGTTTTTCCAAGCTGCTTCCAAATCTTGTGTAATTGCTTCCAAAGTTTCCAGTTGTAACAGTTTATAGATTGCAGAGGCTACAACTTTCTAGTCATTGTCAGGTTGAATACAAAAAACTTGGCTGAATAATTTTAATTTATCATAAAGGAATGTAAAACATTCCCCTTTGTCCTCCACTTCTTAGAATGTGTTCTGTGATCCACAGTTATCATTCTCCAAGCCTTCTATTTCTTTCACTTTTCTTTCTGCTGGTTCTGTCTTTCTTTCAAATTCAGTTTACTCAGTCTTCTCCCACACTCTATTTAAAATAACTAAATATCCCTTTCACTGTTTTTATCTATTCTACATTCTTTGCATCAATACATATCTAAATTTCATACACTTTATTAATTTATTTTTCAATGCTAATATTATTTTTCCTGTCTAGCACGTACTATTTATTAAGAAAATATCCAGTCCGCTAAGCCTATTCTGCTTTTAAATTTTGTTATGGATCTCCCATCATACATTATTTTGTTTCCAAAATTTAGACTGTGCTTACTCTGATCATTCTCTGTCTATGTCAGTTTAAACAAGAGGTTACATATTTTTTACAAATACATTCTGATATGAAAAACAGAATTAATTATATTTACCATGCTCTACAGCTTCTCTTCTCTTCTCTTTGTGCCATTCCAGCTAAGTCATCCACAAGCATAACCAATTTTCTTCCTTTAGATTTACTTTAATAACTAAATTAATTTTCTTCTTTTTGGTTAACTGCATCCTTCAGAAATGTATTTAATATGGCAGCAAACATCCTTCGTGAACCTATTCACCCATTATCATAATCTGCAGTTCTAGCTTCCTGAACTGTATATACTACATTCTGCTGCGTTTTTCAGCTTTAGATATATAGGGTGCAATTCAACTAAATTTTACTCAGAGGAGACCTATCGAAATTAATGAACCTAACTGACTCATGTTAGTTTCAAAGGATCTATAAGTAAAATACTTTATTTTATCTGCCTTGCCTTATGCCTACCATCTTCTGCTTCCTTTGCTTTCCTAATACAGTGGTACCTCTGGTTAAGAACTTAATTCGTTCCAGAGGTCTGTTCTTAACCTGAAACTGTTCTTAACCTGAAGCACCACTTTAGCTAATGGGGCCTCCTGCTGCTGCTGCGCCGTCGCCACATGATTTCTGTTCTCATCCTGAAGCAAAATTCTTAACCTGAGGTTAAGTGGAGTCTGGTTAGAGGAGTCTGTAACCTGAAGCGTTTGTAACCCGAGGTACCACTGTAATTAGATTTGTTGCAGCCCAATCCTATGCAATATTCAATAGGCCTTACACTTGGTTTCATAGGCTAGCGTGCCAAGATGAAACCATCATTTCTGAGTTTGAATGTAATGGGGAACTATGGTTTAAACAAGCAAATCCTAAATCTGGCATGCAAAACAAAGTGGCAATTTATAAGGAGCACAATGGTCAGTCTTAATCATAATAGGCCATGATTTTGTTAAGCCAAGATTGTTACATCTGAACTGGCTTTGTATGGGGGCACCAGGCTAAATCTGAGTTAATCTGAATAGGCTTTGAGCTAAACCGAGTCTTGAATTTTTATTCTGGGTTTGTTGTCCCTTTCTGTATACTCACAAACTTTTGTATGGGTGTCAATTATTTTTGTTTTCTGCTGCTTTCTCTTCATTTCCCCTGTTTTTACTTATACATTTTGTACTGGTTGATTAACTGTTGTGTTGCTGATTTTAATTATACGTTAGCCACCTTGAATTATTTTATAAGATGAGCTAGATATAAAAAAATCAAACAGATCATAGGCATGTTTGCTCAGAAGCAAGTTCCACTGTGTTCAGTAAGGCATGTTTGCTAGCAAGCGTGCAAAGGATTGCCGCCTGAGTAGAGCAGAGAATGAGCTTCCTTCCTAGTATTTCCCCCTCCCTCCCTCAGCACTTGATGACCACACCTGTTATTTTGAACTGGTTGTCATTTCAAGTTACGTGTGTGCTCAACTTCCGTTGAAGTTCAATGTGACCATGAAAGTTAGAGTATAGTTCTGAATCACACCTCTGTTGATCAAAACTGGTTTCTATTAGACTTTCCACTTTGTACTGCTGATGTTGCAATTCTTTGGAGAATTTTGAAAGAAACAATTATGATAAGTTAATGGCAGATTGTTTAGAAAATGAAATTTAATAGTTCAAAGTGGTTTATATTATAAAGAGTCTTCCTCTTTATAAAGACTGGGAGAGGCAGGGTATTTTGTTTTTTTGCTGTCTTTTACACAACTGTGATGATGCTATATAGAATTGCTTTAAGAGAGATGGCATTCCAGCATAGCCACATTTTTATAGGGCTATGCCCTTTCTGGGTTCTGACTAGGAAAGGCAATGCATAGTTTTTGTGGGTAATGAAAGAGGAAGTGTCATGTATGTAAACCCAGGTTTCATTAGAGCAGAATTAATCCAAAAGCTAATATAGGACTCATTTGTGATGCTGATGCAGTAGAACTGTGGAGATAAGAGGGAATATGCTTTAAAGCTTAGAAAGACTTTAACAGACTTTTTCTGAGCAACTATGAAAAGGAGCAACTTTTCAGTTCTCTGATCCTACATGTTAACCGTTGTCAGCAGCCACTGTGCCAGGCTTATGCCAATGTAAGGGAGTGTAAGGGAGTTACACTCCCATGTACTCCCAACATCAAAGAATAAAAAATATGTTATCACTGTTGAAAAAGAAATGATGTAGCAACACCAACCAATAATATCATGGTTTCCCTGGCAACTCTGCTGGTGCCCAAACATCACGATACAGTGGTACCTTGGTATTCGAACTGCTTGGCTTCCGAACAAATAGGCTCCCGAATGCCGCAAAACCCGGAAGTAAGTGTTCTGGTTTGCAAACATTTTTCGGAAGCCAAACGTCCAATGGGGCTTCCACTTGAGTGCAGGAAGCCACACCTTGGTTTTGGAACTGTTTCGGGAGTCAAATGGACTCCTGGAGAGATTAAGTTCGAGAACCAAGGTACCACTGTATTGTGCCAGACTTCTCTAAGACTCAGCTATACATTGATAGGCACTAAACATGATGGAATGGCATGATGGCTATCAACCTACCCAACCCAATCCCTACTCACACATGGTGAGAAACATCTTGACAGAAAGAAGCTGACAACCCAAACAGACCAAGCAGCATAATAATAGGAAAGTGCTGTAGCCTGCAAACAATATTTTTGCTAGTGGAGAAGCAAGAATGAGGCAGGGAATGAACGGAATGTCATTCCAAGTACAACACACAGTCCTCTCTGTAGCCTAGTGCATGTGGAACCCAGAGCATTATCACCCATCTGACTGGGTTGCCCCACCCTCAGAAACCATGTTCAGAATGCTACATGTCTGTGTCTATTGGAGGGGAACAACCTTTTTGCAAGGGACAAGGGTGGGAGCCACATGCACGAGGAAGAAAGGATAGAAACAAATAAAGGATCAGCATGACCTGCCTGCTTGCCCAACGGGAAGGAGCAAGGTACTAAGAAACAGGAAATGTTGGTTTGGTAATATTCCCTGCCAAAGTAAAGCTTACCTTCCAAATATCAGAGCGGCAAGAATAAATGTGGATGGAAAGAGAGAAGCAGTGGGACTTGAACCCCAAGACTATGACCATCATAGACAGGAGACTTTCCTTCATGGGTGAATTCATGACATGCCCTCTAAGCCATATGCATCAAGAACTCCAGGAGGTTTAGCAAAAAAAGAGATCCCAGGTTTTACCTCAGGCCACGTAAAGGCCTCAGAAGAGACATACCCTGGAGACAGTGCAGTATGAACATTGATACCCAAGCAGAGGGAGTGGTACACCAACTAATGACCTCACCAAGCAACAGTCAGCCCTGAGAGGCTTCAAAGTGCCTATCATTTTGTAAACCTATTCAATCCCATGTAGTCACATATACCATATTCAGTTGATTGATGGTTGTTTTCCTCAATAGAGAGCTCATCTCACAGGCATCTGGTTGAGCTCTATGCCAAACAGGATGGACTAGATGGGTCTTTGATCTAACAGAAATCTTCTTATGACATCGCCCCAATGTTCACAGAATACATAAAACAGAGTGTGATATACCCACCGGCTGCATCACTAGCAACTGAAGATACGGCACCTTCAGCATTAGAAAGGGTCCAATATGCTTTCATTCATCACTGAAAGAGAGTTGACAAGTCAAGAATGAAGACTGAGAAGGTTTATTGATACTAACAGAAGATAATTATTAATCTTATTTTGAGACATTTCCATGTAGCAGAAAGGGCAAAAACCAGACTGGAAACAGTCAAGTAGAAAATCGGGAGAACAAAGAGCAGGACAGCCAGTCATACAAGTTTTGATAATATAGAAGAAAAATCAAATAGATCTGGCTATTCCTAGTATGGGGGTTAACTTTAGTCCCTTCACATGTACAGATACATGTGTGTAGTAGACGTCCATGGAAGGGTCAATTCTGATCTGCCCAGGATTGTCACTTGCAGAAACCCTGCATCTGTATGTTTGTAGGCCCGTACTTATGGTGAGCGGCTGGCAGCTGTTTAGGGCATCAGTGGTGGTCAGGAACAAGGCTAGCAACGTTGCTATGGAAGCCCTTGACACAGTGGGAGAACCTGTGATGGGATTTTCATGGGCAGTCCATTTATGAAAAGTCATGCGGGCAGGCAGTTGTACACCTTCATTTCAGAATCATTTCAAGCCTTTTTGAGAACTGAGCCACCTTTACTACAGAAACCCAAGTTAGGCTTCAATTCGAACCCCTCACCTGTCTTATAGATTCAACAGAACTTATTCTGAAGGGACATGCTTAGGATTGCAGCCTAAAAGAAATAAGAAAAGGTATTGATTGTGAGCAGGAAAGTTTAGCTAGCACTCTTTAAAACTGTGTTTGCTTTGTTTACATACACAACTATGAGATACCACAAGGTTTGAAGATGCCAAGTTAGTTTCACGCCAATCTAGGTCAAGTCTTGTCTAAGCTGCTCTCGCTGCTGGGTTCCCCTTCCTTGTATTCCTCCTGCTTTTCTTCCTCCTCCGCCTTCTCCTCCCCTCGCCTTTCCCTCAGTTGCCTTAAAAGCAAACACCCGCTCTCTCTCTCTCTCAGTTCTTACCCTCCTTCCCTTCCCGTCCCCCAGCCCCGCCACTTCCTTTCTCTCCCCAAACCTAAGAGCGCCTAAGAGTGTTCCTAAACACCGCTCCCCCTCCCCGCCCCAGATGGCTTGATCTCTCTCTCTGTGCATCTCACTTTTTCCTTTTTTTTTTTTTTCAATTCACACACCCTAACCTGCTCTTCCTTCCCCTATCACAGTCGCCCTTCAGAGCAGGGTCATTGGCTGTTGCTAGAGGCTCCTCTCTCCGGATTGGCTAAGTCGCGCTGCTGCTGCTCGCTTCGCCAGTTTCCAGACTTGTTGTCTGGCTCTAAGGCTAAAAAGTCTGAAGGGGAAACTAGTGCAGCTGCGCGGTTGGGGCCGAAAGAGAGAGAGAGAGAGACCGAGACCGACTGTGTGTGTGTGCGCGCGCCTGCGCTAGTCAGTCACGCTTGGCTGTCTGGGCGGCGCTGCAGTGTCTCCCCCTGGCCTGGGCGGCGGTGCTTAGTAGTAGTAGTAGTAGTAATAATAGAACTGCTCCCGCCGCCCGCTCTCCGTCCCGCCCTCGCTCCCCGCGGCCGGCCTGCCTGCCTGCCGCCGCCCTTATCTCTGGGGAGCCTGAAGGAGACACCTCAGCGAGTCCCTGGCCGGCGCCCAGAGGAGCGAGCCTGCCAAGCGAGAGGGGCGGGAAGGAGAGAGAGGAAGGGGGAAGTGTGGAGAGGAGGAGCCGTGTATGTGTGTGTGTGTGAGGCGGGGAGGGCGAGGGAGGAAGGCGAGCGGAGCGAGGGAGGAAGGCAGGAAGGAAAAGCGAACGAATAGAAGATAAGAAGGCTGCGCAGTGGAAGAAGAGCAGGAGGAAGAGGAAGAAGAAGGGGGCTTGTTGCGCTTCGCCTCCCCTCCCACCACATGCCCCTGGCGGTGGGTTGCGGCAGGCGCTACAGCATCCTGGGCCCGGCCTAGCGAGCGAGGGGACGCAGAGAAAGGAGAAGAAGCCGAAGGGTGGAGGGGGGGGGGTCGGCGACGGAGGCGGGTCCGCAGCTCGGGAGCCTCTTTGGAAAGGAGAGCTGGGCCAGGCGCAGGCATTGCGGCCCCCGCGGTCGCCCCGTCCCCTCGCCCCACACAACCGCCGCCGCCGCCTCAGTAAGGGGCGGGAAGTGAGTCTTCTTCTGCCGGGACTGGGCGGCGTTCGAGGCACCTGAAACCGCGCATTTGTCACGGCGGAAGAGGGCAGAAGCTGAGGCGACGACGCAGAGACCTCCCCTCGCTCAACTGCGAAGAAAAGTGAAGAAGGAGGCCGGGGGAGGGAAGGGGGGAAATAACTCACCTCGGCCGGCCGGGCCGCAAGCTTGGCATTGCTAAATCTCCACGACACCCCCAACCCCGGAAAAGAAAAGGGGAAAAAAAAAACCCAACAACGTCGACGAAAGCTGTTGCATCCTCCACCCCACCCCCCGTTTTTTTTTTCTTTTCTGGACTGCTGAGAAAACTTGATTGGGATTTAAAGCATCCATTGGGTAGTGAAGGAACCTGGTGCAAATGGAGATCTGCACGTCCGAATTGTGAGGTTGGTTTTCAAAAGAAATAATTTTGGAAGTGTGCGTGTGCGGGAACATTAGGAATGAAACCCTTTTTATGTGTTGGAGAAAGGGGACGCAATTGTACTTCATTTTGAGATGGTGGTCTGTCTCCTGTTCTTACTTTCGTTAGCTTTTTAAATGTATTTCTGGATTTTGAAGCTGGTTTCCAGTCTCTCTCTCTCTCTCTCTCTGTGTGTGTGTGTGTGTGTGTGAGAGAGAGAGAGAGAGAGAGAAAGTCTAATCGTTACCGGTACTTTGAAATTTTGTTGCAGAGGAGAAATGTAGGAGAGCTGATTTTGTGTGTGTAAAGCTTCTCAGACAGAAGTTTCTTTGTTCCATAGTAGAAGGTATTGAAGTGAAACTGCCTGATTATGCATTCGTGATCTTAAAACATGTCATCTGTAGAAGCGACTTGCTGGACCGATAACTTTCTTTCTCTGCAAGCATTCCGTCTGCATAGAGGGCAAATATTCTTTTTCCCTTGTACCATTAAAGTTTGAAGACTTTTTCTTTTCTTTGTGGCCGATGTTTTTCTTTTAGAAGTCATTCCTTAGCTGTTGAGTAAGGACACGGTTCAGACAGGCCTGATGTCTTGTGAGACTTAACAAGTGTTTCTTCTTTCATAACCTGTGTAGTTCAAAAACGTTTGAGTTGTAGAGATATTTGTCATATTGTCATAAAACAGCTTCAGCACCTTTAGTCAATGGCTATCTCCTGAGGGAGTTTAAACTTTATTTGCAAACGTCTACTTGCATGTGTGATTTATGGACAAATTTATTTTCCCCTAATAGTGGAATTCAATGGTTTCATTCGATTTATTTTTCTTAGCAATGTAGTTTGGTCTTGGTGTTTTGGGGAAAGGTATGGAAATATTGAGGTTTCTGAAAAATTGTTAAGATTAAGCAATTCTCATTATAAGGAAAGCAAAATGTGTTGTATCACCTGTTGAATTATATAATTTTGATGACTTCACAAGCAACTTGCCAATTGTTTTTGTACAAATCTGCTTTGAACATGTTTTCTAAATTGTGCATTAGTCAGATGACTATAACTGAGGCATTATTTTTGTACTGTGGATGGTTTAAATCAACGTCCATGCTATGTTTTGCTGGTCTGTCTTGATGGGAGTAAAGGCAAATTTCTCTTGGCGTCAATCATCAAGATTAGGAAACTTTCAAACTATACACATGATCTTTAAAGACACCAGTAAAGGTTACTCTTGGGCATTTCAAAGGATTGGACAGAAAGATGGCAGTGAACTTCAACTTCCTTATATGGCTTATGCGTGGCAGAAAAGCCTAAACAGAGTAATCATTTTACAGTGAATTAGCACTTCCAAAGCAGTGTTACATTCCCCACAAAACATATTCTAAAGAGGGATAGAAGGTATCATTGCATGATACATATAACTATAAGATATTGTATATCTAACATGTAGCCATAGAGCATAAACTATTGTATTTTGAACTATTTATTGTTCTTGATATTGGTTGGACTTAAAATCCTGTACAGTGCAGTCCTGTAAATGTCTACACAGAAGTAGACTTACTCTTAGGTAAAGGTGTATAATATTTCAGCTTTAGATTAGTTTAGTCACCATATTGGATTAGGCCCTATTTAAATAGCACACTTCTGCTTAGGCTAGTGATGTGTCATAAATTCCATTAATTTTAGTAATACAATTTGAAAAGATTTGTTGGAATTATTGCTCTTGGCAAGTCAAGCTTATATGATAGTAAATTATCTGACAGGCCTTTGAATTTTCACCTTTATCTGATTGGTTCAAAGCCTGTTTAGTGATGTGTGTGTATTACATTTCATTAGTGATGTGGAAACTTCTCCTAATTTGACTTTTTTCAGTGAGCTATGTTTATATATGTTCTGTATATACTGTATGAAAGTTTTCTTTTTTTAGTGTTCTTACAATTATGTGCTAATTTTTGTATTATCTAAAATTAATAAATAATAGCAAGTAAGATTTACCTCCTTTGGTAATTCAGATGAATGCCTGTCTGTACTCTTCAGTAAGTCATTGGGAGACAAAAGAAAAACAGTAAATTTCTATAGTTCTGCATGCCAGCAAAGTGTAGCTGAATAGGCAATTAAAGCAGGTTAAGTCAAAGCAGTAATCAGATGGCAATATTTGCATGTAGTGAATCTTTAATAGGCGCAATGAAGTATTTAGTCATTAACAGAAGACTTATTTGAAAAAGTGAACAAACCGCTAATCAATTTATTAAAATACATTTTTGTATAGGTATCTGCTCTCAAATTTAAAATGTGTACTTTAGTTCAGTTTTAATCTAGCTAGTGGCTATTTTTCACAATTGCACACTTTATATTTTTTTAAAAAACTGTACACTACTTTATTGTCAGTGTCCAAGTGATTTACATAGAACATAATGTATAAAGTTATCCGTAAAAGTCAGAAGATAGAAACATGCTGCCATATATATATATATATATATATGGAGAGAGAGAGGGGTGTGTGTACATTACACACACACGTAAACCTTACATATCTAGGCAGGCTTGCCTAAACAGCTTTTTTTGAAGCAGGCATTGAAAACAACACAGTGAAGGTCAGCGGGCAGTGAGTTCCAGAACGTAGGTGCTGCCACGCTGAGAGATTAATTATTTACAAGTGTGGAATGGATATTGTGTAGCACTTTCCAAAGTGCTCTTCCAGAGTTTGCAGTGTTGCAGTATTGAGTAGGCATAGAAGGGGTAACGTTGCCTTTAGTACACATAGAGTACACATTAATGTCTACCTAAGCTGATCCACGTGTGGAATCAGACTTCCATGTACACATTGAATCATGGAATTATAGAGTTGGAAGGGACCACAAGAGTCATCTAGCCCACCCCCTGCAATGCAGGAATCTTTCACCCGACGTGGGACTTGAACCCACAAAGCTGAGATTAAGAGTTTTTTGCTCTACCGACTAAGCTCTCTATGATGATCACCTGTTAGAATAGAAAATGTGAATGAATAGATTCTACATACAAAGCTTGAGGCTACATCTAGTTTCTGCCTACAAGTTGCAGCCTTATCAGAGCAACACTGACCTAGTGTAACCTCCTTAGAGCTGACAGTGTCAACTTTCCTGATTGACAAATGGGTGCTCACAACTGGATTTGTGCAAAACTGGATTGGGGTCTGTGTATGCTAAGGTTAGGGACCTTCTGTGGCCTGTGGCCATAATGAAGTTCTTCTGTTGAAGACTTGGCTTCATAACTTTCGGGTTTCATCTGCATGTGAGATATTGAAGCAAACTGACCTGTTAGCATTTGTTACACAGTTAAAGCATTTGCTTAAATTTTTGGACCCACAAAGAATATATTTATGGTTACTGACATACCTACAATATGTGTTCCGCAGCCAATTTAAATATAAATATATTGAGTATCCTGCTATGTATGTTGTAATTATGTATGGAATGGTGACCTCTGCAAACAACAGGGCATACTCAATCCTCTGGGGTTGTTGAATAGCCTACTAAAAGAGAAAATCCCTGTCCCTGAATTTCCCAAATGCCAAAACCTTTTCAGGATGGCTTTTAGATAATAGTGATGGTATGCTGCTGCTAAAAAAAATACTGGTCTTTGTGGTTTCTTTCTTTCTTTCTTTTGGTTGGTTTCTAAGGGTATTTCTTTTGAACTTTGTGAGCTACCATGTACACAGGAGATGTAGAGCTAGATAAAAACAACAACCCAAAAAACTAATTTCTACCTTTTTAAAAAGTTACTTCTATTCATTTACTGAATATTTAAACTTGATCCTCAGGGCAATTTACAGTATTAAGAGCAAAAGCAAGTCTCTACTTATCTTTAGTTACCAAATTCAGGAATGTACAAAGCTTGGCCATTGACTTAGGTCTTAAGCATTAAGTTTGAGAAGATGATTGTGAGCTGCTAAAGTAAGGCCACTTCTGTTCATTTTGGGTAGAAGGGATAGTATTAATAACCTGCCCTCAGTCCACTGTTAACATGGGAGGAAGATATTATGTAGAATCCAGCCCATTCAATTTTTTCTTAGTTAAAAATAGCACCCCAGCTTGTGCCTGAAGGGCCCATGAAACCATTGCTCACTCTGGTGTAACGTTTTCCTGGTAATTCTCGCCTGTTGAGACAAGCCCTTCTGTTCTGCTTCAGCTCCATCCTTTGAAGGAAAGGTGTATATAGGTTGTGTTATAATAGCAAAGTTCTAAGGTTACAAAAGTATGATTATTGACAAAGCAAAATTTGGGGGAAATATTATACCCTTACCATGTAGAAATTGGTGGAAAGTATTCCCAGCCAGTGCTGGGATCTGTAGAATAATATGCATTGATAACCCAGAATTACATCTGGTTCACTTGCATGTTGAGCTAGGTTTAGTAAATTGACTGGACCTGCCATCTAAGTACTTTGTTTTGTCTAGATGCAGCTTGTCATGTATTCTTCATGTATTTTCTGCACAAAATACCGCTGTAACATAATGATCAAGTAAAGTGTGGCTATTCTCTCTATATTACAATCTTTAGCTGAATAAAATTCTCCAAGTACAGCCTTGTAAATTTGTGCCATTAAATGTCTCTTAAGTAGTGCACTCCCAAGTTTGAGTCTATTCTTTTATGGACTCTTTCTTAATTTGCCTTGGGATTAGCCTACGACCCAGGAACAAAATTCTTACCAGATTTGATTAATAATGTTGCATATGATTTTTTGCAAGGTCTATACCCCAAGAGATGGTAGGTCCACAGCAATTGGATAGTTCTGTGTATAATCATAATTTATGTGGATCTTGGCCAAATGCAACCCTGCCATGTTAAGCCAGCACCATCAGTTATGAAATACAAGACCTAGAGTGCTTTGTGTGGTCAGCCACATCTCCACCTAGAGTGTCCCATGCTAATAATGCCCAATGTGTTTAGATATTAACTGTACATCTCTCACCTGGCTTTGGGTCACCTAAGTTATATACCCTTACCTCCAGGAAAGTGGCATCTACAGAATGCCATGGCATTGCACCTGACCCAACAGCTTTAGTTGCAGCACACTGTCAAGTGTACTGTTCTCATGCAGATATTACTGAAGAAGAATTGGATGATTTTTGTCCTACTGAATTTGAAGATGAACCTGTAAGATCAGATATGTTAAGGAGGAAGTAACTATATGTATCTTTTCTCAAGTGAAATGTGGTTTATTGTGAAATTGCCAAAAATGTTCATATGTGTTCACATGGGATGTTGATTGCACAAGTATATCAACACATACATGGGGCATTCCATTACTGTCTGAATTAATGCTTGACCTGCAGGACAATGTCCAAGAATGTTTCCACTTCATGAGGAAATCCAGCTGCAGGAAATGCTCATGATTATTATTTACACAAAGAATAAAACATGCCTTTAACCAGGGCTGGAGAACCTGGAGGATTGCTAGATATTTCTGGATCTTTCTTTAGCCCAGCTAGCATGGTCAGTGGTCTGGAATGATGAGAGTTGTAGCCAACAAATGGTGGGCCACAGGTTCCCTGCTTCTGCTTTTGAAACTCTTGTTGAATTTAAGTTGTCATCCCCCGCTGAAGTCAAACATGCATATCTCTTTGTCCTTTGACAATTACCTCCAGAGCCCTGAAAAAATATTAACAGGCATGTAACATACAGAAATCTTGACAAAATAAAATGAATGGGGTGATGGTTAAAATTGTGATAGATTGCAGCATGTGGCTGTTCTCTAACTTTTGAGATAAAGTCTTTTCTAGAAATATTTACCATTTTCATTACAAATGGTAAGAATTCACCCTTTTTGGTGTGTGTTGCTCAAGGACTTTCACCAGCTTATATAAGATGCAGGATTTGCATGAAGAGTTTAGCAGCAAATGCAGATGATTTTGACTTTGCTTAAAACAAAGATGAATAATGGTATGTGCATAAACGTTTGCTGTTTACTTGTATGGTAATAAATGTTGCAAATGGAAGTGAGGGTAACGTAAAGCAATTATTATTTGTTATACTGGACAGTGATGCATAATGTTCCTTTAGAGGTCTGATTATAATTGTATGCAAACCAAGTGCTGAATTGCAGGTTATTCAAACAATTAAAATCAATGGGTAACTAGGTCTTTAAAGATGTAGGGACCCCAAGTTGTGTGGCCATACACTATGTACTGCCATAGTGTTGGAATGGCAAATTATTTCTTCTGCTGTAGAAAGAGTGCAGTGACAAGACTCTAATTCCAGATTATGCAGAGGGAGAGGAAGGGCAACATAATGGACCATAAGTGACCTGTTTCTGTTGTGGTAAGTTTT